>NC_141044.1:24832500-25432500 GCF_052040795.2 Danio rerio
TCATTTAGATGTACTCTTTTTTTAAAATAAGTGCTTTAATGTAGTTTTTACTACACATTCTAAATCAGACATGCCCAAAGTAGGACCCGCGGGCCAAAGTTGGTCCATGGTAACCTTTGATTTGGCCCACCATTCGATCTGAAAAGACAGTGAGAGTGATGGAGTGGGTTGAAGTGAATGCCTTTGACAGAGATCGCAACTTCGAATTGAACCTTTTCTTTCTTTTATTGCTGAACAATAAAATAAGCCAAGTGAAATTAAATGATTCAATTAAATGTTGTAAATGAATCAGACTTTTAAAATGTAAATACTGTCGCTTGCCAGACAGAGGACAATGCACAAGTCATCTATGAGCAAAACAAGGTGAAGACAGGAGCAGCTTGACTAGTGTATTCAGCACTGAACTCCATTGTGTTACAAATGAAATTGTTCATGTTTTACTGTAATAAGTTATTAGGATTTAAAGCATCGTTTTCTAGTTAGGAAATTCCCCTTGGTAAATTTATTGTTATAAGTTTTGGTATATATTCAACCCACAACCCACAGCCCTCAATCAAGTTTGGGCAGTTTAGAAGTTTGGGCATCCCTGCTCTAAAGAAACACGTTTAAAGTCAGATTTTACATCAAAGACGTCTTCTTTGCATACTTCTAGCCAAACAGTAGGCTACCTGTATTTTCATCAGATTGTGTGAGCAGCTGTTTTCATGTCTTAGAATATACCTTTAAGCATTTTCACAGCTACTGTGGTGCAGCTGGCTGAATTGCCAATGCCAACAGCTGAGGCCTGCATCACTCGCCCAAATGCTCCGCGCCCCAGGGGCTTTTCTGGAAAACAGCATAATAGACTGCATATCAGTATACTGCACAAGAGCATCAAAACAACTTAAACACACACATACACACAATGTACCCAGTTTAAGGCGGTCCCGTGGAAACTCCCATTTTGCGGGGTCATATTGTAGCCTATCACAGTGCTCGACCAGAGGCTCCTCCCCTGGGTGCAAGATGATCGGCAGGTACTCTGCTTTGCCTTTAACAGAGTTTGGCTGAGAATGAGCCAGACAATACAGTTATATATTACACAATACAGAAATATAGCCATACAATGTATGATTTTATTGGCCCTCACATGTTTGAGTTTCCGAATCAGCAGTGTGAGAAGCAGCCAGAAGAGTGTGGCCACAACACACGTACATGCTAGAGTCGGGATCTCCAGAGAAAGGGATTCAGACGAATCTATAGGACACATAAATAAGTGTTGTCACAAAAGAAAAAAGAGAGACTGGGACATGACCCAGATTAGATTTGTCCCCATGAGCTTGACAACTCCCTATAGAGGTTGTGAGTTATGCATCAGCCTCTATAGAAATAGCTAAACAAATGAACCTACATAGAAATAGGTAAACAGTTTAAGGGTTGAAAAGCCAAGGCCATCTGTGGGAAATGAAAATGGGAGACAGTTTCCTTCCTGACCCTTTCGGAAGAGAACAGCATGAACGTCTCCTCTCAGCACTCAGTTTAGAAGCATCTGACTAGACTAAATAGGGGAGTGTGAGAAAAAACACTAAAAATGGTGTAATTTAAAGAAGCTTTTGTATCAAACGATAACAAAAAAGGTGCCATGTTTTGTGACATGTTAATAATGATCCTTTCTAGACATATTTTTGGTGAAATAACATCTTGAAAACTTATGTGAATAAAAACATTTGCCATTCTTCTTACTTTCTGAAAGAAAACATGTATTTTCATTTTTAATTGGGAGGAAAAGTCAGACCTTCATATATTAAAATAAATACAAAATGTTTACTATATCTAACAAATCTAGTAAATCCAAAGAAATTATGATAAAAAAAAATCATATATCAGCACATGGTAAAGTTGTTTTTTTAATATTTACATGCTAACATTATAGCAATGGGTTACCAACTGAAGCATTCTATCCTTTTTATGGTCGCATCTTGTGACATCATGTGCTGTGTTTGGTTAACATTGTGTCGATATGTCAGATGAACAACACCATAGGGTGCGCCTCAATCAGTTCCCTTGTTCAGTAATCCAAGCACTGATCAGGGTGGAAGTTCTGAAGTGGGAGTTCAGGAGCGTAAAACATTAATCGTGTGAACCAAATCATAAAACATAACGACAAACGAAAGACGATTTTCTAAAACGAATCAGTTTATTTTAGTTTTTATTTTTTACATGAGTAAACATAGCTAGACAAGTTAGGAACAATCTAGCAAACATATATTTAACAATTGTTTAATGGTTGAAATGTTGCTGGTAAATGAAACAATCAAATTGTTTTAGCTATAGTGTACTTTTAAAATCTTTGTAAAATTAATATATATAAAAAATAGTTCTGCTGTTTATAAATTCCAGTTTTAATGTTCTAGATTGAAGACTTTCTCATGTGCCCCCCAATCTGTGATGAATCGAGCTAATCCCTGTCTTTAGCAGTGCCCTAATTCAGTGGTCTTCAACTACTGGGCTGCTGACTGGTACTGGTTTGTGGATCAATTGATACCGGCCGCACAAGAAATCATTAATTATTCCCGTTTTATTTATCATCTGAGTCTGAATGATCTTTTATTTTGAATCTCGGTCACTTTAGCACCCAAATTTAACCCACAATCAGCTAAATGAGTAAGAAACAGACGTCTTTGGAAAGTTTCTTTGCAAAGGGGAAAAGGCCCAGTGAAGGACCCACAAACTGCCAAGGAATGGATCCGCAACCCATTTGTGAACAAATCAGGTGAATCCACCATGTCTATGCAAGAAGATTAACTGCTGGAGATCGCAAATGACAGCGGCCTTTTATGGGCCATTCACATATCGGGTCGAGTTTGCGCAATTTTGCTATTTCCAGTGGATGTGTGCGAGTTGTAAGCACAAGAGGCGTGATGCGCACGCGCCTTCCAGATGCACACAGTTGAATAAATGCCGGGAGCGCACTGCGAAACTGACCGATCAGCTTCAGCTTGTATGGACTATACACATTTCAGTAGACAAATTATCTCAGACAAACACAGAACAGCCTAGTGCTTTGTAACTTTCTCCATAAGTAAAACTTGCATCAGAGTGACAGCAATGTTTTGTCAGCTTGTCATCCTCTGAGAAAATGGTTGATGGTCGCCTAGCAACCTTGGAACCACCACACCAACCACGACCCCCCCACACACACATTTAAAGGTGCCCCTCAAAGAAAATCAGAGTAGCAGAAATCAACCTAGGCATAATCGAAAAATAAAAGGTTAGTAATTGGAAATTGGAATACTGTGACCCTGAGACACAACTGTTTCCTCATTCTTACAGTAAGTAAAACCATGAGTGTAAATTCAACAAAAGGCCAATCAAAACACAAAGCAGAGTGTTGCGTGACTCACGGGGCATACCCTCATCATTGGCATGTACTTTAGGTCATTCATTCTAACCTGACAAGCAGGAGTCTTGATGTGTCATCAGGAGAACACAGACTTATATGTCTGGAATTATTACTATGCACACTTCTGAATGCATTTGATCAGCCACAGCATTTCCAGACAACAATGATCATTTTCCTCCCATAGTTATTTTTAAGTTCATATTGAAAATGGCAGACCCATATTGTTTGCTATGCATTATTGAGCAATGATTACATGAGACAACGTTAGAACTCCTTTCAGCATTCAAAATGCAAGATTTAAAGATTATACATTTATACAGAGGATCAATTATGGATCTTGTGATTCTATGGGTATTTTATGGAGTAATAAATGAAAACTTTTTTTTGCTTAGCTAAGCCATATGCATACTATTTAGATATCAGAGAACAATTTAACTTATTGAACCAATGCAGTGTATGGCACCTTTAATAAAATGAACTACACTAACAAAGCAATTTCCCCTGAGTTTTAATTCAACCAAACTTTCCAAGTGTGAACACACACTCAAGCCAACTTACTTTGAACCCAAATGTAGGCGGAGCTCTCCACAGACCCCCTCTGATTGGTGGCTTGACAGGTATAAAATCCCTGGTCTTCAACTGTAATTCGGTCAATGTGAAGAGTCCCTTCCTCTGGAAACAGCATGATTCCTGTCAATAACATGAACATGTATGCATTATATTTTTATACAGCAAATAAACATTTAAAAAGTACACTTCCTAGTCTCACCAGACACCTGCTGGAGCTTCCTTTGGTTCTTATACCATGTTATGTGTGGCTGTGGCACTCCCCGAGCAGGGCAGTGGAGAGTGATAGAGTTGCTTACATTAACAGTATGATCACTTAGATTTCCAAGCAGCACCGGCGCCTGCAGAACTGTACAGTGTGAGAGAGAGAGGGGTTATTATGCATGATCCTCTTAAACATCTGAACTCGTGAACACCTGAGCAAATGTGTGCACTTGTGCATACAAGTGTGTGCAGGTTTGTGTGGTTTATGAGGACACAAAATTGCATAATGACATGGGTATGTTTCCAAGTGATGGGTTGCAGATGGAAGGGCCTCCTCTGCATAAAACATTTGCTTGATAAGTTGGCGGTTCAATCCGCTGTGGCGACCCCAGATTAATAAAGGGACTAAGCTGAAAATAAAATGAATAAATGACATGCTTATGACCTAGTTGTACTATATTACGTTGCTTTATGCCTTGTGTCTGTGTAGTTAAAAATGCTTAAAAACATACTTAACGGGGACTTTTGACATGAGGCACTTTTTGTAGATTCATTTCGGACAAACAGTATTTTAAGTAAAATGCACACGAACTGAACCACAAAGTCGTTATTATGAGTGGGAAGCTCAATTTTCTTTAAGCCCTAATTTTCCAGGTTGGGGCATCAGTGGGAAACATGGTGAAATCACTGAACTATAATAGAAAGTGATATACAGTAGTCAACATTTGAAATGGTTTAAAACCAATCAGAGGAGTCCTAAAACTATTGAACATCCATTCTTTTCTAGGACCATTAAAATAAAATGTATTTGATCCAGTTCAAATATTGATTACTATATACACCATTATATATCTTAAAGATCATTGGGTGAAATTCAAGTCAACTCTTGTGGAATGCCCGTGACAAGACGTTGTTGCAAATTCTTTGCTCTTTATTTTCGAAAGACCTTTTTCTTCATTGCAACATGGCAGGCACCATTGTGAGCAGCGTCTTAAGATAGGATGCTTAGAACTTCTGATTACAGTGTTTACAACTGGTAAATCTTGATCCGAAAATATGTGCCAATACCGTTTTGAGTGACTTATGGAGTGTTTTTGTGATCCACAACTTTGATTTTGAAAGTCGTGTTAAAACCATTACGCTTCTGTCAGATGCAGTTTTAGCGCAGGAGAAAAACGTTCCTAATTCACTGTCTGCTGTTAGATAACATGCTGAAATACAGTGTGTGTTCCCGACCTGTCAGCTGTTATACTGTAATCAGGAGCTCTTCAATGCACACACACACACACATACACACACACACACACGCACGCACGCACGCACACACACACACACACACACACACACACACACACACACACACACACACACACACACACACACACACACACACACACACACACACACACACACACAATAGATCACTGCATTAAAGAGCAAACGATATTACTGGCAGGAAACTTAATAGGTGTGTAACAGTAAGCCATTCAAAAAATTAAGGTATGTTATGGATACTCTAATGGCTGATTTCCATGTTGATTCTGATCAGGAGCAGTTTATGTTTCATTTAGTTTGTTTAGGATTTATCATTGTATGTTTTTTCTTTTATTTCAAAATGCCACATTATTTTCACTGTTCCAGTCTTTCAGTTCAAAGATGCAGTGGGACAATAAGTGTGTGTGTGTCAAACATTTTGGCAAATTACATTTGTTTGAGTAGGTTATATTTTTGAAAATAAGAGAGAAAATGATCCCTTTTGCGATGATGAGGGTCCATTTTTAATGGCACAAGATGCCGTCTGACGGGAAGGGTAAATGACTCACAAATGTTGTTTTTCAATCCTACACTGTAAAATCCAACAGCCCACTTTATCAAATGAAATGAGAGTAGTTAACTTATAATTGATTTTACATTGATTGTAAGTTAATTCTTCTCATTTAAAAAGAATTTTGAACTCTTAATTAATACCTCATTACTTCATCTCAAATGAAGTAAGTTCACAGTACTCATAAAGATTTAGTTTTTTTTTAACTCAAATGGTTTGGTGCAATCGGTTTCCTCAAACGGTTTGAGTTGCCATAACGTATTTGGTTTTACAATACTCAGTTGGTTGGAGTTTTCTTCATTTATAAGGTTTTACTGTGCTCAAATTGCTTCGTTTACTCAAATGGATTAAGTTCACAGTACTCATTAGGATTAGTTTTTGAACTTAAATGGTTTGTTGCAGTCAGTTTATTATACTAAATGGTTTGAGTTACCCTAACTTTTTGGGTTTTACAGTGTATTAGATCACATTTTAAAATAATCAGTCCAGGAGGTGGCGCTGACCGACAGCATTATTAGTTCAAAGAAGTTAAAAGCAAGTAAGAAATATTTTACCTATCATTTTAAAACTGTCCGAATGTGACTGTGTATAGGCATCAAGCTGTTGACCGAAAGTTCGAAGCATCTTACTTACGCATACATTTTTGGGAAAATTCTGGGAAATTTTGCACTTGAAGTTAAAGGTCTATAAGCAGAGTTAACAAACCCTGCTTTTTGTATTTTTTGTAATTTATCAAAAGTCGGTACGCCATCTTGTATCAACGAAAGTGACTTGAACACACCTGACGTCATTATTATGACCTGTCAACTAGTAAGTAGAAATGTCCCAGAAGTATTTGCATTAGTATGACATATCCGCCTTATAAAGCAGCTGAGTGATTTACAGGCGACGTGGTTTGCCATTGTTAGAAGTGTGAATAGACTGTGAGCTGTATTTCTTTCATTACAGATTGAGGCCTGGAATGTTTGAATTGCAGCCATTGGATTGGTGCCATTCAGCAAAATCCCTGTTTGTCTCAATGACACATTCAGCTTTTTGTGGACTCAATAGCAATATTTCCGGGTTAGTCGGCCAAGGATGCGTACTATTGCTTTGGTTTACACTGTTGTACGTAGTGTACATACTGTAGTGTCAATTTATATAGATGAATTTAAAAGAATAGCAACACCCTTTACATGAAACTCGATTACATAAAGGAGAGGAATCATAATCTGACTTCTGTTTCAGATATTGTCCTCCAGGACACAATTGATTATTGTCTCTTTCCTCATTCTGTGACAGTGGCTGATTGGCTGATTGTTCTTCGGCCATGTGAAGCAGCCTGTAAATGTGGCATGGTGGGAAGTGCCATTGTGTGCTCTTCCTCCTAACTAGATCTCATTCCCACACCAAAGAGGTCCTGCTTTGCTCAGCCTTGGAGAGAAGGGCTACAGGAAGCTAAGGGACCCAGTTCCCAAGGACCCCTTTTGCTCTGTCTCTCTCCTTCTCTCTTTGTTTCTCTTTTCGCATCTGTTTTTAAATGTGTGGGTGTCTGCAAGCACATCCTTATGGGACTCAGAGTCACTATTTAAGAGATGAGTAACTTATGATTGGGAGAAGTGACTGTGGTTGATGTGTTCTTACCCTGAGTATCCCACGGTTTCTGATCTGCTTGCATATGATGTAACTATACTGATAATACTGGCATTTATTGAATAATTGTACTTCACAGAAATTATGGAAATGTGATTAATTTTTTTGATGATTGCAAAAGTCCTAAATATGTACTACTATATATGCATTGAGCATTCTGTTGTTAATATTGTTAATGGGTAATAATAGTCTTAAAAGAGTTTGTCATTATTTCTCTAAACACAACAACGATAATACATATAGACAGTGCCATTTTTTGGCAGTAGATAGTTTGGTTACAATGAAACATTTTCCAGGTCAGGAGCAACATGAAGGAGATTAAAAGATGATTAGATCAGACAGAATGTTCATATTGAGATAATCTATTCTTTTAATGAGAGAATGTGTGTGTGAGTGTGTACCTTGTATCCCTTACTTTGTGAGGACCAAATGTCTTCACAAGTATTCTGTGTATAGAATACTTGTGTAGTCTCATTCTGAAAACGTACCTCTATGTACCTGTTATTTACTTGTTTATTTAATTTTTTTGGCTTCTGTTTTTGTCTTACCTGTTTTCTGGAACTATTTTTCATCGGACTGTCACGGTGAAACCTGTTGTCACGGTCATCTCCTCTCTGCATCTTAAGTCCACCGACGTACAGTACATGGTGAGCTAAACTGGTAACAGCCGGAAAGCCATCCATACAAAGCTAAGCGGTCAGCTGGTAAGCGCGAAAAGGAACGACGTCATACCGCCTGTAGCGTTCATTTGAAAATAATTAAATGCAGTCATACATCCTTCTGGCTACATGATTCACCAGAAATGTAAATAGGGCTACGTTTTCAGAATGAGCCGATGTTGTCAATACCAGCACAATTTGTACTTTTTTTTTTGGTATTTTGAAAATGTAAAAATGCAGATTGTTTCCTGTGAGAGCTGGGGTTTACTGTGTGGTCAGTGTACAGTATACAAATCAACATATCTATGGGAAGTCTCTAAACAGCAGTATAAATGTGTATGTGTATGTCCAGGTTTATGTGGTCTATGAAGACACAAAATTCTATAATGACATGGGTATGACCTAGTTGTACTATATTAAGTAGGTTTATGAGGACATCACTTGCCCCCTTGTAATTTAAAATGCTTAAAAAAAACATACTTAATGCGGCCTTTTGACATTCAAAATCTTCTACAGGATTGCTGTGAGGGTTGGTTTTAGGGGTAGGGGTATGGTTAGGTTAGGTACATTCATTCATTCATTCATTTTTCTTTGGCTTAATCCCTTTATTCATCAAAGGTTACCACAGCAAAATGAACCGACAACTTATCCAGCATATGTTTTACACAGCATATGTCCTTGCAGCTGCAACCCTGTACTGGGAAACACCCATACACACTCATTCACACTCATACACTACGGGCAATTTATTTTATTCAATTTACATATAGTGCATGTCTTTGGACTGTTTGGAAAACAGGAGCACCTGGAGGAAACCCACGCACAACAAGGAACACAAGGAAAACATGCAAACAACACAGAAATGCCAGCTGACCCTGCCAGGACTCAAACCAGTGACTTTCTTGCTGTGAAGCGACTAGTGAGTGCTAACCACTGAGCCACCATGTTACCCAGGTAAGGACTCATAATAAGCATTTTTTTTTTTTTTACATTTTTACAGAGAGTCCTTATAAATCATATAACCATATATACAAGCATGTGTGTGTATGCTGAGGATAGGGATTTTTAAAGACACACCTGTGACCTCCACTGCTGTGTCTAGATGTATATGTTCTCCTGTCAGCAGGTGTGTGGCAGAGCAGCGGTACGTTCCTGAATCCCGAGCAGTCAAATTCTTCAGCCCAAAATGCAGAGTATGAGAGAACTGGCCCTCCGTGAGCTCCCCATCAAGACCCGAAGCTTCATCCCAAACTGTGATTTGACTGGTTATTCTGGACCATGACAGGTCTGAATAGAGATGCCTATTGGCTATACATAGCAGACGAAGGTCACCGCCCTCTCTAGGCTCTTCCACTAAAGATGCAACGAGGCCTTCTTTGACATCTGTGTAGGAGGACAAAAATTTGACAGGATTGATACAGTAGGACTGAACAGCACACGTAGTCCTTTTGGGAACAAAAAGTCTTGTAACAGCAGAGAGAGGCCATTTTGAAATGTTGACCAAGCAGCATTTTTTGTAACCTTTGATGACAATGTTGAATAGCCATTGTCAGTGCAAGTAGCAATAAGACGCTAGTGCAAAGGCGCGCTATTTACTTTAGCTATTTGAAATTTCCCGTGGAAACTGCTCGAGGGTTTCCTGATGGAAGATAATGTTTATCTTTCCCGAACACCACCAGCGTTCTCCAAATAATGCGGCGCACGAGGAGGCAGTTTGATAAGAGCCACAGGTTCCTGTTCACTCCTCCACCCTGTCACTATGACAACAGTCAGGATGGGCTACATCCACTGTGGCCGAATTTAGCACAGCTTGAAAGCAAACCCTCGAAAACAAGGGGACGGAGGAGGGCGGGATGAGAGGAAGAATGGGATAGGGAGTAAGGGAGCATGGAGAACAAGGTAAAATGTTGACTTATATAAATACCTGTGACATAGAAAGGAATGTCTAGTTCATCTCTGCCTAATATGTTGGATGTGACACAGCGATAGATGCCAGAAACCAGTGCTTCGCCAACTGTCAGAACTCCAACAGTCTGTGGAAAAAGAAACAACTGTTGCATGCAAGCAAAGGTGCAAACAAAACACTGCTGGAAAGTTTCAGACCATGTGATTTCCTTAAGTAGGACATGTTCCTGGATCAACTTCTATTGTTGGTCCAGGAACTGCATTCATCAAACAATCAGAGCTATAATACAATCCCTACTCAAACCCTAATCTTGCTAAATCAGCGATAACTTTTCTTGATAATAACGTCAATCAAGGACCAACAGTGGCAAAGTTTTCACTAGGGAGATTTTTTCCCCTTCGATTTTCCTCCATTACTCATAGCCAAAAAATCGGAGCCAAGAATTAGGTTTTTATATTCATTCATTTGTTTTGTTTTTGGCTTAGTCTCTTTTTTTTAAATTTGGGGTCGCCACAGCAGAATAAACCGCCAACTTATCCTGCAAATGTTTTTACACAACGGATGCACTTCCAGCTGCAACCCAGCTCTGGGAAACATCAACACACACTCATTCATACCCAAACACTAGAGTCAATTTAGCATACCCATTTCACCTGTGCTACATGTCTTTGGATTGTGGTGTGAGCCGGAGCACCTGGAGAAAACCTACGCCAACGCAGGGAGAACATGCAAACTTTACACAAAAACACCAACTGACCCAGCTCGAACCATCGACCTTTTTGCTGTGAGGCGACAGCACTACCTACTGCGCCACTGCGTCGCCCTAGGTTTTTATATAGTGACCATAGTCTTGCCACAGACTGACTACTAAGCAGTTCTGATCTTATTCAGAAAATTTTTCGCTTGCTATCAGAACATGTTCTTGTTATGTCTGCTATATGAAGTTTACTGGTTTTTTATCAAAGAATTACTAGTTGAGATACATCCTCATTTAGGACAGAATCAACAACTTTTAAGGGTTGATGATTTATCATGAATGATGGTTTGTTTCTTGTAATGGGAGGTTCTCCCCAATTCTCCCCATGTTTCTTATATACTACCTGACAAAAGTCTTGTCGTTGATTCCAGTTACAGTATAAGAGCAACAATTGACAAGACTTTTGTCTAAGCAAAGTCAGACCTTACTGTCCTAATGAAATAAATAAAAATCAAGACATGATCATATTTTATTTTGATTAAATAAGCGTTAAATAAGCGTAGAGGCATTTGCCTTTTATATAAGCCACTTTTGATACCAAATGATCAACTGGAAGTCAAGTTATTATTTGTTTCTAAAACTTGGTTAGGCTACAAGACTTTTGCCATGTAGTGTACAAGGGTGTTCTAATATTTTATCATACTTTTACTGTCTGAGATTCATCTTCATTCTCTCCTCATTCTTGTTTACGCCATAAAATCATCATGTATATTTATGGTAATGGGAAATGGATTTAGCCGAATTGCTTTCCATCGCATTCCGTTCCCCCACATTTCTTAGACAAGAAGGTCTTAATGTGTACTGTATCAATCAATACAATATAGAATAGAATTAACAGCAAATGTTTGTGTTCCCCTGTATATATGTATGTATATATATATATATATATATATATATATATATATATATATATATATATATATATATATATATATATATATATATATATACAATGATTCTAAATTTTATCAAAATACCTACTCCCAGGGCCATTTATGGGCTAGTTTTTATGAGCCCAATTAGCCCAATGCTTAACCCTCAAGACACACACACGCCATTCACTATGGACAATTTAGCTTACCCAATTCACCTATAGTGCATGTCTTTAGACTGTAGGGCACTTGATGAAAACACAGGAAGAACATGCAAACTCCACACAGAAATGCCAACTGACCCAGCTGAGGCTCGAACCAGCAACCTTCTTGCTGTGAGGTGACAGTGCTACTCACTGAGCCACCATGTCACCCCACTAATTAATATTACTAATACTAATTAACTAGTACCAATCTGATTCCAACAGTTAGGTTTCTCACCAATGGATCCACCGGATCTTATTCAAGGTAGTTCAAAATGTTTAAGCCATGAGACCAATACGTTTTCCCATGGAAATATGTAAAAATGCATTCTGCCAGGCAGATTGCACCACATGAGATTATGTTTCCTATGTTTCTTATACAAGAAGGTTCTAATGTTTAACAAACAAATACTGGTTAACATACATCCCCATACAAGATTGAATTTAGGCCATAAAACCAACATTTTCCTTCATAGGAATGGGGGAACTTAATTCAGAGTCAGAGAATTGCATGCATGCTGTCATATTCTACTGTCTTTAAGTTTCTTATACAAGAAGATTCTAATATTTGCTGTATTTATCAAGATATTGGGAGAGGGGAATATCTTAAGATCTATAATACATACAAGGTTAAGATCTAAGGTTAAGATCCTTTACTAAACAGGATAAAACCAACGGCTTTTAAGCCATGAATTCAGTGTGTCTTTCTGTGGGCCTAAATTCGTGACATCAGTTTGTTTCCCCCATGCCTCTAACACAATGCTTTTCTAAAATTATTTGTTATTGTTGCATTTGTTTGTATTATTTTATTGCTGTTCCAACACCAACAAGGATGCAGATTTAGGAACAAGTGGGGAGAATGAAGATTAAATATTCTCCAAATAATAAATCATTTAATCTTGTTCCAGTAATCAGAGAGGAAGGACACCTGCCTATCCACCTCTAGAGCTAAACAACTGCAGCTTGATTGCAGTTATCTTGAGGCATTTGGCAGAACACATAATTCCACAAAACGGGAAGACCTGCTTTTGTGAATCCCGAGGGAGTTCTTTTGTGCCCTCTCGTTTATCATTTGGCATGTCCCCTATGATCAGTCCACCCACTGGAACACTCACCTTATTCTTCCCTTCTAACACTTCCTGTCTGTGGCTGATGGTCAAGATGGGATTGTGGGTGGACGTGACTCCGGTCTTCTTTCTGACTGCAGTCCAGGACGAAGGAGGAGGCTTCTCACATCTTAGAGAGAGAGAGAGGAAGACAGAGAACGAGAAAGAGGAAGAGAGAACGACAGCACTCTCAGTTCACAAGTGTAGTGATGTCACAAGACAGATGTGTGGCGCAGCTGCAGCCCGAAAGGGGAAACTTCCGATCTCAGGTCTCTTGGGAATTCATTTTTCACTCTAGTCATCTTATGGAATTTCTTTTGGAATTCTGAGTGTGTGTGTGTGTCTATCAGGATACAGTGACACTCGTTTGGAGTGTTCCATAATTAGCAGTGTGTAGGGTTTGGATGTGTTCCCTTTCCTGCCTGTAAACCATCCTAGGCCCTGCTTCCGAAGTTTCGAACTTTTGCCCACCAACTTCTAGGCATTTATATCTTATCCATGCCAATTCTGAAAGGTCTCTAATCTCTGGGGCAAGGTTCTGGTGGGTTGTGGTGATGGGTATTTGTCCGTGACTGTGTGCCCACCGCCCTGTTACCCCTCCCTGGCTTTGACGAGTCTCTCTGATTGCTCTTCCTATTTGGCTGAGACAGTGAGTGTTCTGTCCTCGTACGTCCCACCCTGATCATGACACTTCTCAAACACACAGTCCACTCTCCCACGGCTCTTCGGGAACAGGCACTCAATCACTCTCTCATACACAAACGCACACACACATATTGGTTTTGGTGGTTTACAAGGACTCTCCATAGGCTTATTATTTGGCCTTACCCTGATTTTTAATTACAGGACACAGGTAATGTCCTCCTAAACCACCTCAACATTGTAATACTAGGCAAGGCAATTTATATAGCACATTTTACACACAATAATAATTCAAAGTGATTTTTCATAAACAGGAATGAAAGAAGCAAGAAAACAAAATGATTAAAATAGTTAAAAATGATTTAAAACAGATTAAAATGTTTTAAAACAGGTTATAAAAGAATGAATAAGAAAAGAAAGACATGTAAGTGTGATCTGTTGAATGAAGCACAGTTCTCATTCTGTAAAGGCACAGCTAAACAGATGGGTTTTCAGTCTTGATTAGAACGTGCCTAATGCTGGAGCACATCTGATCATTTCTGGAAGCTGTTCCCAGCAGGGGGCATAGTAGCTGATGCTTTGACTGAACCCTTGGAATTTCTGATTTATTTGATCCTAAAGATCTGAGTAATCTGTTAGGTTTGTATCTAGTGAGCATATCTGTAATATATTGAGGTCCTAGGCCATTTAGTGATTTATAGACAAGTAATAATACTTTAAAATCTATTCTGAGTGTAACTGGGAGCCAGTGTAAAGACCTGAGGACAGGTGTGATGTGCTTGGATTTTCTGGTTCTGGTCATAATCTTGGCAGCAGCGTTCTCGATGAGCTTCAACTGTCTGACTGTCTTTTGGGAAGGCGAGTGAGAAGTCTATTACAGTAATCCACCCTGCTGGTGATAAAAGCATGAACAAGTCCTCACTGGAAACAAAGCTTCTAATCCTTACAGTGTTTTTGAGATGATTTACTTACTGCTTTGACATGACTATTAAAATTCAGATCTGACTCCAGAATCACACCAAGATTCTCCTTATTTTTTGTTGTTTGATCCTTAGAGCTAAGGTTTGTGTTCCCCTCATCCCCGTTCCCAAATGCTATGACTTCAGTTTTTTCTTTGTTTATCTAAAAAAAGTCTAATACTAAGGTGATACTCATGTCATTAAACAAATTTGTGTCCTCATAAACCACCAAAACCAGTACGTACACAGGACTAGAGAGACGGAGACTGCACATATGTTTTACCACAATCATCCTCACCCATTCTGCATTCACACGTAACCTGTGTGCCTGCGTACAGTATTATGAACTGACTTGAGTGGGCCGTCATGAAATCTACTCGTTTTATTTTCTGTCTAGAAAAGCATCAAATCAAGAAACAGTGCATTATAGTTTGCCGACATTTCAGCTACACCTTTAGCTATCAATAAAATCGTCACATATGCAACCAAACAGACCATATTTTACAAATAATTTCAAGCAAATTTAATGTAAAAACAAATACATTTGATATGAACACATACATTAGATATTAAAAATACATTTTTATCAGCGGTTTTGTCTTTACACATTTGGCAATTACTAGGATTTACAATAAGTAAGTTAGTTGTATAAAATTATTAAATATTAGAATCATATATTACTCATAAACAATCTGTATAAAAAGGGACGAATCACATTGGGAGAGACCCGTAGAGTAGAAACAAACACACTATTACTCACTCAACACACAAACACTTGCATGCATGCATTCAAACAGGCAGGATCCGTTTTTTGTTTTTTTTTTTCAGCACAAAATAAAGCGATTGTAATACACAGCATCACCAGTGGAGGAGCGTTTATCAATCATTTCTGGCTCATCAGAACTCCTACACAGCAGGCATTCTGGGCCAGGTCTAGTCTGGAGAAGAAAAAAAACGAAACGAGAGAAATCCAAATAGTGAGCCTCGGTTTTGTCTGCCCTCCTCGGCTCACGTCAAGATAGAAGACACATGATATTTTCATCTGAACTCACAGCTTTTGTGGATGTTAGAACTATAACTGATGGTCTGGGCTTTGGAGATTGAGGCTTGGTTCATACATCCTTTATAGTACCACTCAAGAACACAAAAAGCAAAAGCAGCACCAGGCAGTGTATGGATTGAAGGATCAGAAAGTAGAAGAGCAGAAAAAAACTGTCTCTGAACAACAACAACAAAAAAAGAAGAATAAATTAAACTGTAGTTCCAGGGGTGCAGAGAAAAATCAACCTCTCCGTCCTGTGTGATCCTTGTAGGATGGCATGCTTTTAGTCACGTCTCTTGGGTGGCTGGATGAGGCGGTTGTTGGGTTATTTGACAGGTGAGAGAGGGGGAATGGTAAAGTGGGACGGAGGGTGTGTGAGTGTGTGTGTGTGGGATCAGGGACTCTCAAGAATAGATCAAGCTCCTGAGGAAGCGGACTGTGCCACGTTTGAAGACGGAGGGACAATCACGCTGCTGGGAAGCTGTCTCGCGTCGGGGAGGAAGCCAAACAACGAGAGGAAAAGCGCTCTGATTTTTCGCACAGGAAGCCCGTCTGCGCCTCCTGCCTGGCTGAGATAAGAGTGCTGCTGTTCCCATGGCCGAGCTCAAGCCCATCCAGCCGCTATCAGGCCAGCCCGGCCCACAACTCCACTCTCCCTGGGCCTCCTCCACCGCAGCGTCAGGCCAGCCGCGCCGGGCCGCTATAAAGAATAAGGGCCTGAGTCAGGGTCCAGCCAGTCAAGACCTCTCAACAGAACGTACATACAATACCTTTCAATCATCAAGCTTTACACAGCTATCAATTAAGTGATGCATTGACCAGTAAAATCAACATGCAAATGTTGTCCCATATGGAATCTGCAGGCATTTTTTAGGATTTTCTGGAACAATTTAAACATGAATGAATTTAAAAATATTTCTAAATGTTATTAATGATGAATGTTCCAATTCTAAGGTCATTTATGGCAGCAGATTTCATGTGAGCCCCAAAAATGTTGTTGCAAACCTTATTGTGCAGGGCTATTGTCTTTAATTAAAAGGAGACCCAAAAAACATGTTTAAAATAAAAACAACCAACATTTAAATTGAGAAATTGATTTTGTTTTGTCTGAATTATTTTTTAACCATATGGAACACCACAGCATTTCAAAAGAAGCCAAAAGTGATAATTTACCCAAAATGTTTTAATAAAACTTTTTATAACTTTGTATATATGCAGGGACATTCCTTAACTGAAACTCAAACTATACAAAAAACTTTGTTTAGTAAATATAAATATAAAAACCTCACATTTTCTTTCTCTTAATTTTAACTAGAACAATTAAAATGTAATAAAAGCTATGTATACACACACACACCAAAACATTTCTTAAAAGCAATGTTTGCCCAAAATTGTTGTTCTAAGCCAGTATGGATTAATATCTAAACTAATATAATATAATAGAGAAATAATATAATATAAAAATAATTTTAAAATAAATATTTTTTATATAATGTTATTTAATATTAAAATATTTTTATTTAAAAAAATATATAATAATTTTATCCATTAATAATATTACACAATAATATTAAAAATATTAAATAATAAACATTTTTAACAAAAAAGAATATTTGTACGAATTTACACTAAAACAGAAGCTTTCTTCAGCACAACAAATATATATATATATATATATATATATATATATATATATATATATATATATATATATATATATATATATATATATATATTTTTTTTTTTTTTTACGTTAATTGAATAAAACAGATTTGTCATTTTTGGGTGTACTATCGCTTTAAGAGTGCAAGAGTGAAGGTCGGCTGGCACATACAGGGAGTCTTTTTCATTATTCCAGCCAACAAGACTTTTCCTCTCAGCGATATTTCATTTTTAGTTCTTTTAGGAAGCACTCAAAGAATAGGCCAAGAAAATATCACCAATCTAACATGTCACGGTCGGTGGCAGTACAATAAGGGGAAGCATGACCTAAAAATGGACAAATTTGGAGTAGTAACGGCAGTGTCACACTGTGGCGTCACACGTTGTGGATTTCATTAAGTCGAAACACTGCTGACAAAAAACCTTTCTCACTTTCGAGATTTTGGGCCATTTGGTGTGTTTTTTTGTTAAACTGATAAAAAAAATTAATAATATAATAAAATCTATAAAAATAAAACATGTATTCTACTGTATCTTTTGTTGCACTTTAAATCTTTTTTTATTTCAAACTTATATATATACAACTTATATATATAGCTGAAGTCAGAATTATTAGCCCCCTTTTAAATTTTATTTTATTTTTTTAACATTTCCCAAATTATGTTTAACATGGAGAGGAAATTTCACAGTATGTCTGATAATAATATTTCTTCTGGAGAAAGTCTTATTTGTTTTTTTCGGCTAGAATTAAAACAATTATACATTTTTTTTCACTAGGCAGGTTAGAGTAATTAGGGAAATTATTGTATAACAATGGTTTGTTTTGTAGACTACTGAAAAAATTAGCTTTAAGGGGCTGATAATTTTGTCCTTAAAATGATTATTTAAAAAAATAAAAATTATTTTGTTCTAGCCAAAATAAAACAAATAAGACTTCCTCTAGAAGAAAAAAATATTTACTGTTAAAATTTCTTTGCTCTGTTAAACGTTTGCAAATATTTAAAAAAGAAAATAAATTTAAAGGAGGGTTAAAAAGTCAGATTTTAACTGTATGTACATATATATATACAACAGTTCTGTTTGGTTCTCAAATCTGATTGACTGATAGCCATGCAATATTCTGCAATATAAGCACTTGTAGAGCCTCTTCACCCTTGTGTATTACTCTGCCCACAAAGAGTGACAGCAGATCAATAAACTTACTACAGTTGGACAAATATTGCAGCTGTTGGACAACATAATGTACTTGTGAGGCTTTTTAAGCTGAAAATGTAGTTGCTTAATATGCTTTTTAAAAATATTTCTATTTTTTGGAGATTCAGCACATCAGCAGGCATCAGCCTGTCATTGAGCAGAGCAAAGAGGGTTGACGTTCAGCCACAAGATGTCGACAAAGGCCACAGATCAAGTGATAGGAGAGGAAAAATTGAGCGTCGATTTAAAATTACAGCTGATGCAATCATTATAAAACTGGTAAGTGATACTCTCAGTCAATCTCTCTGTTTTGCGTGTTGTAGTGCTGTATTTAAACCATAGTAATCTGGCAGTGTTTGCACTGCTTTGGCTTTTTCAAGGTTAATAACTGTGATCTCCCGACTGCAACAGAGTAATACTTGGAAATCTTCTCACAATCTTTAAATGTGTAATTTAATATCTCTCTAAATTATAAGCATGAATAAAAACAGTAAAAGTAATACAATTCTAGCTTATCACAGCATTTTCTCTAATAAAGTGATTACCTTTGATTCTAATATAACCATAAAAGAAATTAAAATTGTGAACCTGACTTCAATTTTCAGCTTTTTGTGAAAGAAATCTACTCTAATTAGTGTGTAATATTTAAATAAATGTTTAAATAACTATGTCTCATTTGCATATTTAAACAAATTAAAAAAATGTAATTCTTATCATAATCAATCAAATGAGGAAGTATGACGATGACTAAAACTTATCACCCTGTTGACCTGCAGTGTCTATATGGGAGTGAAGCTTCTGTGAGTAAGGCTTGCTAAACATTTCTCATGAGAACGGTGGATATGTGGTGTGTCAGAGATTGAAGAAGGCATGGCAGGATGCGTCTGAGCAATCACAATAATAAACAGCCAGCATTCTGCACAGGAAGTTCATTAAATCATAGTGTTTGATTTAGAAAAATGAACAAATCGTGCTTGTAAGCACGGAACTGGCTTCTTTTGAAGTGCGTTTTCTTTTCTCTCTCTCTCTCGGCACTTTCAACTCGGGAGTTAAATTCAGTTCTGTGACTGTACCAGGCACACATTCACACAAATACAAACACATCCATACACACCAGTGTCTGCATCCACACAAAAAATGAATAGAGACGCACACATGAAAGGCCTTCTCAAGCATCTGTTCTATAGGCTAAGAGGAAACCCTGTCTGAACACATGCTGAATTAGACAAAACAGGTCTCTATTCACAAACACACACACACACACATAGTCGAGCATGCATATGTGTGTGAGTGTGTAAATATAGACATGTCTCCACTCATATGTGCATTCATTCTAAAAAAAACACACACATCAAACACACTGTGACCAGGTACAGTGTGAAATAACTGAGCGCTTTTAGGACATTACGTAATGGTGGAGAGGATATCTAACTTAGTCTGGTGTGGGAAATCCAAACCTAGCAAATTGACATTGTCTAGCGCTGTGTTTTTTCACCTGGATCAAATGCTAAATTAAAAAACGACTGGGTTTGTTTGGCGCTCGCCCAGTATTCTTGACTGTATCCCTTTCCTATGTGACTAAAGAGCAACGAGGACACGATTAGTCAGTCATTGGGGGGGAGATGTTTTCACATTTAGATGCTTGCTGTAATGCTTTCACTTTTATAAAAAGTGCAGGGTTGTTTTTAAACGAGTTTGTGTCAAAGATGTAGTGACGGTTCTAGGAGGGGCAGGGGGCCGGTGTCCCCATGTCAAAAAGCTTGGTCGCATTATTTTTTTGGATGCATATTTTTTTTCCACTGTCAAAAAAATGATAATTTTAACGGCTGTTAAATTACAGAAATTTATTGTAAAAAAAAAACAGACGGTAAATTACAGAAATTTACCAGAACTTTAAATTCAAGGAAATTTCTGTAATTTACCGTCTGTTATTCTACAGTAAATTTCTTCAATTTACCAGCTGTTATCATATGGTAAATTTCTGTAAATTAACGTCTGTTATTCTACCGTAAATTTCTGTTATTTAATGTCCGTTATTGAACAGTACATTTTTGCAATTTAGCGGCTGTTATTCTACAGTTAATTTCTGTAATTTAACGCCCATTCTACGGTAATTATCTGTAATTTAACGGCTGTAATTCCACTGTAAATTTCTGTAATTTAATGGCCATTCTATTGATTTTCTGTATTTTAACGGCCGTTATTCTGCAGTAAATTTCTGTAATTTAATGTCCGTTATTTCATGTTTTTTTCTGGCACCCCAGCTGCTGTAAAAAGTGCCACGGATGGGATGATCACAAACTAAAGACCAGGGGACACTTTCGCCCATTTTAGAGGGCCCTTTTTATCCAAGAGAAAAAAGGGCATGTGCACTGCACAGGTTGAGCCCTATCTGTGCCGGTGCCTGTTTGACTTTGTTCGTTTTTGTTTTCAGTAGTGACATAAAGCACAAGTCTTCAAACACTTGATTGTTTCCAACACGTTTTTAAACATAACAGTTTAACTAATTTCCAATACTTTTTTTCTTCTTATTGGTGACAATGATGACATAATATTTCACTAGTCATTTGGCAAGATAGTTGTATTACAATTAAAGTGTAATTTAAAGACTTCATTAGGTTATGTTAACTAGAAAAGATAGAATAAATAGTCAAATTATTGTATAACTGCTTTGTAGACACTCAAAAATTATAAATATTTTTTGGGAGGCTAATAATACATACCTTAAATGTTTTTTTGTTTTTTAAACTGGTATTATTTAAGACAAACTAAAAGAAATAATACTTATTATGCTGCAGACGAATTATTTTTGTTTTATAGGAAATACTGTGAAAATTTCCTTGGTTTGTTAAAGATCAGTTGGAAAACATTATTTTAAATTAACAGGGGGGGTGGAGAATGGTATCTGTATCTGTATTTAACAGATACAGTTGAACTCAACTGTATTTGTTAAAGTTTACTGGTGCAAAAGTGTGCCTTGATGTACTTGCATGTTAAAAATTGGTTATCCTACAATACAAAGGTACTAGTCAAATAAATTACCATGGAAGATTATTTTGAGCTTAAGCTATTTAATTAGATTGTTTATGTAGACTGCAGAGTGATGCATGAAACAAATGACCGAATAATCATTTAAGTAGTTTGTGATGTACGTACAGTATGTTAAAGTGTGCCCCCTATAAGTACAAGTGGCCCTTGCCCGGCCCCTTCAGTTACTCTGGTCTAGAACCGCCACTGCAAATATGGACAAACCAACTGTTGGGTTCAGTTTTTTTTAATGTTGTTCATAAAGAGATAGTTCACCTAACAATGAAAATGTACTCAATTTTTACCCTCAATTGGTTGCAAACCTTTACAAGTTTTTTGTTTTGTTTTGTTTTTGGAACACAAAAATGGACATTTTGAAAAATGTCGGAGACCTGTAACCATTGACTTCCATAGTAGGTAAAACAAATACTATGAAAGTCAGTGGTTACTGGTTTTCAACATTTTTCAAAATATCCTATTTTGTGTTGAACAGAACCAAAAAAAAACTTTTTTGAGTATTTTGTAATTTGAGTATTCTGTAATTTGAGTAAATTATCAGTTTTGGGTGAACTATCCCTGTCCCTGAGTCAAAAACCTAGCATTTTTAGAGTATTATTTTGAGGTGAGTGCATGCTGAAAAATAACATGTGCATGGATTTTAGTGTCTGGTGTGGATGGTGAACTTACAGGCCTTTTGGAGGGCACGGATGCCACAGCCATTGGATTTGAGGTGGTGGGACGCCATGAGAGGTGCAGTGCAGGGCTTGTCTGCTGCCCCGCTGGACTGTCCCTGGCTGTTGGGAGGACACGCTCTTCTCTCCAATTTGGGGCTTCACTGTGAACGGATTCAGGGAGAAGAGAAATAACAATCAGATCACATAGTCATTGTAAAAAATAAATAAATAAATAAAACATTTAATAAAGTAGTGAGTTAGTTTAAAATTAGTCGTTAGTCTTGCCTAATATATGCAAAATATTAAAATAAATAAAATATCGAAATAAACACTTGATTTAATGGTCCTCTTTGAACAACCATCAGTTAAATGAATATTAATAAAGTGTCTGAATATTATCTGCTTAATAGAAAATAGGTTAAACAAATAATTAATAATTATATACGTTTCTGCTTTAAAAAAACAACTATATAATGATAATGTCTTTCCCTAAAAATAATCACATCCCTTTTTTTTCAACCAATCACAATCAAGTAGTTTAATGAAAGCAGACTCTCACCATTTACCACCAGTGTGATGGTGAGGTTCTGGAAAAGTCCGTACTGCTGGATCCCAGTAAGGATAGTATAGATTCCTGCATCCTCTTCTGCAACATCCCGAATAACCAGAGAAAACCCATCCACATGATATCGGGAGCATCGCTCGGCTGCCACCATCCCATCCTTCAGCCTAAAAACACATTCAGCTGTTGAGATCCCTTCCTTTTGAACAAAAACATCATTCTTGATCCCTTCAGATTACAGCTTTTTTTACCAGATGATTTCAGGTGCAGGGAAAGCCTTTAATTTCGGAGTGAGGCGGAAAGATTTCTGTCCTGCAAAAGCCTGAACGACGGGGCCATTTCTGTGCTTGAGTCGAATGAAAGGCTGGTCTGTAAAAATGAAAATAGGACGGTCAGAAATGCTGAATTAGAATCCATCTTTTGTTATTATGGTATATGCACATTTTTCCACCCATGACTAAGTGTTTTAATGTATTGGTTGTGTTGTGTGATATCAGTTACAAAGTAACTAGTTACTGTAATTAGATTAAGCTTATCAAAAAAATTGATGGATTACTTTTCATTTTTAGGTTATTTCATTACAGTTACTTATAATGTACTTGCCTATAATACTGTGCATAAAATCAACAGTTCTGAAAAAAATGAGTTCATAGAAGCGTAATTAGTAGAGTATTAAAATACAAATATATTATTCAGAATAAATATATTTCTCATCGAAATAAGGTTATCAACAGGGTGTGAATTATTCATTGATGATCGGGGGGTGGTGGGTGGCGGTCAAGTTTTTCAGTTATGCTCGGTAAAGTGCCTCAGTGAACCAAAATTATATATTTAACTCATTCATTTATTCATTCATTTTCTTTTCGGCTTAGTCCCTTTATTAATCTAGCATCGCCACAGCGGAATGAACTGCCAACTTATCCAGCATAAGTTTTATGCCGAGGATGCCTTTCCAGACGCAACCCATCTCTGAGAAACATCCACACACACTCATTCACACACACACACACACACACACATAAATTAGTTACTTTTCAGACATATTAATTAAAAAATGAATTTAAATATAATTGAAATTATGATTTTTTATAAGTAACAACTCCTGTGCCCATCCAAAATTAAAAATAATTGTTTCATTTAATAAGGTTGTGCTACAAATGATCCTTACACATAGTGAAAAAATAATAGGGAGATTTCATTGATCCTAATAGTACACTAAAATTCAATATACATTGTAACATTGCTGTAAAAGGTTTGAGTTTAGGGGTTATTAATAGTCTGCTGAAAGTAATTTGTGAATTATTAAGTTGCTTTTTGATATTCAATGGTTAAACTGTGAGGGGAATCAGTGCCACTTTTTACAGTTTAAGAGAAGTTAAAAGTAAATATAATATTAATCTGCGACTATTTCCAAAACTCACCATAGACAATAACTGTGGTGTTTGTCTCTCGTTTGGATGGACCACTGGTTACTTGACATTTGTAAAGTCCTTTGTCTGCTTTGCTCAGGCTGGGGATTGTGAGGACGCTGTAGAAAAGCATGTTACTTCGGCTTCTTGATATGCGTTTGCTGATAATGGCGGACCCATTAGCCTGAAGGAAAAACAAGCAGAGCAAATTGTGTCACAAACACTCATTTCAATCCAACATAAACATCATGGGTTCCAGAGGAAATAGGGGCTTAAATAACAGCTGTCCATTCATTGGCCAATTAACACACTTAATTATTCATTATTAAAGGTACTATGATTCTGTACTGCTAAAGCACAATATTTTACTCAGATTTGGGTTGAAATTAGCCAGCATTTTTAGACTAAAGTTAATACGTTAACTAAAATAACTGTTAAGAAATTACTTTACTACAGTACTGCATTTCGTAACTTGAACAATCTCACGAGGATATGCAACTACGTTTAAGTTTATACAATTTCATTAATTCATTCATTTTCTTTTTGACTTAGTCCCTTTATTTATCTTAGGTCGCCACAGCGGACTGAACCGCCAACTTATCCAGCATATGTTTTACACAGTGGATGCCCTTCCAGCTGCAACTCATAACTGGGAAACATTCATACACCCTAATTCATACACATACACTAGGGCCAATTTAGCCTACCCAATTCACCTGTACCACATGTCAATCTCCACATAGAAATGCTGACCCAGCTGGGGCTCGAACCAGCAACCTTCTTGCTGTGAGGCGATTGTGCTACATACTGTGCCACCGTGATGCCCCATACAATTTCATCCTTACAAAAAATTATCATTTTTTCGATTGGGAGCAAGGACCTGCTTAATGGGTGTCAATGACTATATACGTTATAATCTTTGGAACAGAGATCTTCTACATATTTTGGTTTACATTGCTTGGAAATGTATCCTTGTAAAGTGGATTAACGAAGAACTCCCCCAGTTTAAATTAATGGCTGCTTGCAGTCTGCAACATAATCCCACTTGAGGCCTTCTCCACAGCTATGAAGAACAAACCTTTCCTATTTTATCAGACCTGGGATCCTTTCTTTGATTATCCAGGAACCTCTTAGTCTCTAAGACTAAAAGCTTGTCTGTTAGACTCAGCCTGGACAAAAGACACGTAATCTGCCTTTTTGTAAAATAACTTTAAAATGTATGTCCTTATTTTTCATTTTATTTTATTTGTTTGTTTTATTTTATTTGTTTATTTTGTTTATTCATTCAATTACAATTAAATTTGATTTATTCTTGTTATTTTTATTATATTTTTCATGTGGGGGTCAGGATTCAAATGACATGAATGATGTATTTCATTATTCAATGTGAATTTCTGACATGTTTTTGCACTAAAAACGTTCCATTAAAATATATTTATTACTTTTTAAAAAGAGGAATGTCCCTAATTCCCACCCCTTAACGGTCATTAGAAGATGAGTAAATTGCACTAGAATGAATAAGGTTGTACAAATTCATACGAATGAACAAACCAAAAGCTATGAACTGCAGTGGGATTGAGTTTTAGCATTATTTTTTAATGTTGTTAAATGTTAAATAATACAATTAAAGTCAGTAACACTTTATTTTGATGGTCCATTTGAGTATTAGTAGACTGTCTGCTTAATGACACAATTGCTTTCCAAAGGATGAGATATGCACCGCCCTACATTTTTTCATTTTTTCAAGTTCAGGAGCGTTTCATGTGGATTTACATCATGATAAAGGACAATATTAACTTCCATTTCATGATGATTTTATGGAATGCTAAAAAATAGAAGCTCATTATAGAGTGTCACTGAATTTTCTATATGAAGACTGATTGTTGAGGAGCTTATTAAACTTAATCAAAATCCCTTTAAGGCGAGTCATTTCACTCTGCGGCCTTCTTCGAAACGCCTCTCGGGCAGTATGCTCGGGCATTCTGTTTGTATAGGTGAACATCAAATTCTCCAAAACTGCTTGCCAAGCTTATGATTGAATTTCAAATGAGTAATTATCAATAAAATTAAACAACAAAAGACCCATTAATTTCATTTCTAAACACCCATATCACACAAAATCGGCAGAAGTTTATGTCTGGTCCGAGCCCCTCTCCCAGAGTATCGTTGATCTAAATCGACTGATTATTGGCTCCTGTACTAGAAGGCGGGTTTTATTCGCCATACAACAAGCAATGATTGGCTCCTGTACTTTTAGGCTGGGCTTTATTCGCCATATAAAGAACAATGATTGGCTCCTATACTTGTAGGCGGGGTTTTATTCGCCATATAAAGAACAATGATTAGCTCCTGTACTAGTAGGCGAGGCTTTATTCACCATATAAAGAACAATGATTGGCTCCGGTACTAGTAGGCGAGGCTTTATTCACCATATAAAGAACAACGATTGGCTCCAGTACTAGTAGGCAGGGCTTTATTCACCATATTGACCATTACAATTTTTCTAATTCAAAAAGATGCGAGTGACATGTCTTGTGTATTATATAGTCTTTGACTAAATTTAGTAGCAATGCATTAAGACCCACCTTCTGTGGGTATGTCCAGCTGATGGACACCCTGGAGTTCCACTCAGCAGTAACAGTGCAGTTCAGCGCCAGCATCTCGCCCTGTAACGTGTGCACTAAACCCGTGCTGTTCAAATACACGTCCAAGATCTTGTTCACTGCACAAATAAACAATTTCACATTAAGCTTCTAGTTTTTGAATCACCAGTTAGTCAATAATAATTTTGTAAAAATGTATATGTACTCACCTGGTCTGTGAGTTAAAAACTTGTTTGTGTATTTGACTCCATCAACGATGGTCTCACAAGAAAACAGACCAATATAGAAGAAAGTGGGACTACGAATAATGAATCCCTGCCTGCTGTTCCAGATGATATTCCTGTGATCAGGAGTTATCCGGTGGAGAGGAAACTGAAAATTCAAGAAATAATTTCATTAAAATATTGGATTTCACTTTGGAAAAGGAAAACAATTAGACTTGCACTTTCATTTGGCCAACGCACAACAAAGGCTCTAATGGGTTCAACAGTGCACCGTCCTTCAGAAATTCTTGGAGAGCGGTGCTATGATTTTGTTTACTTCCATGTTCAAAGGAGGAAATGTTTACAGACTTAGATGTGACACTGTGGAAGTGACCTGCCCTTTCTCAGGGGATCAGGTGAATGCTTTCCTCCCAGTGTGAGCTGTTCAAGATCTTTGGGTTTCTAGAAAGCACTACTGCATTAGGTAAGGCATTAGGTAAGCCCTTTATAGTGGGTTAGAGAAACAATCCTTTTAGAGCTATTTCAGCGTCATGTTAAACAAACACACAAAATTTCCACTAACAAAAACAGTAAAATCAAAAATTGAAATTTTTGCAATAGAGATGACATTTTGGACAAATTTTTAATGTATACACTATTTTTTACTCCTTTCCAAAGTATACATTTTACTCTCCAAAAAAGTCTTTGTACTTGTTTAAAATAGTTTTGAGAATATTATCCCTTCCACCAGTGCTCAAAAACACGGTTTGTCTATAGACGGTCATCTTTAGACATTTGGGGCTAGTTAAGTAAACTGTTTGCGAGAGGATAAAGAATCAGCGTCCTCCATGTGGCATCTTTACTTTCTTTTTCTCTTTATTTTTATTCTTTACTATTATACTTTCATGGATAGGAAAACAGTGTTGTGCACTGTAGTCTACATATTTATTTTTGTTTGTTAAGCACAAAGACTTGCTTTAAAACTATTTCTAAATTCATTTAGAATTTCCAGTAAACGAGTAAATGAACAGCAATAATAACAATGTGTGGTCAAAAAACTGAGTTATACCCAAACACACGTCCTATTTTTATGCCCCATATGGTGATGCATACGTCTCCAAAACCTGACAGATGGACAAATCGAAACTTGATTTAATAAAACAAATATAACTTTGCATATAATAAATAATACTGCTAATAATAATAACATTATAGAAATGCAAATTGTCATGAATAAACTAAAAAAAAAAAAAACCTGAGATGAGGCATGGAGGTAGTGGTTTTTATATTCATGTATAAAATAATAATTTTTGTAACATTTTAATCTTTTTTTATATGTTAAGATATTTGTGTATTGCTGTACATCCTGTGTGTATTAAGCAATGTGTAAGCATTTGAACCCACATTGGCACATAACTAATGCACTCTGCGCTAGATTTAGATTTCCTTTTAAATGGTCAATGTTGTGATCTATTTCAGTTCTTCAAAATAGAAATGCGCCAACAACGCACCTTAACACACCTCTATTTCAGACCAGCACGCACATGAGTCCACAAAAAGGCGCAACTAGATTTTCTTTTTAAACAACATGGAAAATTAGGTTTGTGCTGGTCTGAAAATAGCAACAAATCTTGTCAAACACATCTTGCGCCGGGTGTATAATGATAGGGCTCTTGTTGGTTTTATAGTTTTGTTTTCCCGATCTATGAAATAATTGACTGGTTCACTGACACCTTGTGGACAATTTAAGTGGTGCAAAAACATTTCAATGCGCATTTGCCAGCTGTGCATATTCATGGACTTCATAAGTCATGGCTTAATACAGTAGTGGGGTAGCCACAGCAGAATAACCCGACAACTTATCCAGCATTTATTTTATGCAGTGGATGCAGTGGATGCCCGTCCAGCTGCAACCCATTTCTGGGAAACATCCATACACATTCATTCACACACATACACAACGGACAATTTAGCCTATCCAATTCACCTGTACCGCATGTCTTTGGACTGTGGAGGAAACCGGAGCACCTGGAGGAAATCCACACGAATGCAGGGAGAACATGCATACTCCACACAGAAATGCCAACTGACCCAGCCGAGGCTCAAACCAGCGACCTTCTTGCTGTGAGGTGACAGCACTACCTACTGTGCCACTGCATCGCCTAGCTATAAAATAATGTTCATTAAAAAAGCATTTTTTTTAGTTGCCAGAGCAACAATTTATTGATTAATTCAAAGGGCTCAAATCACTAAAACTATGTTTAAAAAGATGTACTTAAAGTCATTTTATTTATATATATTATTTATATTTATTCATATAGAAAATGTAGCATGCACCAAAATGACTACAAATGTAAATACCAAAATTAAAAATGAAATTGCTCAATAATAAATAAAAAATATTCTAAATGTTAGTAAATAGTTATATGATTAATAGACCATTTAAATATGAACTCACTTTCAAACACAACACTTTTAATCTTACATATGAAAATGTTCATTGAAACAAATAATTAAAAAACTTTAAAAAAATTAAATATAAAATGTTTTTTATTAAATTAATTTTATATTGGTGAAAGGAGGTTTAGTGGTTATCACTATGACTGTTGCAACACAGCAAGAAAGTCGCTGGTTCGGGTCCTAGCTGGGTCAGTTGGCATTTCTGTGTGGAGTTTGTATGTTCTCCCCGTGTTGGCATGGGTTTCCTCCGGGTGCTCTGGTTTCCCCCATAGTCCAAAGACATGTGCTATAGGGAAATTGAATAAACTAAATTCGCCATAGTGGGTTGCAGCTGGAAGGGCATGCGCTGTATGCTGGATTAGTTGGTGGTTCATTCCACTGTGGCAACCCCTGATGAATAAAGGGACAAAGCCGAAGGAAAATGAATGAATGAATGAATGAATGAATACTACCAAAATATATCGCCCTGCTTCGTAAAAAAACTATCTAGTGCCAATTTCTCCAAACAGTGATTAGTAAGCAAACATCCTGTCCCATAATTAATATTCATGAGCAAAGCTGTTAAGTGTTATATGGTTCCCTCCAGCTAGGCAGTGATGATCTGGCTAACACTCCTCCCTCCGGTTCAGTGCGTAAGAGTAAAGTGCGAGGATGTGGAAACGTGACTCCAGTCCATCTCCTCACATCCTGTTACTACAGGATATAGACATCGCGGCTGGGTCCTCAGGTCAGCCTCTGGAAGGGCCCTGCTGGCTACGTTCACAGCTCCAGCGAGAGCGTCCGTATTGTTCCCTTCGCGAAAGGTGCAAGATTAAAGATACACTGCCAAGTGCAAAATCCTCTCAGGAAAAAAACACTCTAGCAGTGTTTCAGAGAGCTCATATTTATAGCACCATTACCTTTTGTATATCTGTGCGCAGGGTCGGCAGGACATAAACAAAGCCAACCCAAATGAAATGTGGTGCTTTTTTGAGCATGGAGGGAGGATAGGGATGTCATATCGCTAGCGTTTCCTAAAAACAGTTTTCATCCTGCATGCGAGGAGCCAAAGGCAGCGCGAGGGGAACTGGTCAACTTGTTCTTTTCCGCTTCCCCTTCTCTTCTGAAACTCATCCTGAATGGCTGAAGTCCTTTTCATAAACCAGTTGTTACCATATTTGGACTCATCACATGTCCCTGGGGATCCAGTACACTGTAAAAAATTTGACCTTAAATTCACAGTAAATTACTGGCTAATAATTGCATTACTTTCACAGTAAATTACTGTATGTAAATTCACAGTAAATTATTGTGAGGTAGTTCACAGTAATTTACTGTGGTTTTGTCACATTAAATTATTGTGAAATTACAACCATATATTGTAACTTTACAGTAGATAATAAAGTCCGTTACTGTGATTTCACAGTATTATCTTGTAGAATTAACTATATTTTACTGTGAATTTGCAAAACGATTACTGTGATTTAGCAGTAGGTTGCAGTTTAAATACCTGATTTAACTGTAAAGTTACAGTTATATCCCGGATTACTGTAATTTAACAGTTTGGTGCTGTAAAATTTCAAAGCAATTTTAGGTCACACAAAAATGAAAATTCTATCTTGATTTACTCACCCTCAGGTTGTTCCAGCTCTGTTAAAAATGATTTTTTTTGTTAAACACAGGAATAAAAATATCAAATATTCCTCTTTGTGTCCAAACAACCTGAGGATGCGTAAATGACGACAGAATCTTCATTTTTGGGTGATCTGAGAAGACTCTAAAATCAAAATAAAAACAAACACACATACATTTTACAGATTTATTTAACAGCTTAATGACATCTGTGTAAACATTTCAGAAAACTTTCAAAAGGTGAAGGTGAAGCCTCAAAAAATCCTATAAGAACATATTAATAAAAAAATCTGACATCATATGTAGCATACATATAAAAAGCAGTGCTTCAGAGTGCTCTCTCTCTCTCATATATATATATATATATATATATATATATATATATATATATATATATATATATATATATATATATATATATATACACATACAGAGAGAGAGAGAGACAAAACTTCTTGCTAAATTAGGCAGTCGTCTATTCAAGGTCAATCATTTTCCTGATAATTTTACACACTTGCTGGTTGATGTGTCTTCTCTGCTTCTTTGACTTTGTCTGTCTTCCATCTCCAAACTGGTGCCCAAAAAGCACCTATAAGCAAAAGGGCAGACAAACAGTTAGCTTAATACAACACTACTGGGACACTACTGCTGCACTACAGAGCAAAATTACTGTTAGCTCAGTTTGAACATGCTGACAATACTGTAGCTCAGTCAAACTGCAATCATTTAAACAAAAAACATCTGAAAAACATTTCCATCACAAACACACATTCAAGAACAGTCCAACAACAAATAGTGGTTTTAATGACCTAGGCCGAGCATTTTAAAACAGTTGATTTGATTTACATCTTCTGTTTACAGATCTAATGCTGGGTTCACACTTATTGCAAAGTGAACACATGCATCACAGTTCTTGCTCTTGAATACTAGCAGGATGTTTCTTGCATCAAGCTAATTTTTCATGATTTAAATATTAGGAAAATTTTGCAAAAAAAACTTGAAGTGATACAGCACTTGTGTTGCATTCATTTCAATCAAGTTTTTTGCAAATATTCCAAATATTCTTCCACATATTTTGAGTTTCACTTAATTTGTGCTGCCCAGTAAAAATTTCCCACTATTTATGCATTTGCAATGACTTGCATGTAATCCACTCACCTGAAAAGGTAACTTCACATATGGTATAAGAGCCCCATCCTTTTAAAGACAGCTTCCCCTCTGGTCTCCAGCACAGACAAACAAATTGTGTCTGCAACACGGCTCTTTATAACAAGGGGAGAAGGGGAGTCATGACTTGTGCTCCTATACATTCCTTGTTTAACCCCCCCAAAACAAGCCCTCAGTTACAATATTTATTGTAGACATTACCTTAAATTCCAGAGTGCAAAAGGCATCTTCAGCATACTTCAGTTTCAGACCAGATCCAAAGTCAGTTGTGAAATCCAGGTGAGGTCCCATGACCACTCGACCCTCCAAGGAATAAGACTAAAAGGGGGAAAGAAGGACTAAATTAGAGGTGTTTGTGAATAATTAAATTTGTTTGTAGAAACAAAGTTGACATTCCATGCTCTGCCTATTAAAAACCAAGCAAACAAACACACATGCCCAGTATTAAATTGCTAATAAAAATAAAAACTATAGTTTAAAAAAATCTTTGTCTAATATTTACTACTACTGGAGGTACTGGTGGAACTTCTGGAAGAAGAAAAAGAGTTTGTACAAGAAACTGCTCACAACAAATCTGTGAAAAACCTGACATTTAAAAATCTAATAAAAATGAGGAAGGCATCAACATTACCTTTAATAATCAAGCGAGGGTTGATTAGTAGCATCAGTGTTTCAACATCAGTGGCTGTGGCTGCAAAAAAATATTAATATAATAAGAGTAGAATAAGACTCAACCTAACACACGCACACACATACTATATATATATATATATATATATATATATATATATATATATATATATATATATATATATATAGGTTTAGATTGTGTTAATGAATTTAGGTTATATTTGTGTGCATAGAATTTACACTCACCTCACACTTCAGCTATTATCAGGTACACCTGAACACCAAAAAACAAAATCTACAGTTAGTGACACTATACAATTAGTTCTCATTAGTAAATGTTAGCACTGCATTAACACCAGTGAGAAATATACAATATGTACTGTGTTAGTGTTAGTTTAAAAGAATACAACTGAATTGTATTATAAGCCTCATTTAATAAAACAGTTAAGACTTGTTTCATAATGAGTTTAGTTTATTTAACTAACTTAACGTTAACGTTACAGTGAACAAAATTAACGTACATGATGGTGACTAACTGTTAACCGTAACGTTAACTTAAGTGAAGGTCAGAGCTTACCTTAACTTTAGTCATTTCACCTTTACTTCAGTCTTGTACTGAAACAGAAAATGCAGTTAACAAGAAGTTAATTAAAGAAAATCCCCTTTCTTTTATCAGGAACTAACGTTAACGTTATGCTAATACCTCAGAAAACACTACAATCACCATCTGGCGTCGTTAATTTCTTGTTTAAAAAAAGGCGCGCTTAAACCCTGTACGTGCGAGTACAACTAAAGTACTCGGTAAATTCCTGTTAAATGACATGCACTATACAGAAATACACATACAACACTCATTTAACGGACAAAAGTCATATTTTAACACTTACCGAGGATGAATTCGTTTGGTGAAGAGACGAGGCAAGCGTTGTCTGTGGTGATGGCGCTTGTTTGCGGTCGAGTCGAGTCAGTTCTGTTAAATGAATCGGCTCCTTTAAGTGAACAGTAAAGAGTCGAATTCGGCTCCTTTAAGTGAATAGTAAAGAGTCGAATTCGCCTGAAAACGATTCCATTTTGTATAATATTGTAAGACGCAAACATATAATTCATTAATATTTCATCATATTGCTTGGTTCGTGTACTTACTGCTTCTACACGAATTGCTTGTTGATGACTATGAGCTCATGAACACGTCTGATAAAATATCTGAATCAAATTCAATGTCACACGAGTCCTGAACCGAAGCAGTGCAAAAGTAATATATTGATTGAAATATAAAGTTAATTATTTTCTTCGCCATTCAAAATATTACATATCTCTGACTTTAACAATAAGAATAAAGTTCGTTTGGAGTGTATTGAGAATTATTATTTTTTCCTCCCAGGATTCATTTCGCACCAAGCTGCATCAAGCTGTAATGGTGGATGAGAAGGCACATAATATTATAAATATTGCTTGTAATATGTAATGAAATAAAGTTTTAATACTTTTTCATGCGAGAATGTAGTTCTTCAAAACTCAAATCTGTGGATTGTTAGTAAAGATTGTGTGGAATTTTAAGTGTGTTTTGCCGGTAGCGGAGATCTATGACCTCCAGGCGGTAACGGCGCTCATTACTCATGTATCCGCCGAGAGGCGCCTGTCTTCAGGCTAGACATTGGGAGAATTGCCCCGTCTTCGATGGCTCTATATGCGTCCGAAAATTAAGTTTTAACTGTTTTTCATGCTAGAATGTAGTTGTTTAAAACTCTAATCTGTGGTTTATTTATATATATATATATATATATATATATATATATATATATATATATATATATAATTCTGAGATTAGTGACCTCCAGGCGATGAAAGGTGCCCAATACTCATGAAACCGTCTAAAGCAGACATTTACCCTGACATTGAAATAATTGTTGGCTGTTTAACAGTCTTTGGTTTCATTAATTAATTACTTTTTATTCAAGTTTATTATGTTTTGGCTAAGTACACAGTTGTTCATTAAACATTATTTCCTATTCTATGTTAACTGTATAAAATTAAATAAAGGTGCAGTACAACCAAAAAGATGTTGGTAACCAAATCGTTTTGGGGGCTATAACATTCTGTTATTATCTGTTAAAAGTTCATTTGTATTAATTTCTACGTTGAGTTAAAAAAAGGTTTGAATTTCTATAACTATTGTGCAAAAGATATAGCCCTTTTCACAGTAATTTGCTGTAATCATGCTGCCTGCCGTAATTTCACAATAAAATTATGAATACAACATATTACTGTGAATTTTTCAGTTAAATACTGTGAAGGAATTCTAATGTAATTTACTGTGAAAAATTACAGTAACTTGTTGTGAAAACCTGGAAATTTTTTACAGTGTAGTATCTATTCACTTCATAAATGCACTGAAAGCCATTTTTGGGGGGGTTATAGCTGGATTCCTTTAATCAGGCTGTGGAAGTCATCAGGGTGCTTGAGGTGGTTTCAGCGTCATCTTCTTGGCTTTGTGCTGTGCCAACAAGTTAAGGAAGCTGTGGGCGCCGCTCACTCTGAGCATCGGCTTTAAGTGTCCGTGTCACGCTGAGCCAAAAAGATTTCTGTACATCCCCGTACAAACACAGATACATCCGAACTGGCACAAATAGGATGCACACTTGCCCTTCTAACCTGGAGTGATTGTGAGGACTGGGAAAGGAGTTATTTATGAATGAGAACAAGAAGGTGCATGGAAGTGTATGGAAGTGGAAGCCATAGGCAAAAGCAGGATTGGCACGAAAATCTGAGCTCATCAATATTTGATGCCAACTGACTGATTTTCAAATCAGAAATGTAATTCAATACTTTCACAGCTTTAAGGCTAAATCAACCAAAACTGCTTTTAAGAAAAAAAAAATAGAATAATTATTATTCATAATACTTCTATATAAATATTCTATAAATTATATTAATTGTATATTATAAAACGTAAACTATGAAATATTGTAATAAAATACGTATTTGGTTGCCAATACAACATTTTTGATCAAATTTAAAGTGCTAAAATTAAAAGAAGTAATTAAAGTTTAAAAAGTCCTTTAATTTTTTCTTTTTTAAATATTTCCCAAATGATGTTTAACAGAGCAAGGACATTTTCACAGTATGTCTGATAATATTTTTTCTTCTGGAGAAAGTCTTATTTGTTTTATTTTGGCTGGAATAAAAGCAGTTTTTTAAAACTATTTTAGGGTCAACATTATTAGCTCCTTTGTTTGTGACACAGTTTGCAAATGCTCGTTGGAATGATGGATTTTGGAAATGCCAAAGTAATGAACTATGTTTGACGCAACTTGCAACCTTAGATGGCTAATGATGGTTTTCGGAAGCGTGCCCCAGTTTGATTTTCTTTTTTCTGTTGAACACTAAGGATGCAGGGAGAACATGCAAACTCCACACAGAAATGCCAACTGACCCAGCCGAGGCTCAAACCAGCGACCTTCTTGCTGTGAGGTGACAGCATTACCTACTGTGCCACTGCATCGCCTAGCTATAAAATAATGTTCATTAAAAAAGCATTTTTTTTAGTTGCCAGAGCAACAATTTATTGATTAATTCAAAGGGCTCAAATCACTAAAACTATGTTTAAAAAGATGTACTTAAAGTCATTTTATTTATATATATTATTTATATTTATTCATATAGAAAATGTAGCATGCACCAAAATGACTACAAATGTAAATACCAAAATTAAAAATGAAATTGCTCAATAATAAATAAAAAATATTCTAAATGTTAGTAAATAGTTATATGATTAATAGACCATTTAAAAGAAGTAATTAAAGTTTAAAAAGTCCTTTAATTTTTTCTTTTTTAAATATTTCCCAAATGATGTTTAACAGAGCAAGGACATTTTCACAGTATGTCTGATAATATTTTTTCTTCTGGAGAAAGTCTTATTTGTTTTATTTTGGCTGGAATAAAAGCAGTTTTTTAAAACTATTTTAAGGTCAACATTATTAGCTCCTTTGTTTGTGACACAGTTTGCAAATGCTCGTTGGAATGATGGATTTTGGAAATGCCAAAGTAATGAACTATGTTTGACGCAACTTGCAACCTTAGATGGCTAATGATGGTTTTCGGAAGCGTGCCCCAGTTTGATTTTCTTTTTTCTGTTGAACACTAAGGATGATATTTTAAAGAAAGCTAACAACTTGTAACCATTGACTTCCAAAGTATTTGTTTTTCCTAATATTCAAGTCATAGTGTCATAAGTCATAAGGATTTCATGTTTTTTCAAAATATCTTTTGTATTCAACAGAAGAAAGAAACTCATAAAGGCCCGGAAACACTTGAGGGTTAGTAATAGTGTGTAAATTTTCATTTTTGGTTGAACTATATCTTTAAAATTAATGGATTTTGCAAACCAGGGTCAGCCCGTGGAATAGGCAGTATAGGCAAATGCTAAGGGTGCCATACATCCACACTGTAAAACCCAACAGTCAACTTTATCAAATGAAATGAGTGTTGTTAACTCAAAATTGACTGAAAGTAAATTCTACTCATTTGAAAAGAGTTTTGAACTCAGTGTTGAAGGTAATGAGTTAATTAAACACCTTATTACTTCAACTTAAATGGAGTAAGTTCACAGTACTCATATAAATTCGTTTTTTTAACTCAGATGGTTTGTAGCAATCGGTTTCCTTTAATGGTTTGAGTTGACTCAACTTATGAAATTTTATAGTACTCAGTTGGTTTGAGTTCTCTTCATTTATTAGTTTTTACTGTGCTCAAATTGCTTTGTTTACTCAAATGAGTTTCGTTTACAGTACTCATTTGGATTAGTTTTTGTACTTAAATGGTTTGTTGCAATTGGTTTCCTCAAACGGTTTAAGTTACCTTAACTCTTTGGGTTTTACAGTGGGGAGGCACCAGATATGAAGGAAGAAAAAAGTATAACTTCCACTATTCTTAAATCTAGTTGGTATTATGACTTCAGAAAAGAATAAGCCCACATTAATTCAACTGCATAGCAAAGTCTACTAGTAGTAATAGTAATAATAAAATTATAGCTGCCTAAGATGTCCGCCCCTCTCCAAATAATTAGACTTTACCTGCTAAACGGTGGTTGTTTTTTGATGGGAGGACAAGCTCAACATATCAAAACTCTCTGGTGGCCAGGGTAGAAAAAAAAGAAGAGGAGGAAAAATGCAACAAAGTCGGAGGTAATGTTACGATAAAGATGAATATTTTGCTGTAATGTAATGTGTATCCGAACAATGACTGATAACGCCATTAACAATTAGCATGACACATAGCTGTCAACCATCCCGTTTTTGCCTGGATTCTCCCGTATTTCACCATTCTATCCCACTATCATCCCATTTTCCTATATTACTCCCATATTTTTTATATTTTTTATGAAAAGTGAAAGTATCATCAACACAGAGCCAATCTCAAATGTGATTTAATTGCAAGAGCTGTTCAAGAGAATTGTGCTTTCGCTTTATTTTGGCTTAAAAGCACATTGATATTAATATAAAAATGTCCAAAACAAAGCTTTTACATTTCTTATGAGTATATGTACTCTAGCAGTGGAATTTACTATGACACGATGGGGTGCCACCGGAAATCCTGCCTAGGGTGCCAGAGTAGTAAGGGCCGGGCAAGTTGCAGACACTTTTAAACTGCATTGAAATGTACACAAATTATGAGATCCTGCTTTGGTCACATTTTATTTTGATGGTTACATTGCATCAATGCCAAGTATTTCTCATTAGATTATAAGACTGTTAGGGTTAGTGTAAGCTAACATGTACTGGCAAAGTTTCTTACAGTCAGTTAAATGTCTGCTGGAGCAGTATCAGCAGATATTAAACAGACAGTCGACTAATACTCAAATGAACCATCAAAATAATATGTTACTGAATAATGAGATGACAACTCATCAAAGTTTCTAGTTGTCTTGATGGCCCCGTCCACATCAAAATTTCATTGGTCTATAGCAGGGGTTCCCAAACTTTTCAGCACGCGACCCCTAAAATAACAATACCAGTGATTCGCGACCCCCAATATCCCTGAGGTGGTTATAAATATAGAAAACTTGCATGCAATGGCGCACACACACACCAATAGACCAAAGTCTATTCTTCGTTTAATTTTTTAAATGTATTTCAGTGCTGTAAATGGGCCAGAAACTTTAACCTGGTGTAAATCAATCTGCAGCATCTGACGCTATTGCTGTCTTTAATATAATGTATTTACCCCAGGGCTCGCAATCCAATAGAACATGTAAATAAGCTACTATAGTAACTATAAACAGCTGTTTTTTTTCTCTTCAGTTGGTTATGGATAAAATATGGTAATTCTTATGGTCTAATAATAATAAGTAGATTTTTGGAAATCACCAGGCGACCCCCCTTCATTGTCCCGCGATCCCTCAAGGGGTCCCGACCCCCACTTTGAGAACCACTGGTCTATAGCGCTGCATCAAATGTGTTCTGATTGGCTGAGACTGTATCACATGTTGTGTTCACTGCTGACAGTCTAGTTGAAGGATCCCCAAACTTGTTCCTGAAGGGCCGGTGCCCTACAGATTTTAGCTCCAACTCCAATCAAACACACCTGAACAAGCTAATCTAGGTCTTACTAGGTATACTTGAAACATCCAGGCAGGTATGTTGAGGCAAGTTGGAGCTAAACCCAGCAGGGACACCGGCCCTCCAGGACCAAGATTGGTGACCCCTGGTCTAGTTGATAGAAAGAAGAAAAGTTGATGGGTCGGATGATAAGATCTGACACAGTTGAGTCACTCACCTTAACCAACGAGACTTTGGCGTCTGGGTTTGTGACTCTGCATGGAAAGACCAAGGGCTCTCCCTCCTTAATGTACACCACATCTGGGATCTCCGACTGCACCTTCACAAAAGGCCGCTGGCTATCTGAAACGGCAATGCTGAGGTCAGGAACAAACACCCAAGAAATGCTGACAACAATCTAGAGTCAGCAGCAAGTACAGAAAGTTTGCTCGCTTGTTATCAAACGCTCTCTGTTGTTTTCTTGGTTGCACTTTCGCTCCAGTCTGCAATATTCTTGTGGCAATGAAAGGCTTTGGGTGTTGCTCGCCCCATTGTTCAGTGCTCTGGTGTTATTAAAGGAACGGGAAAAAAATCTCTGAACATTTTAACAAAAGTACCCCAAGGACTGCTGGATGTTTCCTTGTCGTGCTTTGATTCAATATAAAGGATAAAGGGTGAGGCTAAATGGACATGGCCGCAAGAGCGATTGATGGTCCTCAGGGGCCTTGTTGGCTAACCGGGGGCCGCACCTAGTGACCTGCGGCACCTCTTAGTCTTCCTTAATGCCTGACCGGGGAGGATCCGGGCCTCTCTTCTGCCCCGGGATGCCCTCAAGATGCCCACTCCCATGCGCAGACACGCATGCTAACAAACATACACAAGAAAACATCGCATCCTCTATCCTCGTCTCTGAGCTGTTCCTCCCCCCTTGACCAGCACAGGATACGGACGACCGGGCTGAGGGACACAGATAAGGCTGGGTACCCTGGGAAAGGCTGCCCAAGAGCTGAGTCTTTCAACAGCTGGGGCTATTTCTGTCCCCTCGAGGTAGCACGTAAATGAAAGTTATAGCTTTAAATATAGTGAGGGAGGACAGCTTACGGCGTGAGCGCAAATACACACAAAAAAATGTCAGCGCAAAATCGTGCAATGCGCGCACTTAGTCGGATGTGTTGCCTCGAGAGAAAAATGGTGTTTAGGTATTATTTGCTTTCTGAGACTTCCTGTTTAGCCTTAAGCAACAGGAATGGTTAGTGAGATGGCCAAGCTATTGAACGATGGAAGGAGAGAAAGGATTACCATGAAATCAAAAACAAATACTGCAGTGTTTATTAATCAAGGATTTATCAGTAAACGTCTTACGATACGCTCTTACGATAAGGGTGGAAATCCTGTCAGTCAGGGGGTCGCAGTAATTGCAAATCACAATGATCCTACAATCTAATACATTGTTAATGGCCAAAATACAGTTCCACCCTTTGTTTTCTGTCTGAGATGATATTTTACTTTAATATGTGGCACTTTAAAAGAAAGAAAATCCATTTCATGCACCAAAGTATTTTTTTTTTTATCAGTTTGGGGCATTACATTTTATTCTGGTCACTGAAATTAGACAAATCTTAAAATCTGCAACAAAAGCAGTGATCATTAATATAATTTTTGGAGTCAGACGTCCAGTTTCAGTAGGACGAATAAGGCAAATATCACACCAATCAACTGCCACAACAGGTGCATAAATGCATCGATATTAACAACAGAAGAGAAGCAAATTGAGGAAAAAAAACTTCAGATGATATTCTGTGATAACGGTGAACAAATTGTCCTAAAAAAAAATAAAATGCTGCACTCTCAAGAGTCCACAGGCATTTACAGAAGAGCTGTAGTTTTTTTAATCAGCTTTAGTGGACACAGTCTAAAGCTTCATTCACACTACGAGCGACTCGACAAGCGACCATTCATTTCAATGAAGAGCGACCGCGGGCGTGCCGAGTGATGCGACAAAGTTGAGAATCCTTTAACTTTATGCAAATGAAGAGCGACTTTCTTGAGCAACAGCCAAAAAGAGCACCAGTGGAGCTCACGTGATCCTCTCTCAGCTCGCTCTGAGGTCGGTTGTATTCGTGCTGTATGTACCTCAGTGTTGCCAGATTGACCGGTTTCCCACACAATTGGGTGGTTTTGAATTTGAGTTTGTGTAAAAATGTCAAAAATGTAAAAATTGTAAAAATGGGATTGGCGGGTTGACAAAATTTTCTGACTAATGCAACAATTAAAAATGATACATGTCTTAAAGATTTACTGTCACGTCTTTGTGGATAATGTGAAGACGTATTCCCTTTTCAAGTTGATTAACTTGATCTCAACAAGTATGAAGGATGAAAAAACCTGCCATGTGTGAAAAAAACGCGCCAATCTTAATTTGGTTTGAACACAAAAAGAGGCCCATTACATCAGTACCGGACTTGGTTGGAACCTAAATAGGCAGTCAGGCAGCATAATACAGAGTGTGGACCAAAGCGCATCAAATGATCGGTAATTAAAAGGGGAAAAATAGAAAAATAGAATAAATATTTATATATTTTTTTATATTAGACACACATCTGATGCTTGTATTTGCTCCAAGCAAGTAATTCCGGGAGTTTTCCGGGAGACAGAACAATACGAGAGATAATATGGGAGACCCCTGGGAAAAAAGGAAGTGTTGGCAAGTATGGTGTTCAGTCCTTTACTTCCACTCTGTTCAGCTGAGGGAACGGAACCAACCCTGTTACGTCAGACACAGTGATATTCCAAGACAGCGGCGCCCTAGGTCTAAAATCTATAGTAAAACTTGCCGTTTTCTGCTAAATGGTTACATTAATCGAGTTTGTAATGTATATTTCCATTAAAGTGGAAACCAATTTACAAAATAATGTAAACTTGCTTGAGTGCTTCATTTCCCCTTTAAGTTAGTAGTGACCAGAGCATAGTGCAAACCGCGTGGGCCCACCTGCAAGAGCAGGTGAAGGAAAGTTGTATCTAAATCTGACTCCCCAGAAAAATCTGATTCCCCTTCTTGAGCACACGCATCATGCACACTTTTATTGATAATTTTTTTTCCACAATTGACAGCACGAACAAACATAGAAGAGTTATGTGATTGACAAGCAGTGCATACTTATGTTAAAAAAAATTTAAATGCTGAATGGGATGAATGTATACCTTATTTCAAATGTAGTTACACAACATTAAGTGCAGTGTGTGGATGAGAGGAGGACAGTGTTTCGATGTGATCTGGTTATGTTGCGGTTAGTTGGCTGCTGGTGTTGGTTGCTGTATGGTTATAAATTATGACAGTTAAAGTAACTAGGTTAATTTATTTAATATTTAAATCAAATATTAATCTAATATTTTGGGTGTTTTTGTGCGTTTGGGCGGGTTTTGGACAGCTTTTGGACTGGAAAAAGTCTGACAACACTAATATACCTACACAGACCTGCGTTTGCAGCAGGTCATCACCCAGTACTACAGGCAGCTACAAAGTCGCTGCTAGTGTCAATGAGGCATAAGGCTGCATCTGAAATTGCATACTTCCATACTATATAGTATGGTATAGTATAGTAGTCAGTCTGAATACAAACAATTGCGGATGTAGTATGTCCAAGTTCCATTTATACTACTCTCATTCATACTGTATAGAATGTACTTTCCAACAGCCGAGTAGTACATTTAAATTCAAATGCAGTACCTACTGAGTAGTAGGCAATTTTAGAGACAGCCTGTGTTTGAATATACACCTGAAGCATCTTACCTGTGATGTAGATGTAGACAGAAGTCTGTTTGCGCTCCTTTTGCCGATACCTGCAGCGGTAGGAGCCCGTGTGCTGAGTTAAAGCAGGACTGAGTGTCAGCCGGCTGCAATACTGGTTACTTTTCTTCCCGCACTGAGTGTTCACAATATGTGTGCCGGGGTAGAGTTTTGGTACGCCTGATGGCAAAACCCACTGGAGCTCCCACCGTCCCCTAAAACATCAAGTTTAGGGTAAACAAAGCGATTTGTACTTAACTGGTAAAAAAATATATGAGAGCACTAGTGAAAATGCTTCTATTTTACGAATTGGGGTGTTTGGGCTTATAGTTTGGGTCTCTTGATATGCTCAGTCTTAATGAAAAAGTGCTAGTTTGCTTTGCATTTTTTAAAGAAAAACAGGACTTGCAAAATATCTAAAACAATACTGTGTGTGTTGAGCTGAACAAGCTTTAAAGTTTATACATCTGATGGATTTTTTACAACTTCATAACAGGTAAAGTGCTTATAAAATGTGTAAATGGATTCTACTGCAAAATACTTATTTCTGACATGTATTAAACTGGCAATGTTGCATTTTTGACAAAAAAAAAAAAAAAAACCATCAGGAATGCTTGAGCATTCTGCCTTTTTTATGGGTGCATCCTGTGATATCATGTCATGTTTCTGATTTGTTTACATGTCTTTTATGTTCACATTTCAGTCAAACTGCACAGAAGTTTGTCTGGAAGCCAAATGAGGCTCATTTTCATTAGTATCGGTCTGCATCTTTGGTGTGCAACCAAGGTCCGAATGGCATTGACCACATTTTTTTTTTTTAAATGAGCTACTCAAATAGAGCTATTGTACTAGAGTTTGATTGCATTTAATAAAACCTGCCAGAACACCCTTTAAAACATTTAATGTTGCATAGAATTTAAGGTTAATGTTCAGTCATTGTCAGTTTATGATTGACTTATAATTTAATTTTTAGTATTTAGATTTGTAAAAGTTTTCTTTTTGCTTTAATGTCAGCATCAATGCAACAAACCATTCAAAGCATGATGATCATGTTCTCCAACATGATTTGAGTCAATCTGACTCATGCATAAGTAATGTTGACCTTTTGTAAAAAGGATTAAAAATTAAGTTCACAAGTTCACAGTTGCATATAATTTAGACGGAGTATGGTAATGCATGTTGGGCATGTTTTCCGAGTGAAATGCTCAGAGATCAGGAATGGCTAAAACCTAGAATTTTCATTTGTGATATAAAAAACCAAAACATTCTAAATTAGGGCTTAATCCAATTCTGAATCCCAGATATGTTGTTTTGTATGTATTTTCTAATGTCTCATGCCAAACCTTTTTTTTTATGTTTCTACATTCCTCCTGACCAATCTGTATCACTTCTGTTAATCATGAAGCTATGTTACTCAAACATCACATCACGAGTTTACCACTTCCTCCTCCTCCTTTAACTGTGAGACAGTATGATGCTTCACTCACCTGCAGTTTAGCTGAAGTGTCTGATTTCTCTCTATAACAAGCTGCTTCTCAGTAACATCCAACACTGGAGAACTGAACCTCCCTTTTGTGTCTGTATCTGTAAGGGAAGACAGAAGCTGCTGGATCTTTATGTGACATTTTTCGTGCACAAAATGAGGGTAAATGGAATAAAATTACATAAATGTGGTGCAAAAAAATCCCTCAAAGGTGTATAGATTATTTTAAAAACTTAAATAATAATAATAAATAAATAAATACACAGCTCTTTTGATGACAGTCTTACATTGGGATTTTACTGTTTTGAAACAATTATAAAAGTTAAATTTCAGCTGTTAAAATATAATCAAAAACGTTTTACTCATTGTAGGCTAATAGATGCTATTTTATAGTGTTTAAACTACAAAGTAATTCATTAAAATAACTTTTCATCTTTGGATGTTTTTTGTATTTTTTTAAAGAATTAAACAAAATCTGTATGTGTATTTTTTCTTCACAAATCAAAACATTTCTGCGTAAAAACCTATAAAAAATGCATCTCACTTGATTAATAATACACGTAACGTCAATATAACGCCTGGGGAACATAAAACATAAAACGAGCGAAATGACTGAACTGTTGTGCGGTGAATAATTGCGTGCCTTTTTAAAATGATTTACCATATCCGCATGATGTTGTGACATTAACAGCCTCTTTGCTATGCAAAGTAGCATGCAATGCAATAAAATACGCATGCATGCTCTTTTTTTTGTGGCACACAATTCAATGGGATTTTAAACCTCTTGTGTGAATGCAGACGTGCCCTGGACAATACTAACCGCTGTCGCCATTGTTTATTTCTTTAAAACGCATAGCATCATTTCCTTCTGTACATTAAACGATAGGTATTGTAGTAAGACCAATTGTAGAAGGAAACAGGAGTCAAGCACTTTTTCCCATAGCAAGTCCCGCATGGGATTGAAACAGGCTCGTTATCAGCCGGTCCACACGCTGAGGTTCCGTTTCAGAAACGCAGGTACTAATGACAGGACGAAAAGCTGCCAAGTTCAACAAACTTTACACGTCATGTTTGAATTAATGCAAATGAATGCAGTAAACAGGCTAAGTTTAACGTTTAATTAAACGACTAATAATAACCGTCATAGTCATAATGAATGTTGAATTGATTATATAGAGTGAGTTTCAATTATATTAATACATTTTATATCAAATAATTTTTAGTTGAATAGCAGGCTACATTATCGGAACGGTGTATTTCCTGGTTTCGTTATTATTATTATTTTTGTATTTAATTTGTGATAACTCAATAATTGAAAACAAAAATACATGTACACTCTTAGAATAAAGGTTAATTGGAAACGTTCATGAACCTTTAACATCCATGGGACATTTCATTCCACAACAGGTTTTTTAATGGGTTTTCTTTATATTATCAAAATGTTCTTCACTATGAAAAACGTATTTTTGCAAAATTGTTGTAATTTATAAACAATTTATATTGGTTGAATTTAAACAAACAAATTAAATTAAGTAATTTTCAAATTAAGTTGTTTTTTTTTTAAATTCAGCTCAAATAAATTGTTTACAACCACTGAACTTAAAAAACATTTAGTAAATCCAAGGAATCATCATTATTATTATTTTTTTTCAGTGGATGATCTTTTAAAAACTTCTAGAAACTTTTTGGTTCTTCCTTATGATCCTGAGTGTACTGCTTTGAAAATGTGATGGAGAAATTGCCAGAAATAAATAAGAAATGTTTAAAAATGTCTTTGCCATTTTGGCTAATCCAAATCATAAAAAGGTTCCGGGGATGTTTTATTTTAGACCCTCAAAAGATCATTTTTATTTTAGATCCTTTTACTTTGTTGGTCCCCAAGAAGAACCATTTATGAATTCTGTAACAATACCAACACCCAATAATGGCTATTAAAACAACCAGTTTGCTTAAAGGGCAGCTCTACTCAACCATCAATGACAAAGAACCCCATTTAGAACAATGAAGGAATTTTTCAGAGGTCTTTTTTTAAATCACAAAGTCCTACAAATCAGAACCTTTTAATTAATAAGCTGAATGAGCTGGAAAATAAATGTAGCTAGCCCATAGCATATAATCAATATTTCAATTAGTATTGTTATTAGTCTATTTATTAACAAAATTAAAATTGTTTAGGCTATATAGGCAATGCATTTATTAAAGTGAATTGGTCTTATTTAGTAATTTTAAACTTGTTTAAATGGAGCATTCAGTTTCTGACTTTTTATAGGCTACATCTTTATAAAATCAAATATTCTTCTTAATTTTGCTAAATATATTTTCTTCACCAGAGCTGTCTGCTTTCGTGCACGCAGGTATGCGGATGCATGCGTAAAACACGTTTTGCTATTAATCAAGTTCAGTTTTGCATCCTGTGATGTGAATGCTGAGCTGTTGACCAATAAAGCAGTAATCATCACGCAGTGCGGACAGTACATCGCTTCACCCCCTGCTTCCTCCCCGCGGGTCTGTTTAAGCTATAACACTCTGATTAGCGCTGGTTCCTGCCGCACGGTGGTCATGACCCCGAAGTCATTTATATTAGAACTTCCATTTCACAAGTCATCAGGCTCAGGAAATAACGCCCTCTCTGATTCAACCGGGGCCAAACATTGAAGACGGATGCCAAGTAAGAGCAGAGAGGTCCCTACTATCAAAACAACTTGTCCTGATAGCCTATATGGCAGACAGTTTTAGCATTTAATAAAACTAACTTTTTTTTTTTTTTTGCAGGCTGTATTTTGTTGTTTAGAATTCACATGTGCATTGCTAGATCTCTTTTGTATAGCCTTCTGCCTTACATATTTTCATAGCTATTTTGAAGTTATATCTGATAAACATGAATTTACATGATCTCATTTTAATATTTGCTGTTGATATTATTATTGGTACAATATTGTATTTGTATGATTGTACACACAATTTGTCAACTGAACTCATGCATTTTAATAATATTTTACTTAATTAATAATTTAGCATATATGATTTTTGTATTTTTTGTAAATTCAATGCGTTTGTAAAGCATGTCAAATATGCTATTTTTGATATACACTCCAAAAATGGCTTTTGTTGCTTGTTCAAACTACTCATTTAAAATGAGTTGAAACAACACAATGCTTACATTTTTTTGGAGGGATGACTTTTTATGTTCAATCCACTTAAATTTGTAAAAACGATTAAGTTAATAGATTTGTGTTGGGACAACATAAAGGAATTGTGTGCAACCCAGCATTTTTGTATATGCATATATATCCACAAAGTGACAAGCAGATAAACCAATTATTTTTTCTGATAAATTTGTTGCTTCTACCATAAAAACAGACATTTGTTTGTTTGATAATATTTGATATTTAGTGGTCTTAATTGCTTTGAGGCGGGGAAATTAGCCTAAACAATTAGCCTTTTATGCATGGTAATGTATCACATTTTAAGTGCTTGCATTAAAACAACATGTAGTTTCACTAATAACACTCAGCCTTCTTATAAACCTATAACCTATAAACCTAACCATTTATCAAAACCATTTGCCGTAAATGTGAGAATTTTTCTAAATAATATCAAAGCGCAAACCAGTTAGTATTTGTACATAGTTGTGATAAATGTTAAATCGGCTTGCCATAATAGTGGGAAAACTAAAATTTTAGTAAATAATTTTTTTTGCGCAAATTTCTTGCATAATTTTGCAATTCTGTCATACTCTCAATTGCCATTGAGAAAAGAAAAAAGAACAGGCTATTAAAACTAAACATATGCGAACAAGTTTATATATGCATCCAAAGTTTCTGGATGTTTTTTTTCAAGGTATCAGATGCGCTGGAGCTGAACAATGCCACACTCTCATCCGCGCGCATTCCAGACCTGTACTTCATCACTTTGATGAGTGTTAAACAAGAACTTATTTTGAATACAATGACAAGTAGCTAAAATTAATATATGGACTATACATAAATGTATTCTTTGTAGGCTACATACGAACACAAATAAAACACTTTAAAATAAAGCACATACCTTTAGTCAGAACACGTCCTGACAGTCCAAATATCATCACAAATAATATATCGAACATTCTCTTGGTCTTGCTTGAGGGTGTTTGTTTGGAGATGAAGGAATACCTATGGAGGAATATAACACTGCGGATCCAATACTCCAGAGAATCAGTTCACCTCACAACGCCAAACTCCTGAAACCCTGTGTTCACGGGGACTACAGTCAATCTCGGTAGCTAGTTTCCGCAATGTGTATGAACTCTTGAAGCAGGAGGACCGCGCATGAATTCCAGTTACACTCTTTCCCATCATGACCACGGGCTGGGATTTATTCATTTCCCACCGCCACCGGAGCTTCCGTGACGCTCATCGACACACCCATCCCGCAACTGACGTGACCTACACGAGCCCGATGTACTGTACAGATCCGCGGACGCTCCTTCAGGCAATGCATAAATAAACCTGTTTACTGGTGTACAGTTGACGTCAGAATTATTAGCCCCCTTTGATTTTTTTTCTTTTAAAAAAAATGTTTCCCAAATGATGTTTAACAGCAAGGAATTTTTTTTACAGTATTGATAATATGTTTCTTCTGGAGAAAGTCTTATTCGTTTTATTTCGGCTATAATGAAAGCAGTTATTTTTTGCATAAAACATTTTAAGGTCAAAATTATTAGCCCCTTTAAGCTATATAGTCTACAGAACAAACTGTCGTTATACACCTGTCTAGTTAGCCTATATGGTGGTGATGTAGAGCGGACCCCTTCCCCCCCCACACCCCTCAAGATGGTGAAGCGCTTTGGGTATATGGCCATACACAATAAATGCGCTATATAAATACACACATTACATTACATTACATTAGTTAACCTAATTAACCTAGTTAAGCCTTTAAATGTCACTTTGCATAGGCTCTTGAAAAATATCTTGAGAAATGAGAAATGAGTTATTAAAACTATTATGTTTACATGTGTTGAAAAAAATCTGTTAAACAGAAACTGTGAAAAAAATAAACAGGGGTGCTAATAATTTATAGGGGGGCTAATAGTTCTGACTTTACTTGTATATCTGTAACAATGGCGGAAATTAAACCACTATCCCGATTCTCATAAGAGGAGAAAATGGTTTCTTTTCAGTGGCTTTGGTAATTAAATTAACATAAAATAATTGAAAGTAAAGAAGACAAGTTATGAAAATTCCTTTTTTATTACATGAAAATATAAACTTTTCCCAAGCTGATTCTCAAAATATTCATCAGGAGAAATGAAAATGGACACAATTGAGACAACTGTTGTCATACAGGACGAGTCAAATAAGAATTTAGTAAGAAATTAATGAGAAATATTAGAGATCAAAGAAATCTTATTTTGATTAGAAAAGAGTTTCTTGGAAAAAGCTGAGCACAGTTTGAGACATTAGTGAAATATGAAAAGCTGGAGAATTTAGAAAAAAAACTAATGTATGTTATTATGTGCAGGAAAGGGGGCTTCAATGCAAAAGGCATCTGTGTAGGTTCTTGTAAATTTTGTATCTTGTATAATTTATTTTGAATGAATGAATATTAAAATGAATATTATTTCATAAGGTTTGTCATTTATTTATTTTGGGCAGCACAGTGGCTCAGTGGGTAGTGCTGTTGCCTCACAGCAAGAAGGTCACTGGTTTGAGCTTCATCTGGGTCAGTTGGCGTTTCTGTGTTGAGTTTACATGTTCTCTCCGTATTCGTGTGGGTTTCCTCCTGGGGCTTCGGTTTCCCTCCCATGTCCAAAGAAATGAGGTACAGTTGAACTGAATAAACTAAATTGTCCGTAGTGTATGAGCGTGTATGAGAGTGTATGGGTGTTTCCCAGTACTGGGTACCGGCTGAAAGAATGAATAAATTTATTTATTTTATAGCTATTTATTTTTTTTGTTGGGGTATGAGTTATTTTATAATTATTGTAATTACTATTATTAATTAATAATATTATAGAGTTTAATCTAGATTGTATTCTTTTGACATTTTTTTACTTGATGAAATGTGTAGTTAATGAAGCTATTAATTAATTATTATTATTAATACTACTTTTATTATTAATAGTATTTAAACAGTTTCTTTTCCTAAACATTTACACAGACGCCCTAGCACTTCTTTGAAGGCCTTAGTTAGAAAACCCTTTGGTATAGATAAAAGGACTCGTTTGTAAATTTACACATCTAAATCATGGGTATTTCATCATAGACACCCAAATATGTTCATTTAAAATGGAAAAATGTATTGTTTAATACAGGGGTTCTTAAACTTTTCAGCCCGCGACAACCAAAATAACAACTCCAGTGACACACGACCCCTACTATACTCAGATGTGGTAATAAACATACAAATATTGCACACAATGATGCACACACACCAAAAGAAACTATATAAACATGAGCATATTGACAACACAAAAAATGCAACAGTCTAACAATCATATCATTTGTTTAATTTAATATTAACCTCACTTAACGAGAATGGTGGGCACAATGTTAACACCACAATCCTATTCTTGGTATAATTTTGAATACTGCCACTTTCAGTTGGGCCTTTACTTTTAATGTACATGAGTGCCAAAAAGGTGTCAAAGTTTAACATTGCGCTGTAAAATCAATTTGATGCAACTAACGCTATAGCTGGGATGTTACTCTAGCATCATAACCTCAGGGGTCCCAATCCAGTGGGGAAAAAAATGAAAGCCTGATTAGTTGAAGGCTTTTTATTTGCATGTTGTTTTTTTATGTAACTAATAAATTTTAAGTATATATTAAATATATTATAAGTTAAAAACAAATGTGTATCTTCTGTAGGTTATGGATAAAATAAGGTAATTCTAATAATTTAATAACATGTATGAGATTTTTGGAAATCACCAAGCGACCCCCCCCCCCCCCCCCTTATTGTCTCGCGACCCCCACTTCGAGAACCACTGGTATAAAAGACATGGGCAATGCGGTGGTGCAGTAGGTAGTGCTGTCGCCTCAGAGCAAGAAGGTCGCTGGTTTGAGCCTCGGCTGGGTCATTTGTTATTTCTGTGTGGAGTTTGCATGTTCTCCCCGTGTTTGCATGGGTTTCCTCCGGGTGCTCCCGTTTCCCCCACAAGTCCAAAGACATGAGCATAGGTGAATTGGGCAAGCTAAAATTGTCCGTAGTGTATTTATGTGAGTGAGTGTGTATGTGTGTTTCCAAGTGATGGGTCGCAGCTAGAGGGGCATCCGCTGCGTAAAACATATACTGGATAAGTTGGTGGTTCATTCCGCTGTAACGACTGTGGCAATTATTTGGAAAAATTTGAGTTTCTATTAAGTTACATTCTATTAATAATAGCATTTTTTGTGATAACATATTAATTTAATCTTATTCAATTCTAAAATAATTCATAATAAAACAATCTTTTTTTCAAATTAAAGTAAAATAAAATATTAGATCATTTTAATCCAGTTTTTCTTATTTGTTTGTCTTTGTATTTATAAAGTCTTTATTTATAAATACATTTTATAAAATGTATTTATAAAGTCTTTATTTATTTCAATCTTGTTTTTTGTATACTTTTGTATAATTTCATATTTGTATACTTTTGTACAATTTTGTATAGTTTTCTTTCATATTTTAATTAAATCATTTTATTTACAGATTTATTTTTCCAAACATTTGCAACACTCTCTTGTGAAAAATCCCATATTAATTAATATAAATATAATTAATATAATATTATAATTAATATTAACACATATTAATGAACATATTCATTCCCATTAAATCACTTGCAAATGAATAATAAAAAACACAGTTTAAGTAATGTAGCACCTCATTTTAATATAGTTCTAACTTTCAGATATCTAACATAAAGTATCAACATTTGCTCAGTGGTGACATTTACATCAGGTTGTTGTAGGGAGTACAGATCATGATAACAATATGTGCGTTAACTAAAGGAGTACTGAGTAAGATGTAATGTCAAATCATGACCAGCAGAGAGAGTCTTAGGGGGCTGCAACTGCTTTCTCACACTCTCAAAGACAAGCCAGCAATCATTCATAACAACAAAAACCTACATAAGAGCAATAACAAAAGCACTAAAAGTCATGCTGGTCATAATATCTGACATCCAATCAATTTCACAGTAGAAACGGACAACGAAGTGGAGGGTTTATCATCCTTAAACAATGAAAGACATGTGAAAATAATGCCATGAACACGAATAAATGAATGAAAACTAACATTTAGCCCAATAATACAAGTCTTCCCAAGAGAACTCTCTCCGCTGCAAATAATGCACATCTCTTCAATCTCTACATTAGTAGTCCAGGTTTTAGAAAGTACAGCTGGTTTGTGTTGGCTGAGTTTGGGGCATAAAGACTGACAGACTGTGAGTGGAGATTTCAAACTCCGAGCAACATGGGAATTATGGGACATTGCTTTCTGATGCAGGGGTGTTGATGTTTGCCATGTCTGTGCACCATGAAAGCAGGGCCGGTGCACTTCCATCACATGCATCTGAGCATGGGTGATCACCCGTTCTCTGGTGTGTATTTATTTATATATATATTTGTATATGCATGTGTGTGTGTGTGTGTGTTTTTGTGTGCGTCACACCTGGCCTTTTGTCTGCTGGTGAATCCAGTCTGTGAACTTAATGACACGCGTGTAAACTCCGGGCCGATTCTGTCGAGCGCAGCCCTCACCCCAACTCACGATGCCTGCTAGAAACCACCTGCGGCCCCGTTCCAGACACACTAAAGGCCCTCCGGAGTCTCCCTGTGTGAACATACTGTATACGTGAGTACTGTACTGCATGTGAACAGGGAAGGAACGATGATAAGAGGTGGAAAGGAAAAGCACACACTGACCTGACAAGCGTCCACTCCTCCCTGAATGTTTCCGGCGCAAAGCATTCTGGGAGTGACCGCATCATCGTACATTTTATTGCAAGTGTTGTGATTGATGATGTTAACCGTGGCTTCCTGCAGCAATGTGGCTAGTTCTCCTGGAATCAAGAGGGTTTCAACAGTTTAATGAGTAAATTAGAGTATTCAGATTTCTCCAAGTATACACTACCTGACAAAAGTCTTGTCACCTGTCCAAGTTTTAGGAACAACACATAATAACTTGACTTCTAGTTGATAATTTGGTATCAGAAGTGTCTTATATGAAAGGCTAAGGCCTCTAGATAACGCTTATTTTACCAAAATAAAATATGAGCATGCCTTAATTTTAATCAATTAAATGGGAAGGTGAGGTTGGACTTAAACTTAAGTCTTGTCACTAAACAGAAATAATGTACAGTACAGAATATAAAGTCATGTTGCAGTGGAAAAAGAATATTGTGTATGACTCCCATAAGCCTGGACGACTGCATCCACACATCTCTGCAATGACTCAAATTACTTATTAATAAAATTCATCTGAAATGGCAAAGAACGTGTCTTGCAGGACTCCCAGAGTTCATCAAGATTCTTTGGATTCATCTTCAATGGCTCCTCCTTCAACTTAACCAAGACATGCTTAATAATGTTCATATCTTGTGACATATCTTGCCAACCCTGGAGAACCTTGATCTTCTTTGCTTTCAGGAACTTTGATGTGGAGGCTGATCCCTCTTCTGTGGTTTGTAATGTAATGGACAGCACAAAAGTCTTGATACCTCAGGCTGTTGAAGTTGCCATCCACTCAGCAGATCTCTTGCGCGCCCCCATACTGAATGTAACCCCAAACCATGATTTTTACCTCACCAAACTTGACTGATTTCTATGAGAATCTTGGGTTCATGCGGGTTCCAGTAGGTCTTCTGCAGTATTTGAGATGATTGGGATGCAGTTCAACAGATGATTCCTCAGAAAAATTTACCTTCTGTCACTTTTCCAAATGATTCACTAGAAGTTAAGTTATTATTTATTTCTCTTACAACTGGGATCGTCGACAAGACTTTTGTCAGGGAGTATATACAAGAACAAGTTTTCTTGTTTTCCGAGAAGTCTAACAGTATTCAGGTATCAAGTAATTAATGTAAATAAATATTAATGTAATATAATATTGCATAGTCTTCGATTCACAAATAGTTAAATTCAATTATTAGTTATTAAAGTGACAAATAGTACAATTTCTTAAGGCCGATTGCTTTTAAAATCCTCATACACTTACAGGCCTCAAAAAACCCGTGCAAATAATAAACTATAATCCAGACTCAACATTGAATCCTGTGATGTGACTATTGTGGATGTTTACATTGCGATATCGATGATGAAACAATGTATTGTGCAGACCTATAGCAGAATGAAACAGAAAGTGAAATTTTGCGGCAGAAAAACAAGAAAAGAAACTTTGTAATATACTACTCTTGTACTGTAACTTTCCAGTTTTTCCCATCTATATCATGGTGGTTTAAAAAAGGGGTCTTTTAATATAAAATTAATATTAATAATTAATATGTTTTTTACTTTGTAATAATAAAATATTTTTGACTGTAAAACGTATTTTCCTATTTATGGTTAAAGAAATGTCTAAAATCCCCCCCATGATGTCAACAAAATGATACAAGCTTTTTCAATTCATAAATTCAGAATCTTGTATTGTATGCTAAATTAGTTTATTTGTTCTTATACATTTGCATGTATGTAAATATGTAAACATGACATTAAAGAAAACAAAAAAAGTGTCAAAACACAAAATGTCTTAATGTACTATAATTAATCGACTAGAAAAAGTAAGGTGAACAACTAGTTAAAAAGTATGGCAAGTAAGGTGATTGTTATAGCTTCAGTGAATGTGCACCCTATACTCACACTGAGCAGAAGAAACTGTTGAATAAAGTTGTTATTTTAGTTTTATGTGCGCACAAAATAATTCTCGTGGCTTGATAATATTCCGATTGAACCAATGAAGGCATATTGTCTGTTTTGAGGAACTTTTCTTTGAATAAGATGAGACCATAAGTCGGGATCATTGCTGTCTATGGAAGATGAGAGTGCTCTCAGATTAGAGCTAAAATATGATCATTTGTGTTTAGATCTTAACATCCTAACAAACTTCTCAGGGGATTGAAACAACATAAAGGTAAGTAAATAATAGCGTAATTTTCATTTTTGAGTGAACTAAACCTATTAAACAGAGTATAGGGCTGCATGAATATTGGAGAAATCTGACAATGCGATATTTTGTTTTGCTGCGATATATATTGTAATATGAATGTAATTTCACAAATTTAAGTAGCAAGAAATATTTCATTAATTTAGATCGACAGGGTAGATTAAGACTTTTTTCTATGTAGTGCATCTGCATAAAATATAATAAATTACAATCATATATAAATCAGAGAGAGCAAAAATAAAAGCTAAATAAACTTTATGCTTTATGTTTTCTGGGGTGTCTAACAGTATTCAAATATAGAACATGAACAATCAAACAAAAAATAACATTAGTCATAGTAATTATTATGTAGATAATTGTGTATAACAATGTTAAAATAATATCTGTATCTTCTAATCTTTAATAAAAAATCTAACCCTGATGTGATTATTGTGGATACACACATTGCAATATTGATGCTCAAATGATATATAGTTCAGCCCTGGTATCTATCAATCTGTATATAATAAACATGGTAAAAATGATGGCAAATTATATGTTATTTCATATAATAAAAAATAAACCATGAGGTAAAAAAGTATGCTGAGTACTGTGTGGTAAACCAGAATTTTAAAAACAATATTATTCAAATTCATCTAGCATCACAGGTTGAATATCTAATATGTGACTTTCCCATTTTGCTGGCCTTCAGATTGTTTCCTCTTGAGTCATTATTTTAAATCATGTGTCCCAGTTTTCGTAATGTTGTCTTGCTTCAACTGAACAAGAAACATCCTTTTTTTCTGAATGTATTTGCTCCACAGTGTCGTACCTTCTTCAGTCAGGACTCCCCATCCAGTGACGAAGCAGCTGGTTCCGGAGGTGAAGACGTGGGATGGGGCCGGTACACAGACCGGCTGGACCAGCTCATTGAAAAACACTGGAGCGCTCAGTTCCAACAGGGCAATGTCATAGTCTGAGGTGAACTGATCGTATTGCGAATGCAGGACGATGCGGCGGATTTGTCTGGTCGCTGCTGCGTTACTGACTGAGTTCATCACTCGCATTCCCATGTAGGCCCTCCACGAGCGCGCATCAGAGTACCTGACAAAACATCAGCAAACACTTCATACATAGTTAGTGCAACAACAGATACGGTCAGAATTTGTATAATGCGGCTAGCATTAATTTCTCACAAGATTATGGGTTTATTGAGTAACTATAAGTTAATTTGTAACATATCCCTTTTATTGTGAATGTGTTTGAGGTATTTTATTAGTATTTAATTAGTATTTTAATTTAGAGTTCTGTTTTGCATATACATACTATATACTTAACAAATAAACTGGGTAATAATAACTAGGTACTATGCCTAAATCTTATTTTAGGGCATGTGGTTCCCTTATATAATATAGTACTTTCTTACTTAAGTACATGTTAAATAAACATACTGTAAAATAAAGTGCAACTGCTCAAGGTTTGGATAGGTTTAGGAGTAAGGTTAGGATGACATTTAAATACAATGTATTATTGTGCATGTACATAATAAGTATATTGTATCCTAATGTAATTGGATAATATAATAAATTGCACCAAATTATATAATGGATAATTAAATAGTAGATAAGGCCAACTAATTTAAAAACAGCTTGCAACTCTAACAAAAAAAAAATAAATGAATTAAATAATGGCCGGTAATGTGGCGTAGTGGTTAGCACTGTCTCCTCACAGCAAGAAGTTCTGCTGAATATAACATATACCAGAGAAATTGGTAGTTCATTTTGCTGTGGCAATAAAATAATAAAGAATAAAATAAAATAAAATAAAAAATATAATAAAAACAAAAAATCTAATAAAAATCTAATGAAAAATAATAAATAAATAAATACACAAATAAATAAATAAATAATAAAGATAAAACTAAATTAAAATAAATAATAAAATAATATTCTAAAACAATATAAAAAACTAAATAATAAAATAAAATAAATAATAAAATTTTATGATCTACATCACCAATTTATAAGGTTATATTACTTATATTAAAATAAAATTACATTATTGATTATGTTAATAAAATTTAAGTGTTTTATATTTTTTTAAGTCATTTATTCATGTGACAATAAAGCTGAATTTTTCTATCATTACATTGCGTCTTTAATGTCAAATGATCCTTCAGAAATCATTATAATACTGTATGCGGATTTGATGCGAAAGAAACATTTATTATTAATAACAATAAGAAAACATTTTTGCATTTGTTTGCAAAGACAATCACTTTTCTGTCACTTTTGATCAACTTAATTCTCCTTACTGAATAAAATGATCACAAAACTGTCATTTTTAATAGAATGTTTAAAATTTTTGATGTATCATTTTTAAATTCATTTTAACAAAACAAAGATCCAATCCATTTATTTATTTATCTATCTATCTATCTATCTATCTATCTATCTATCTATCTATCTATCTATCTATCTATCTATCTATCTATCTATCTATCTATCTATCTATCTATCTATCTATCTATCTATCTATCTATCTATCTATCTATCTATCTATCTATCTATCTATCTCTTTTTATTTCCAGGTTCTGCAGGTTACAATATCCTGAATTTCTATTGCCAATCTTAAGCCAATTGTTATAATTTGTTTTGGTTCAATTTGAAATTTCTCCAACCAACGCAGAGCAAGAGGGTTCAGAGTGAGTGCTCCAACTTGGCACCCCTCTGATCCAGATCCAATCCATTTTGGAAGAACAAACTCTCTCTTTCAACATCATTTATTGTTTGAGAAGTGTTTTCACTCAGATATGCCTCACAATAAAAAAAAAATTAACTTCTATTTTTTTTCTATTTTCTTTTTTTAAAAAGGGCAAAGTGATGCCAAATATCTGAAGAGTTGTGCATGTGTGTCAGAATGAATCCTCACTTGATTGCATCAGAGTCCTGAAAGCAGTGAGCAGCAGACACGAGCCAGCGACTGGCCACCAGAGACGCTCCACACACATGACCATACCGCTCCATCTGAAGGCTGACCTGCCACGGCCATGAGCCTGCCTGCGCATCTGTGCCACCCACAATCTTCGCCCGCTTCCTGGGCCTCGTGCCACAACCTGCATTTGGAGGATAAAAACTTTTATTATGCACACAGTCTTGCTGTAATTGCATTTAATATGCATTTTTTCAAGCATGCTCACCACAGCGTAACTCATCGGAACCGTCTTTGCAATCTTTGATGCCGTCACACTCTGGATTCATCTTATTTAAGCACTTTCCACTGGCACATTTGAAGGAGGAGGGAGAGCATCCTTTTGAAACTGCAAATGATCAGACAACAGAATATTATAAGAAATTTTTGTAATACCATCAGGTGTGTTGTCACTTGTTTTATATTTTTTTAATCGATATATATTTTAAACATATACATTTTTATTAAATTATTAATTTACAGTAGTTAAGGCCACCTAAATTAAAAACAGCTTGCATCTCTAAGAAAAAAATGTATATCATAAATAAATAAATAAAATAAAATAATTGGCACAAGGTGGCTCAGTGGTTAGCACTGTCACCTCACAGGTTCTGTCGAATATAACATATACCAGAAAAATTGGCATTTATACTGGCGTGGAAATTTAAAAAAAAAAATAGATAAAAATAAAAATAAATACATAAAATAAATAAAAAATAAAATAAAAACAATAAAATTGAATAAAGTAAAATGAAGAATAAATACAATAAAATAAATATAATAAAATTTTTTTTAATTAAATATAAAAAATTAAATAAATAACAATTAAATAAAAGCAATTAAATTCAGTTAAAAATAATTAATTCAAATAAAATAAAATGAAAAATAATAAAACTAAAAATAACTAAAAATAATAAATAAATAAAATGAAATATTTAAAAAAAAATTAATAATTGAAAATAAAGTAAATTTAAATAATAATAAAAAATTAAATAAAACAAAATAAATAAATTAAAATAATAAATAAATAAATAATTAAAAAAATAAAATTAAATAAATAAATAATAATAAAATAAATTAATTAAATTAAATAAATACTCACCAGCTTTAATGAACTACATCACCAATTTATAAAGTAAAAATATAGTAAAAAATACAAAAATGAATTTAAACTTTTTTAAAATAATTATTAAAATTACTTAAATTAAAATAAAATGATATTATTATATATAAATATTTATAAAATTATTAATTTAAGCATTTTATAGTCTCGTTAGTTTAAAATAAAGCATGTGGTACTGCAGAAAATAGTTTAATGCTCTTAATTTTTTATCTTATCTTTTAATTGTGTGGTAACCAAACTTAAGTAAATCATACATCATTCAAATAAATTCCAATAAAACAAGTAAAGTAAAATAAATAAATTATTTAAAAAATAAGTAAGTAAATGAATAAATAAATAATTTATTAATAACAGATAATGTGAATAATTGTGATTAATGTTACTAGAGAAGTACGCTGTTTCTGCTTGATATTCTGCTTGATTTTTTAATTCAGTGTAACTTTTCTGTTACACCACAGCCTCATCCATTTCTCTAAATAAACACCACAATACATTTAACAACCTCATCTTAGCATATTATTTAAATTTATAATATATTAAAACCATACCATTATTACATTTCTTTGAATTTTTTTTCCAAAAATGACAAATCAGATCAAAAACTCACATGCTCGTGTGCAGTTGAGTTCATCGCTGCGGTCTTTGCAGTCCACAATTCCATCACACACCGAGGCTTTCTGGAGGCAGATTTTGTTTGGGCACATATGGTAGCATTTACCTCCTAAAAAGTGAAAACAACAAGATTCAAACTCATAATACACACAAATGCACAATTGCACACACCAAAACACAACCAAAACAGGCAGGTCTTACCACGAACGCTTTCCATACGTCTGTAGCAATGAAAATACACATCTCTGAGAATCAATGAATGCAGAGAAAAAACAACCTTTAAATCTTCATGTGTAATAATAAAGGACACTCTTACCACAGTTAGTCTCTTCACTGCTGTCTCCACATGCGATGTTGCACTGATTGTGTGGTCTGCACTGACCGTTACAGTAAACATCTCCTGGTTTACACGTGTCTAAGAGTACAGCAGAACCAACAATTAAGACGACAACAACGAATGGCAGAAGAAAATGTAAAGGTAATAAAGCTTACTGCATTTGGCCTCATCTCGTCCATCAGAACAGTCTTTATCTCCATCACACACTTTCCTCAGAGGGATACACTTGCCGTCGCCACATCGAAATTGCCTCGGACAAGCTAATATTAGAAAATAAGCATGATCGTCACTTACTGGGATGTGTATTTTCTGTTTTCTCCCTTTAATAATGTCTGATCCCTTTAGAATTTAAATAGGAAATGTGACTTTGGATCATAAATTTAGTCATAAATGTCTATTTTTAGAAATTGAAGTTGATGAATCACCTGAAAGCTGAATAAATAATCTTTTTCTTAATGTGTGGTTTGTTTAGACAGAATTTTATTTGGCCAAGACACGACTATTTGGAAATAAGTTAAATAATAGGGTTAAATAATCGAAATATTGAAAACTATCAAATTAAGTTCCTAGCAATGCATATTTAAACAGAAATAGAGCTCTGTATATTTACAGTAGGGCATCTACAAAATGCCTGCATGGAACAGACCTTTTCTTGATATTGATTTTTGGCATTAAAAAGAATCTATAACATCATATATCAATGATAATTTGGCTATGGCCAAAAATATACCTGTGCAACATAAGACTGACTATAAGATTATAACATGTAACTGTACATTCCACAAGCATGATACAAAATTTGAACCCCCCATGATTTTATAAATGGTAAATTGATGACCATATAACATATTAAAGGGATAGTTCACCCAAAAATTTAAGTCTGTCATCATTTACTCACCCTTCACTTGTCACAAACCTGCTTGCGTTTCTTCTGTTGAAAAGAAAATGTTGTACACCAGCAGCCACTGACTTCCATTGTATTTGTTTTACCTACTATGGATGTCAATAGTTACCAGTTTCCAGCACTCTTCAAACCATCTTCTTTTGTGATCAACAGAAAAAAGTAGATCATAAAAGTTTGGAATCACTTGAGGGTGGGTACACAAAAAGTAAGTTCATTTTTATTATTGGGTGACCTACCCCTTAAGGTTTTGAAAATTAATGCTGAATGACCACATTTCATCGCCTTTGAATTATAATGTTCTGTCTGCGTTCTAAATGATTTTGAGATATTGAGCTTCAAAGTTCTTGCAAATGTGTGTTTAACAGTTCTTTTCATACATTACCATGACAGATGACTGCAAATTGGAGTAAAAAAAACAGGGCAAATGCAGATTGAAACTTCTAATTCAAAAAAGTCATTTTCTGCTTGTAATTATAAAGTTCTATCTGGCAATCATTAATTGAACCGTTACTTTTCAAGAAATTCAATAAAATATATACATTTGTTGCAACAATATGTTGATGCTTGAGAAAGTATATATATATTTTTTTGCTTTCTGTAACATTTATTTAATGTTTTAGGATGAATATTTTTTCTTGTTGAAATTAAGCATAGAAGGCTATGCTAAATATTTTGTCCAATACAGATGTTAAAGGTGCAGTAGGGGATCTTCCACAATGCTAACAGCTTAGCATAAATATCTGAATCACAGTCCCTCCCCTGCCGTCCAGAGCCACGCCTCCTGAAACACGAGCATGCGCAACTTAACGATGACAGCAGAACCCTCTTTCATGTGTTAAAAGCTACTAGTGCTTGTCCGGTGGCGTGCAGGAATTATACTGATTACTAAGCCAAACTGACATGCTATTTCAGAGTGAATATTCAGAGTAGCATAGTAAACAATATAAGGAAAGCATCACATGTCGTCATTGTTCAAAAATGAACCAATGTGATGTGAATATAAAACCATCCTTACCTCAGTAAAGCAGGCTAGGTGGAATAGCACTATTTACATGTGTTTTGTTGTTAAATTAAATAAAATCTACATTATCGATGCTGTAAAATGATCTTATGAAACTGAAAATAGTCACATCAATCTTTCACCGGAAGATTTTAGTGGCAGAACAACACTTCTGTGCAGATATAACCCATATGTAACAACAACATCAGCTTTGAGTGAAGCTAAAATAGTTTTAAAACAGAACATTCATTCATTCATTTTATTGTCGGTTTAGTCCCTTTATTAATCCGGGGTCGCCACAGCGGAATGAACCACCATTTTATCCAGCTAGTTTTTTATGCAGCGGATGCCCTTCCAGCCACAACCCATCTCTGGGAAACATCCACACACACATTCACACACACACACACACACACACACACACTTATTACCCTGCGGACAATTTAGCCTAGCCAATTCACCTGTACCAGCATGTCTTTGGACTGTGGGGGAAACCCGAGCACCCGGAGGAAACCCATGCGAACGCAGGGAGAACATGCAAACTCCACACAGAAACGCCAACTGAGCCGAGGCTCGAACTAACGACCCAGCGACCTTCTTGCTGTGAGGGGACACCACTACCTACTGCACCACTGCTTCGCCTGTATAAACAGAACATTACCTGTCTAAAAGAAATCCTTCAGCCATGGTGTCTTCCTTTCTCCAGCTTGCCAAGGTAACTCCATGATTTAGGTTTTTAAAAAGTTTTGATTCAGCATGTTTTTACCGATCTTGCTATCTCTATCTCTCTCTCATGAACGCGCAATGCACAAATGGCGGAGCTGCGTACAAACGGCTGCGCAGTTGTTCAAATCTGCATTTGCTGACAGAGAGTTTGGGCTACTGATTAAAATTTTGAGAGATGTCGACCCGACTCTATTTAATTGGATGAACATTTTTTTGTTTTATGCCTTACCCAGAATATAAAAATACATAAAACACATTTAGATCACTTACTTTAATCACCGCTATTGGAAATTGAAGAGACTTTCAACCAGCACAACAACAATTGTTTCTGAAGACCATCACCTACTGCAGCTTTAACTTTATGTAATTACTATGGTAGTATTTATTGAATTTCATGCTTTATGAGCTACTGATTTATATTTATTGAATTATATATACCATTAATTAAATTAAGCATTTAACTCTGATTTTGTGTTTCTTTCTGGTCATTCCTGCTGTCAGGGGAGCAATTCGGCAAAATGACAGAGAAAACTGATCCTGATTGTTCCTTGTGTATGCATTCAAAATGCTGAATGGCTCACTGAAAGAACCTTATAGAGCCAAGCTACAGTTTGACTTTGTAGATTAAACCTTTTTTGTTTTTAAATAAAAAGTCTTAAAATGTAAACAACTTATAAAAAGCATCACATAATGTAAATAAGTTGTCATTAAATAAGAATATGTCAATAACTCAATTTTTACTTAAAAGAAATATCTTTCTGAGTGTGCCTTACACTGGTAAGTGGGCTTGACAAACCGTCTGTAGAAAACACACTGTTTCACCTCTCTGACACTTTTACCGACACTTGCACCAGTTTTGCACTTTTGCACCAGACACATCCTTACAACACCCCCCCAACCCCCCCCGCCCCCAAACCCCCCCCCCCCCAAAAAAAAAACAACAACACATTGTGGATCTGTAAAGGTGAGTGAGCTTGACAAACCACCTGTACAAACATTCTTTTCTCTAGCAGCACTTCATGCATTGCCTCTTTTTGTTGAATCGCTGAATACATCCTCAATTGTAAGCTGCTTTGGACAAAAGTGTCTGCTAAATGATTAAATGTAACTGTAACTGCTTTATATATACATTAGAAGCAAATCTTCTTAAATCAGCAAATCTTTGTTAATATCTGTGCCTTCTTTAGGCATTCTTTACAATTTCATGAGTTCCCAGTAGCTAAAAATGCCATCACGCGTGTGCAAATCCCATATTAGAACAGCATGCAGCATAGTTTTGGGTCATAAAAAACTATTTCTTTTTATTTTTGTATCTTCAGGTGTGTGGTCTTAAAAAATATAGTGTGATCACCAAGCAGGACCATATCAAGTAATAACGAATTTAATATTTCTGAAACACCATAAAATAAAGCAGTAACTAAAGCAAAACACCCACCACAAAAATAGAAAACATATATAAGGTAATACTTAAAGCAACAACATTTAATATTGGCATATTACCTGCCTATTATTAAGATATTAACTGTTTATTAACACTTATAAAGTATGACCTTTTTACACCTCCCTAAACCTACCCAATACCTAAACCCAACTACCATATTAGCTTTTAATAAGAATCTAATTACTAGTTCATTGAGCTAAAAGTCTTAGTTCATGGTTTGGTAATAGTGTGAACTGTACACAAAGATAAAGTGTGTCCAAATATAAAATACTCACCACTTTCAGGAGAAAAGGCTCTGTAAATCAGGTAAAACCCTTTATGAGTCAAAGACTCGTCTGAGTGAAAGTGTAGCAGGACAGGTGAAGAATAGATCCTCTTTCTGCTGCTGTCCCCAATCGGGTTACAGAGTCTGTGAAGAAATAGTAGTAAAAAAGTGATGTCCAGTAGTGGCTTTACTCAAACACTGATGTTTAATAAATAAACATATTTTTGCTTGCAGAGTGTAAAAAATACATTCAGTGTTTCAATTATTTCATAATAAAGAACGTGTTTACTGAAAAATACGTAGAAGAATGGCGGCTGATGGAATCCAAGAAAGATAGCAATGGAACAATAACTCATGAATAACTCATTATTCTGTAGTCACAGTGTAAGTCTTTACTGTATTTATTTGAGGATTTTTTGGCAAAGAAATATAAAACCCATGTTCCATCATGTGTTCCAAATGTAGTGGGTTTTCCCTCATTCCAACATAACTCATTAACAGCAAAACATTATTCCATCTATATTTTGACACTGAACTTGTATTTAATGAGTTTTCTATTTATATAAATCACTTTAACACACTTTTTTTCTCACTTTAAGCCAGATATCAAACTCCATGAGTTTCACTGACTAAAAAGCAGAATTTTCTGACATCTAACAAATAAAAAAGGCTGCTGTTGTTTATATGTTGTTTATATATTCATAATATAATTTTCAAACAATATGTTAAAATAATGTTAACATATTATAACATGGTTTTAGCTTGAATGTCATTTTGCATGCCTTTATAAGCCACTATGGGAACTATAGATTATTTACCTCAAGTTCCAAGTACTTAATGGTACCTACTGTTTTACATTAGAAGTGCTTGATCTCCCATATTTGATAGCTTGACAGTAGTAGTTTTACAAACTTTACATTTAGCTTTTCTTTTATTTAACAGCCTAAACATAACAACAAGGATGAAACAGTGTGATAAAACAACAAACAAGTATCCCTGATAGTCCATGACAAAATTCCTTGACTTTTAATATTTGAAATAGACCTTATAAAATTATTCCATGATATTTCAGAAATTACATGACCAGGTGGAAGCCTGAATTAAATTTGATACAGACAAGGAACGTCTCGTCTTTGACTCATATTCAGACAACAGACATGTGTGTTCAGCAAAGAAAAAGGATGATTCTCAATAGCACACATTGTAAACAGAGTTCTATATTTATAGATTTCCAGTTCAAACAAATAAGTCTTAAAATGTTTTTTCAATAATCAGCACATGAAAGACATAACACTCACTTGACGCCACCTATTTCCAGCCAGTCTTTTTCACAGGTGCTCGAGGCGGGTGAATCCTGAATGTCGAGCATCACAATGGTGATGGAGAGAAGGTATCCTGGCAACGGAGCCTAAAAGAGAAACCAGACTCTCAACAGACGCACTCTCACACAAAGCAGCAGCCACCCTGCGCTCCTCGTCTCAAAGAGGGAGCATCCCAGGCCTCTGAATGGGGATCATAGGGCATCCATGCTAACACTGGGGAAGAGACTCATGGGATGCATGGGAAAGCCTTTAGCCTTAGCTCACCCTGATTTTCCAGTTACAGTCCACATTCGGAGGGTAGTAGGCGGGGTAATAAGGGGACGTCACGGTGCCATTCCATGCCGTGAGGAAACCGCCACACTCTGTAGAAAAAGCAATGGTGACAAGGCCAAAGAACATTCTGACATCTGAGTGGAAAACTTACTAAAATGATCAAATGCTGAAACAAAATCACACACCGGTTTTGGGTATAGCCTGGAAATAAGCTTTGAAGATGGCTCCTTGCCTCTGACGACTGAAAGAAAATGTTACAAGCATGACATTCCCAGAAGATGTGAGCTTCATTACAGGCGACGTTCCTGATAATGGCAGACCACACCATCTGGGAAGAAGAGAGACAATATTTAGGCCACTTTGATACAACAATGACACAGAAAGAATAAAAAGAATAAAAGAAAGAAAGAAAGAAAGAAAGAAAGAAAGAAAGAAAGAAAGAAAGAAAGAAAGAAAGAAGGAAAGAAGAAAGAAAAAAAAGAAGAAAAAAGAAGTAAAGAACAAAAGAAAGAAAGAAAGAAAGAAAGAAAGAAAGAAAGAAAGAAAGAAAGAAAGAAAGAAAGAAAGAAAGAAAGAAAGAAAGAAGAATAAAAAGCAGAAAAAAGAAGTAAAGAAAGAAAGAAAGAAATAAAGAGGAAAAAATAAAAAAGAAGAAAGAAAGAAAGAAAGAAAATAAGATAGTAGGAAAGAAAGAAAGAAAGAAAGAAAAGAAGAAAAGAAGACAGAAAGAAAGAAAGAAAGAAAGAAAGAAAGAAAGAAAGAAAGAAAGAAAGAAAGAAAGAAAGAAAGAAAGAAAGAAAGAAAGAAAGAAAGAAAGAAAGAAAGAAAGAAAGAAAGAAAAAAGAAAGAAAGAAAAAGAAAAGAAGGAAAGAAAGAAAGAAATAAAGAGGAAAAAATAAAAAAGAAGAAAGAAACAAAGAAAATAAGAAAGTAGGAAAGAAAGAAAGAAAGAAAGAAAAGAAGAAAAGAAGAAAGAAAGAAAGAAAGAAAGAAAGAAAGAAAGGAAGAAAAAAGAAAGAAAGAAAAAGAAAAGAAGGAAAGAAAGAAAGAAAGAAAATAAGAAAGTAAGAAAGAAAGAAAGAAGGAAAGAAAGAAAGAAAGAAAAGAAGAAAGAAAGAAAGAAAGAAAGAAAGAAAGGAGAAAAAAGAAAGAAAGAAAGAAAGAAAGAAAGAAAGAAAGAAAAAAAGAAAGAAAGGAGAAAAAGAAAGAAAGAAAAAAGAAAAAAGAAAGAAGAAAAAATAAGAAAGAAGAAAGAAAGAAAAACATTGCTAGTATGATCTATTACGTTGCTAACATGCTTCTATGAAGTTACTAACATGTTTAACATTTTACCACAGGAAGCACATTGGTAACAAAGTTAATATGTTGTTAACATGTTCCAGCATGTTTAACATGTTGTTAGCATAGTGTACATGTGAATGTTGTTGGGATGTTTCTATGATGTTTTAAAACACGACCAACATGAACCTTTATATTGGTAGACTATTTCTAACATTTTAACATAACTATGTAAGCGCAAATTAGCATACAGCTAGCATTTGAAGTATGTTGACATGTTATTAAAATGTTTGAATATATTGCTAGCATGAACACATTGCTACTATATTTAACGAAGTTAACATGAATCTGATTGTTAACATTTTTTAGCATATTGATAGCACAACTGTATTCTTTTACTAAAATAGAGACATTTAATACACTGTTAACATTTTGTTAGCATGTTTTGGCATTTTGCTAATGTAGTCCATCTTGTTGTGCTATTCTATGCATTAGCTATAGGCATATAGCTCAATGGGCATTTTGTTTGTTGTTTTTTTCAGCTTAGTGCTCTGTCATCATTTACCTTGCGATGATCTTGTTCTGAAGTGGTAATAGGAAATCATAAGCAGACAGCTTGTTGGCAGAACAGCTTCCTGGTGTCGCCCCTTGAAGCGTGAGGATGTCAAGTCGCACAACGTGCCCGGATGGCACCCGAAGCCTCCACTGGTAATACGGCTTTTTCGGACTGACAAGACTGAGCGTGCGATTGTTTCCATACTTAGCGTACAGGTCAAAAGACATGGCTGTTAGGCAGAGGGGAGTTATATATTACCAGAACGACTGAAAAAAGCAAGAATGCAATCAAAATAATGAGACATTTGATGACAGAATTGTAGTGATAGTACACTGTGAAACCTGCCTGGTTGAGGGACTTGCATGCAGAGTTTACTCAGAGGATTAATGGGACATGGTTGCATTTGAATTGCCTTACCTACGTGTGGCCTATTTTAGTTTTTCTTCGCTCATGGGACGATGTATCATGGAAGATACAGAAGAACTTTAAACTTTAAACAACGTTTGGCAACTCAAATGAGTCAGTGTTCATAAATCAAGTGAGTAAACTCAACAGGCTTTACAGTGTATTATGGTTGTACCCTGAAGCCCCAACTGCCACTTGCCACTCTGCAAAGAGTTTGGGTTCTTTATTTTGTCCGCCTTGTCGTCAGAATCCTCATCATCTTCATCCTCAGCATCACCACTGTCATCTGGATTCAAACCTGCACACAGACGCACACACATTAAGGTGTTTTTACTTCGAAAATGACAAAAACAGAGAGTTGAAAAGCTCTTAACCCAGCAGACGCAGTGTGTCCTCGTCTCTCTCCATGTAGTAACGCTCCTCATTCTTGCTAAATAGGACCTTGTTGGTTCCAGGTAGACGCCGTTGCAACCGGGCTGGGTTCACTTTCCGGAGTTCCTCAGCAATAGCGGGAGGAGCAGAGAATTTACTCCAGTAGAACACACAAAGACCTTCCACTCCTTCACTGTCATCAGGACACATGACTTTTAACAGGATGACAACACCTAATACTGTTTTAGTTTGAGGTCTTCATCGCAAACTTCTAAAGGGCTGTGCACTTAAAGCTTATTAGGTGTACTGTGTACTTAATAGGTGTAAAAGCGTAGAAAATAAAGTTTATTTAAATGAATTTAGAATAATTCAAAATATGAAAGCAAGTAATATCCCTACATGTTGGTCCCTAAATGGTCTTGCCCAATTGAGTCTGGTTTCTCTCAAGGTTTTTTTTTTCACTCGCCTCGGTAAAGTTTTTTTCCCTCTCCGCTGTCGCCACTACCTTGCATGGTTTTGGATCGGTAGAGCTACGCATCAATGAATTTGCTCTTAAGTGTTTGGACTCTCAGTAATGATTTTAAACCACAGTGAACTGAGCTAAACTGAACTGAACTTAAACACAAAAACTAAACTACTCTGTTCCAATTACTATGACCATTTATGTGAAGCTGCTTTGACACAATCTACATTGTAAAAGCGCTATACAAATGAAGCTGAATTGAATTGAATGTTTTTTTTTTTATGGTGGCTTGAGAAAGCTAATATACTGTTACACTGCATAAACTTATTCTTCTTCTTCCGTCTTCTTCTGAGACTAATTTCTATATACATCTTCTCCTAGACCATTCAAGCTACAAAAACTAAACTAACTCCAAACCTGACAAAACAGGTCTGACTCGGGTTGTTATATCTTTTCCAACTGAAACTCTTTCCAACCGACTTACGGTTTTCCGAAAACTGTCCAGGAAAATTCGAAAAAGTTTCATTGATTTAACATCGGACCAAACTTTGTGACCTCATAACTTTGCGCCAGACTGTCATACAGACTTAAGGTTGGTCTCATTTATCTCAGACTACCAATCTGCCAATCACTGATGACCTTTCAACTTACTAGCCACATCCTAGCAACCAATTACAGCACCCTAGCAACTGTCCCATAGGCTTTCACTGTAAAAAAAAAAAACTGCCAATGACTTTACATTGGACATACCAGTTCATACTAGAAACAAACTAATTATACTAGAAACATAGTAACAATATATTAACCATACTAAAAACATACTAACAAACATACTAATTATACTAGAAACATAGTAACAACATACTAATCCATACTAGAAACATACTAACAAACACACTAATCATACTAGCAACATGCTAATTCATACTAAAATCATGTTACAAACATGCCAGTTTATACTAGAAACATGCTAGCAAAATGAGAACTCATACTAGAACCATGTCAATTTATGTTAGCAACCGCCTAGCAATCACAAATTACTCTAGCAACCACCTAGCAACACCTTAGCAATCACCTAAAACACCCCAGCAACTGCCTAGTAAAGCCCTAGCAATGACCAAGAGCATCCTAGCTACTGCCTAGCAACTCCGTAGCAACCACTCAGAACTCCCTAGCAACCCTCTAACAACACCATTGCAACTGCCTAGAACACTCTAGCTACCCCCTAGCAACACCTTAGCAATACAATACAATTAATGGGAAATTTATTAAATAATAGAAATAATTCTCGTTAACTTCCGGCCACAGCTGTATGTGCTCTATAGCTGATTAACCACATGGATGGATGATAACAGCCTTCTGAGCCTACTAGTAGACGCAGAAGGCTCCTACTGGCTCATAGCAGGCATAATGTCCATTTAGTAGTCTACTAGTACCCTAAACACAGATGTCATAGTAATGTAAAAGCAGATCTGGAGTCTTAACTATTAGTATAGCTGATTAACCATGTGAATGGATGATAACAGTCTTCTGAGCCTACCAGTGGGCGCAGAAGGCCCTACTGGCCCATATCTATCAGCTGATAACTATTTCGAGAGATAACATTAGAAGCGGGTGACTTTTTATTGGAAAAAAAAAAACTTTAAAATAAAAATAACATTTTTGTTCATATCCCAGATCATTAGGTGGAACAATGCCAAAATAATTAATCCAAAAAACTACTTAATTCAAGGTTAAAACACTCAGTGTTCTATACATTTCTTTTAAGCTTAAATGATAATAAATGAGAAAAAAAGGCTATTGGCACTGCTGTGCCAGAGCAGACAGACTACAGAGAAAGCCAGTGCACTGAGTGCACTGAATACAGCAGATGACCTTAAATGACCAAAACAGAGCAGGACTGGAATATCAGAGTTTGTATTTAGTAAACTATGGAGCAATTTTAAATCTACCAGTTCTATAAACACACTAGAAAAAGTGACATCACAGCTATATTTGTAATGGAAAGAAATTGTATCTCTAAGGAATTCCAGTCAGGGTTTTGCATGGCACTGAAACGGCTATTAAGGACTTGATCTTATCATCTGATTATGGTTTCTATTAGTGCTACTGATGCTCCTTTTGCATGATACTGACCACAACATTCTCTTGGATAGCTAGAAAATTATGCTGGTGTTAATTGGATTGCATTAACATGGATCAAAGAAATAGTTATCATATTGACCACAAAACCAATATGGTGTACCTCAAGGCTCAGTACTTAGGCCATTGCCTTACATGCTGCACACTAAGAAGATATCATTAAGGAACATGAAGTTAATAATGACTGTTTAGTGAACTAGCTCTACATTTGTTTTGAGGCAAGATTTTGTAGGAACACATAGCTGATATAAACAAATATATGGTAAGTAGTAACAACTTTTTCATTTCATATAATTTCTAATTGGTTAAAGGGGTGGTCCACACACTATGATATCATATTTTAAACTTTAGTTGGTGTGTAATGTAGCTGTGTGAACATAAACAACATATCTGAATGTAAGACCCTCAAAGTTCAATGCAAATAGAGACATTGGCTTTTACAGAGTTTTGGGAATACAAAAAAATACATCTGGATAAATGAGATTATAAGTCATTCAGGTTACACGCATTCACCCCTCGCAGCGAAAGGTGATAACATTTGAAGCGGGTGACTTTTTATTGGAAAAAAAACGTAAAAATAAAAATACAGTCCCAGAGGCACTGTAATGTTATAGCAGAGAAAGCTAACATGCCGTCCAAACGCTGCTATTTCCATAGAGCTCATTCTGTTTCTGTATTTGGGCTTACAAAAGACAGAGAGAAGTGCTTACAATTTAATTTCATAATTATTAAAATATATAGCTAATATTTGACAAAGGACAGCTTCCAGAATCTCTCCCAGTTCAGTGCTGGATTCGGCTAAAAACTCCTCAAAGAAGGAGCAGCTCCATCCATAATAGACCATACCTGTCAACACTGGGATGTGAACATAAGGCATAATAAGGGAAATAAGGGATATGCCTAGACTTTGGCTCCACTTTAAATCGCGTGTACAGAATCTGTTTGGGAATCAGCATCTATTTATCGCATCAGCGCATCAGCTGACAGTTACGCACCGCTGTATGACTGTATGTTTTGAGGACTGCATGGGAGGGGCAACGGCACCTGTTATGAAAAGATAAGGGAATCCCGCCATATTTATAGATTATAGATGTTTTTAGGCCTAAATAAAATGAAAGCACAGAACAGATTCAGTATAGGGAGGCTCGGCTCTTTAATGTTTATTGCCACCCTTCAGAGAAAGACTGAAAATACGGGAAAAACGGGAGGGTTGACAGGTATGTAATAGACAAAGCTGTGGATTGTGAGCCACAACCTGTAAGTGTTTTTATTTGTTAAAATTAATTTATCACATGCATAGTTTCTAGCGTTAATGGTATGTTGTAGCGAGTAAATAAACAAAGATGTAAACAACAAGAAATGCTGTTTGACACTGCTAATAGTTTAGCTACAAATTCATATTCCTTCCTGGTGACGATCTGCTAATCACAGCACATTATGTTAGCTAACCAATCAGAGCCTCTTGAGAGCAGGCTTTCGGAAAAACTAGGAAATATAATTGTCATTTTTATGTTAGCTAGTAGCTATTTATAATCTGAGTAAGATATATGAAAAAATTATGTGAAGCATCAGCACACATTGCTTTGCACCCCATAAACACAACTAAGCCTTAAAAGTACACTCTGGATCACCCCTTAAAAATTTATTTTGTATTTGTACGTTATTAGAGACTGTTGTGATTTTTAGTACATAGCGAGATATCATAACTGTTGTTTTAGTGATGTGCATTGTTGAGTAGTATTAAGCCTACTACAATACAGTTAAAATGTCCTATAACTGATTAAGTTATGAGACAAGAAACGCAAATCAACTTTAAATGTTAAAATTCTGTGAATATTGTATATTTTCCCAACAGTCTCTAAATCAGGGTTTCTGCAGGTTTATTCAAATCAAATTGAAGACTTTTAAGACCACTATGAAAGAAATGTTAGACATACACAGTGCTAAACATTAAGGATTTTTTTTTTCTAATGGCCCGGTTACTTCTGTAAATAGTTTTAGTATTAATGGAAGATCATGTAAAGCAGGGGTGTCCAAACATGGTCCTGGAGGGTCGGTGTCCTGGAGAGTTTAGCTCCAACCCTAATCAAATACACTTGAATCAGCTAATCAAGTTCTGGCTGGTGTGTTGAAGCAAGTTACAGCTAAAGTTAGCAGGAAACCAGCCATTTCTTTTCCTGATTCAAGAATTTATTTTGGAGAATTTGCTGTAAAAATGACTAACAGCTGTAGATACTTTGAATTGTATCTCGTTGCAATAAAAAAGAAGTTTTGAAATGGATTATAGGTGATTGGGTGTTGGCCAGATTGAGACACAAGGACATTAAGACCTGTTTTAAATATTTAGGACTTACAACACAATATTTCAGCGAATTTAAGACTTTTTAAGGCCTAAAATAATTTAGTTTTTGAAATTTAAGACATTTTAAGACTTTTTAAGACCCGACGGACGCCCAGCTAAATGCAAACCCATTTATTTAACACTCAAAGGCTTAAAAAATGAATATTGGCAATGTGTGGGTTTGTGACTCACCTAAACGCAATAATTCCTGAGTGCTGGTAATACGTGCTCCATGGTGAAGAATCATACAACTCTGAGAACTTAGATCCAGGGCACATCAACCGAAAGGAAGAGATGACAGAAACACCATGAAATAACAAATTACAACAACAGCATCTACTTCCATTCAGATCTATTTTTGCAAATTGTAAACAAACCACCGATAACATCTACGAAGGTTGTGAAGTTTCCATCTAGCCTATACAGTTTCATCACAGTGACATCAGAGTCACAGGAGGCGTGACATCACTGAAGAAGGTGAGACATCAGTGGCCCAGGCGAGACCTGCAGCCTTGGCACAAAAGCGCTGTTCTTGTGCGATTGGCTTTGAGCAACAAGAGCTTTGGGCAACAACTGCGCCATTGTCCGGAGCTCAATGTCACAGATGGAATGGGGCGGGCAGCGAGTTTACGGTAACTTCTATGAGCAAGGACACACACTTGTAGGCCAGTCACTTCTCACAGTTCAAATTCGCTTGCTATTAAACAAGATTACAACCAAAACATGGGTTACTTTTAGGCTAATTGGAGCATCGCGCAGAACGGAAAGCCACACTTGGCTGATTTCCTCGATTTATCTGTGGACACAAATGCCAACCATTCCCATGATACTGGCCGTTTTGGCCCAGACTTTCCTGAGTTCTCTTTCGGTGCCCTAAATCCTTACTTTCGCTCTCTCTCCTGGCCTGCTCTGTCCCCTGGTCTACCTTTCTTTTCACCGCTGGCTGCAGCCTCTCAGCAAAGAGGTACAGAGCATCTGATTGTGTGTGAGGAAGCCCGCAGACAATGTTTTTATTGAAGGACTGCTCTTCCTCTCACTCAGCCTGCCTGGGCCCTGTCCCTCTCACAAACACCGTTCTTGTCCTCGGCCCTGAAAAGCTGCAGTCCTCTGGGAGCCGGTCTCACCGCACCGCCTCACACCAAGCCGGGCTCCAGTTACAGCTGGCTTTACATTTAAGAGGGCCACGGAGCGGCCGAAGACTCGGCAGAGCCTGCTTTACATTTAAAAGGATGACAATGAGGGACGAGCGCACAACTGGACCTGCGGCTCTGGCGGACTTTGCGTTTGAAAGTGCCAGGGGCGAGCATCGTTCCTTGAGTGGTCTCTGGAGAGCGGCCGCATTCCGCAGAGATCACGGAGAAACCGGCTCTTGTCGCACAGAGAAACTGTTATGTATGTTTATGCTTACGTAATGGCTTAGCGCCTGAGACTGGAGGCGGAACTGTGCCGACGATGGGTCTGCCAGCTCTGGAGAGAAGCTGAAGTTGGAGAACTCTATGCTTCCCCCAAGGTAGAACACTGAGGGCGATGGAGATGCTGCGGGAAAGAGGAAGAGAAAATTAGGAGATCATACTGAACAATTTAAAAATTTGTTTAAAGTATATGCAATTACAGTGTGTTTACATTAGGGCTGGGCAATATGGCAAAAATGCAATCTTGATAATTATTTTCCATATTGAACGTTAACGATAGGGATGTCTCGTTCAGGTTTTTTTGCCCTCGAGTCCGAGTCATTTGATTTTGAGTATCAAAATACCAAAACCCGATTCGATACTTCTATAATACATAAAGAAAGAATAAAGAAGAGCGAAGAAACAGATCCAGGATGTTACTTATTTTTTATTTAATTCAACTTATTTTGACATTCAACAACTTTGTTGACAAACAGAGCACTTCTGTAAGGTAGCTTGAACAATCAAGTAATACATAACATAAACTTTTTACTTTTGGATTTTAGAACAACAGTAAATATAAAAATTCTAATATAAAAACTAATAGCACCTAAACCTAAAATACCGGGCAGGCAATCCCAAGTTTACATATCTCACTTTTTGCTATGGCAACGTCACCAACTTTATAATACCTCCAGACTGCAGACATGCTCGCGCTGTCTGCTTCAAGCTGCTTCCATGTTCTACTTTGATGGTATTTAACCAATAGCATCTCTGCAACACCCAGTGATGTCATGACGCGTTGCTGTTTCTGTGTGAAGTCAAGAAAGAGGTCTAACTCTGTGTCACTGCATAACTATAAAGTAGATGTGTGTAACAATGAGGAGAGTATATATAATATACATATATATATTTGAGTCTTGATCGAGAGGTAACTTCCGATTCCAATTGAGTCTGAAACTGTGTGATCGGGCACAATTTCCAATCCTTTGATCAGATCTGGACATCCCTAGTTAACAATATATATTTTGATATAAGTTGTTAACGCTGCCAGATTAAAAGAGTGCCCAAAAAATGACTGAAGCCAAAATTTTAGAGGTTCCATTAAACGCCATAACATATTTTAGGCTGGTAAGTTTCTGTGGTCGAAAATGTGGTACATCTCTAATAACAAAACACTTTTAGATTCCCGTTGTTGCACATTTCTTCTGTGTGATTGGCTCTTAGATCAACATAGAGTAAACCAGTACAGAGCTTATCATTGTTATTGACATACATTTTATCACGTTTTGCTATAATACCATTTATCGGCCCAGCCCTAGTTTACATAGAACTTATTTAAGTAAGTACCAATTTATAATGTAACTATCTACAGTATTATAACCTAGTAAGTACCAAAGTTAATACATACACTGTAATTAAGATTCCTGGTTGTCCTGAATTTTTAAACTGAATCAAATTAACACTTAACTAATATTATGTTAAACTCACTTAAAACAGCTTCCACAACTTATACAATTAAGTTAGAACATGATTAACTAAGTTTAATAAGTTAATGAAATACAAACACATTCTGTCAGGACTAACTGATCTTGAATTTTTACAGTCGTAGGATTACATGACAAAGTGAATGAAAACAAATGTTATGATATAATTATGACTGTTTTAACAACATAATTATGTTGGACTAAATGTTTTATGAAATACAAAGTTTAACTTAATATTTTAGTCAGTTTGGCTGATGTAAACTGAGATGACTAGAAAATATAATTCACTCACTAATTTTCATTTGGAAAAAGTAATTGTAAAGTAATCAAAATCGATATTCAGAACTTATAATCAAGGTCAACTTTTTAAAAATACTTTCCCTACTGCATGTGGAGTCATGTGACCCTGCTCTGTAAAGGCAACTTTATACTTCTACATCAAACACACGAGTGCAACCTTTATGCGGTCGCATACGCTTGCACCTCTCAAAAAATTTAACTACAGGTTACACATTTGCACTACATTGACATTAATTGGAAGCTGTGCCACCCTTTATTCAAAAATCTCTCACTTGTAATATAACTAGTTTGTTAACTATGAGGGAAAAAAAAATATTATTCATTAACCGCAATCGAGTTAAATTAATCAACATTTAGATTTTTAGGCCAAATCGCCCTGCCCAAGGTCACAAGTGAATTTAAATCAACTAAATATTTAACAGCAAAAAATCATAAAGAATTCATTTAAAAGTCAACGCTCTGAATTAAATGTGAAATTTTGAAGTCTGAAATCTGAAGTATTTTGTTGTAAAACATCTTGTAGCAATCTATTTTTACAGTGCTGAAAAAAGCCAAGTGAAAACATTCATTTCAAATGAATGCTGTTTTTTTAATCATTTATCAGAAAAGGCCAAGAAATGTTGTCAGTTGCCACAAAAAATCTTTAGCAGCACAACTAAACATTAATTAACAAGTATCACAAACATTAAATCCACCATACATCTAACATGAATCGTTTCAGGATCAATCAGTTATCATCAGTAACTCCAAAATGACCAGCAGCAGAATTAGTGATTTGGGGGCCCTGACCAGTTTTAGGTATAGGGCCCTTGCACTGAAAGTCAAAATATTCTCTTTCTCTATAGATGCTTTTTTCTCTGTAGATTTTTTTTTTTAAATAAACTGCTTGTTAAAACGTATTTAAAGTTTATTTTATATATTTTTATATTTAAAGGAAACTTTATCTTCTTAATGTAAAAGTAAATACAATAAGTTCACAAATGAACTACAGTTAATTCTACATTTTTTGTAATGAAAAACACATTTAAACAACTTAAATTTACAATCAATCAAACTAATCTTATCCCCATTTTTCATATGACATAGTAAAAAAGTTCAATTGAATAATTGCTGTTTGTGAATCGGCGGCTGTTAATTTTCACTGGGAAATGTTATTTTATTTGAACAATCCCTCTCTCAACAAGCGGCTATCATCATCTGACATGTGTTTCGGCCAGAAAGCAGGATCGTTGAGGTAGCTGCATTTCATTGTCTTATTTTCCTAAATATTCTCAAAAATTCTAACTCTGACTTGTACACTATACCTCAGCTCTCTGATCACTGGCATATTGGCAGTGTATTTGATTGAAGCGCTCACACCTCGCGAATGTGCAGTATGGAAGGAACGGTCCACTATTCATATGGGGGCCCCAGGTTTTAAAAATAACAACTTTAAAACCTAACGATTATAGACTAATTTTACAACATATGATTGAAAATTTATAAAAGAGCTATATGATTAACAAAGGCTTCTTGGCATTGGTTGAGGGCCCCTATTTCCCTGGGGCCCTAAGCGGCTGCTTACTTCGCTTATTGGTTAAGTTCGCCCCTGAAAATGCTCATGGTAGATTCTGAAGGTTTCTAAAGTTTATTTTGTTGTAACTTGATTTAACAGCTCATATCATATAACATGTTTACAAATTTTGTATACAAATATCCCTTCGGGGTCCCTCTATATTACTTTAATAAAAAGAAAATATCCTCATAAGCCCACTGTGTATGTGTAGCTCATCAAGCGAAACAAAACAAGAACATTTCACGCTCTCTTTGAAGAGCCTCTCTGGACAGCCAAAAGGATGAGAGGCTTGACTAGCTATACTGGAACGTAGCAGATCATAATCTCAGCATTCCTCTACAGCAGAGAGTCTTAACTTACATGCAAGGAAATGGAGAGTCAGTGCAATGGCAGCCGAGAGAGGCAGGAGGGGGGAAGCTCTCAGTGCCCACTTACTCCATGCCCCGCAATCCACTCTCTTGCCCACCGGGCTCTTGACGGCAGACTCACTGCCGGATGGGCTTAACGTCTGGATGGGCTTCGTCACAAATTCCTGCTAAACACAAAAGGAGAAAAGTAGCCTTCATGTCAAACCACACTATATGAGCCGAAAGAAGTCATGATCACTATCGCGACCTTTCTGTCACCCTACAACAACCTATGTGTGGTATTTAATTGGCTTCCCCCCACATCATTCTAAACATCTTTTCATCAGGAGGAAGGGGTCGCGGAACTAGGATATCCTGGTGGGATTCCCCTGCGGAGTCGCACAAAGCGTAATTTGAGGGTCTGCTTTCCCACGGCCCCTCTCAGCGGTGTCAGCACTCCATTTTTGACAAGCACATTCATGAGGCTATCTGGACCAACGTTTAGACGCAGGCAACCTGGTGGTGAAACGAAAAGGTTTAAGCTCATTCCTGCAGCTGAAATGAGTTTAAAATAGCTTTAGTGTTTTCGAATAGGGAGAGCGAGGAGTGTTGTAATACAGAGTAAATAACATGTCAGTTTAACCAATTAGAAACTGAAAGGTGTTATAGTCTTTAAAAATAATGAGTGCAAATGGGTGATTTTGCGGTGAGAAGCTTTCTTGATTGCCCAAAGAACTTTTCAAAGGACAACACTCTTTATTGGGGTTGATGGTTCCACAAAGAACCCTTCATCTTTCCATTTCACAAAAGGTGGAAAAAAGGTAACAGAAAAAATTATGATTTATAGAATACTTATATAAAGAATGGTTCATTAATCAGGGTATATACCGGCATCAATGAGTGAAATTCAATACCCTTTAAGACCTTTTAAAAGACTCTTTTCATACATGTTATTCTCATTGCCACGTTAACATTCGCGACATTTTGCCTTTCAGTATTTTGACTAAATACTTATGGTAAGAAACTAATCCTAAACTAGAAAAGTAAAGTTCGCAGGCAAACTTTATGATGTCTTGAGAAAGCCTAGTCTGAAAGTTTGAAGTAGCTTTCAAAATTAAATAATTCAAGTAGTTTTTAAGAAGTTTGAAACCGTTGGCAAAGATAGATAACTACTACATATAGGTTAGCATGTTTCTAGAATAGATTGGACTTGCTGAGTCCATGCTAAGGTGTTGCTAGGGTGTTCTGAGTGGTTGCTAGGCAGTTGCTAACATAAATTATCATGGTTCTAGTATGAATTAGCATGTTTCTAGTATAAATTATCATGTTGTTAGCATGGTTCTAGAATGAATTAGCATGTCGCTACTATGTTTCTAGTATAAACTGGCATGTTGTTAACATGAGTTGGTATGCATGTTGCTGGTATGATTAGTAAGTTTGTTAGTATGTTTTTAGTATGGATTGGTATATTGTTACTATGCTTCTAGTATAATTAGTATGTTAGTATTTTTTAGGATGTTTCTAGTATGGATTATGTCGTTAGTATGTTTCTAGTATGGATTAGTCTATTGCTAGTATGAATTGTATGCTTTTAGGATGTCCAATGTAAAGTCAATGCCAGGTTTTTACAATAGAAGCCTATGAGAAAGGTGTTAGGCTGCTGTAAGTGGTTGCTAGGGCGTGGCTAGTAAGTAAAAAGTTCATCAATGATTGGCAGACGGGCAGTCTAAGTTAAATGAGCCCAGCCTTATGTCTGTATGACTTATGACAATCTGGCACAAAGTTATGAGGTCACAGTTTGGTCCGTTCAGTCAATGGGACTTTTCTGAATTTTTCGGGTCAGTTTTCAGAAAACCGTAAGTCGGATCAGTTGGAAAAGATTTAGTAACCAGAGTCAGACCACTTAGGAGGTTTGGTTTCAGTTTAGTGGTTGTAGTATGTATGGTCCAGGAGATGCATACAGAAATTAATCTCAGAAGAAGAAGAAGAAGACAGAAGAATAATTTGTAGTATAGCAGGGGGTGCCAACAGAACAGCAATAATAACAGTGTTTCCTTGGTTACTGCAGTATACAAAGCAGCAGAATGTCAAATCTAGCAGAATTGTATCGATTTCATGAACAGCACAGCATTTTAATATTCACATTAAACTCAGGCAAACTTTAGCATACAGCTATAGCTTGCATAATCTAAAATGAGATACAATTTAATACCTTTAGGACTATTTGACACTTTTTAAGGGCCTTAAATTTCTTTAAATTGATTTATAAACTTTTAATACTTTTTAAGACCCTGTGGACACTCTGGTAATGTCATTTAAAGTGTTCTCTGAATGTTTTGTAGAGAACCCAAATAGGTTCTTCTAGGTCACTTCTGCTAAAACTCATTTTTTCTATTCCAAAAAAAATCTTTTAAAGAGCTATTTATTATAATTGGGTAAGAGTAAAGATTATATTCTGAAAAAGTGCAATTTCAGTACGTCCATGCAAAACACAAAATGAAATAATATTGCTAACAGGACAAAAAATTTTTCACAAAATGTATACAGTGCTCAGCATATATAAGTACACTCCTCACAAATCTATCTGTTAAATTCATGTTTTAATAGGAAGCTATACAATATTATATTTGTGCATATCCACTATAGATTAGTCAGTACTGCAGCCAAATCTGGAGTTAACTTAACAAAACAACTTACGATGACTCTTCAAAATGTTACAGAAAAATATTAAATACAAATTTAAAAAAATAATCAAGAAAAGGAAAAAATTGATAATTTGGTTGAAATTTTGTAGGTTGTAATTTTGTTTATTTTACTAAATGCTTAATAAATCAATTTTTTTATTTAAATGCACCAAAATACCTTGCCTATATTCACTTAGAAATGGATGAAATATTAATTTTCAAAATGGCGTGTACTCAATTATGCTGAGCACTGTAAGCTATATATAATTTGCACCACCTAGGTGACTTACTTACAATTGTGTATGTTTTATATAGTTTCCAATTAAGTACAAATAAGCACTAAAATGAGGTGGTGATGAAACTAATATTATTTTGAAAATCTTCATTTAAGCAGGACTAAATTTTTATTTAAAATTAAGTTATTTCAATAACCTTTAACAATTCTTTAGGATCTTAGAAAGACCACCTTTACACAATACAATAAATGTTCAAATGTCTTCCTAGAACATTCCATTCAATCAAACAACTTCTATTTTTGATGTAATTTAAAACATCCATGTTTTCTATCAGTAAAAAAGTAAGTTTAAACAGTAACACTTCGCACTTAACAATAACTTACTAATTGCAATTCTTATATTGTAATTAAAACGATGTAATTATGTGCGAGCACGATTACCGTGTGCGTGTACACTCCAAATTAAAATAGATTAATAAGGAATAATATCTCAAAATTTAAACCAAACCACTGATCTTTCTGTTTCGCCTTTAAAAAAGATACTTATTTGTAAGCAAATATAAAGACATCTGAATAAACTGAATAAAAATAAGAAGCCAGAGGTGCTAGAAAGCATCATGCGCGCGTTGATTCGCTGTAGTCGCGGTGCTGATGGAGGGTCTAGATCTCCTACCTGTGCAGGTGCCCCGGCGGGGGCGCAGGCTTCTGAACCAGACACGCTGTAAACTTCGCAGCTTCTATTTTTGGGAAAAGTCCTCATGGCCCGCTCTCTTATGGCTCCGATGCAGCGATACAGAACAATACCTCGGGCAGAGAAATCAGCCCGGAGACGTAGTGCGATCCCGGAGAAACCCGACCTGAGCGGGTCTGGCGCTGCGAGCATTCACTCTCCGTGTCCCTCCGTGAACAGGTGCTGCATGTACCCAGAATGCACCGCGGCACAAAGGGAGCACTATAAGCAGGTACAATCCACACAGCCATCCGTGCGACAGAAATTGTGGGCAAACTTCTCCCGTGGTGTGCGTGTGCCATGGCCACAATGGGCAGTCTGATGTTACATGATTAGAGCGCCATTAAATTAATCGCGGCGGAGAATGCGTCATTATAGCGGTCCGTCTGCTGGGGATGAAAAACAAAAGCGCATAGCTAAGATATTTGTTTAAGAAGAGTCCCCGAGGATTAAATATTTCCCCGTTGTTTCCCCCCGTGTCTCACGTTACGGGCCAGCGAGGCGTGCAGCCTGGGAACAAAGCGGACCCAATTCATCCCGTGTGCGGAACACAGTTGATTAGTCAACGATCCCTGGGTTTCACTGGGACGTTATCCGTATTTTAAAATCGCAGTATTACGTCAACTACGTAAAGAAAACCCGCGAATTTTCTAGCTTGTACAATAGGCTATATGAACACGAATAATGGGCTTTATAATTATATAGAGTCTTTACCCTTTCTAAACAAATAAAGAAAAAAATATATGACAATAGGCATGACATATTACTTTGCAACAAGACATATTATTAATAATCATAGTAGCTTGGCCTTTTCCTTCTTATTTCCTTCTCTTTCCATCTCTTTTTAGCAATTCCTCAATTCATCAATGAGCCATACAGTATGTAAACATGCTAGCCACATGCAAATTCATACAAGAAATGTGTTAACAAAATGTCAGTGCATGCTAAAACATGCTAGCAACATATATTCATATATTCATTATGAAACATGCTAGCAATTATCACAAAAACATGCAACCAGCATACTAATTCAAGTTCAAAACAATGCGATATCACATGGGAAAGCACAGACTTAACAGGCTAACTCATGTAGCTTTATCAAACCAACATTAAACTTTACTCTTCTAGTTTGTATGTGCTGTTTACACAAGCATAACCAATGTCCATTATATGCAGCCTGACAAAATCTTCTTGCTACCAGTTTAAAATGAATTGAAATGGCAACAATACAAATACAAGGGCAGTTGATAACCTTAAAAGTTGATATCGCCATTAGTTCATGCAGCTGCCTCTAGCAAGGAGATACAAAACCAGTTTTAATGTTTGCTTATGTTCAGCATTGAACATTCAGCATGAAACCCAAAGATTTGGAATTGAAGTCTTGATGTCCAGTTTAGCGGCCATTTTACAAAACATCCTTGAAGTGGTGATTCACTATTATACAGTACTTTTTTGTGTTAACTTCAGAACATTTTCTTTGTTCTTTTTTAAATACACTGCATTCAGTTTCCTCAAGACAAATATATTCAGTCTAACATCACTGACAGTCCATAATGTAACACATTTGCTTGCTGTGGAACAGTTTTAGGTGAAAATGGCTAGTTTTGAGTGAGAATAATTACCAGAATTTATTATGAGGTGGATTTACTTGGCTGTTTTTCATGAGTTTTCATCACGAATATGTCTCTGTATCCAGTCTATGAACTTGGCTACTCTGGTGTAAACTCCGGGAAGGTATGGCCTGCCACAGCCAGAACCCCAACTCACAATGCCAGTCAGAAACCAGCGGCTGCCTGTCTGTGCTTGACAAGACAGAGGACCGCCCGAGTCCCCCTGCAAACACAAATGGGTTATGTGAAATTCCAGAGTCGGCTTACTTTGAACAATGAGGAAGGTTAGACTTTTAATAATGGTCTGAAATGAGATCCTAAGCTTATGTTTGGTTCATAAAGCAGGAGCCAGTCCAGTGCCCATTATCTCCCCTCACCCGGCAGGCATCCTGTTCTCCTGAGGGCACACCAGCGCACAGCATGCGGGGCGACACAGGGCCGTAACTTCTCTTGCATTCACTCTGACTTAAAACGTTAACTTCCGCCTTTTGCAAAACTGTGGGTAGTACCTTATCTGTATGAACAGAAAACAAATAAGCTATTTAATTGTAAAAATATTTGCTAAACATTTGAGCAAGAAAATACAGTCATTCAAAATTCTGGAGTAAGATTGAACAAAAAATAACGCTTTTATTTAGGGCTGGGCGATATGGCAAAAAAAATATCACGATACTTTTTTTCACATCAGTTGATAGTGATAATTATCGCGATAAATGTCAAATCTTTATATCTATCAATTTTAAAGGATTTTCAGCATGTCAATCCCGTTGTGCAGCTGATTTAACACATTTTGTGAAATCCTTTAACTGTCTGACATTTATAATAAAAAACAATCAACAAAAGAACAATCTTAATCATTTTTCAGCATTTACTGTTCAAGTTTTCAACAACCAAATACATTACCCTACAAGTTATTGTATGTTATTGTTTAGAAAAAATATTTTAAAAATGCCAACGCAGAATTTAACTGATTCATGAAATGTTTTTACTGTATCAAATGCTGAGCATGATATTTACTTAATAAATATTAAGAAATGTTATTAATTAATTAATAAATGTTATTAGTAAAATTATTTGAATTATATTTTAAAATTTTTTTTTTTTATTTCACAATACTGCTTTTGTGTGTTTGATCATATGCATTAGTGTGCTGTAGTGAGCTTAAGAGACGGTACAAAACATTTAAAAATATAAAAATATATTTAAAACTTAATTATTTAATGTAGTTTAATATTATTCAGGCCCGTAGCCAGGAGGGGTTCAGGTGGTTCGAAAGACCCACCCCCACTGATAAAGGTCCAGAATTTGTCCCATATATGAGCTCATTTGTCCTATTTTGACTGCAATGCCATCATAAATTGTAAAAATAACCTTTCAGAGGTTTTAAGACCAAGCAGAATCTGACATAAGTGAAGTCATCTTTCACTACTGACCTACTATATTGTTGTTAAATAGAGAAAACATTTTATAATGAACGTTTATATTAAATCTTAAATAAAAATGACCAAATTTTAATACTAATTAAGCTATTTCTGTACTTTTACAAGATACGATAGAAACTTTTTTAACAAGATAGGCTAGAAAATTCATTATTTCTACATTATTATTATTATTATTACTGTTTTAATTGTTCAACATTCAAATGGACAAATTCTGACTGAGGAAATTAAAATGTGCCGGCCAGTTTGTTGTTTGCCTATTAAATGACAATAGAGTACAGTTTTTAATTTAAACCTTTAACAGATTTCATGATTTCCCTAATGAAATATGCTGCAACACATTTTTATTTTAAAAATATTTTTTAAACATTTAAATATTTATTTTCTTTATTCTAAATCTTTAGGAAATATTTTGGTACAATGAAAAGTGTGGTTATGATCACCATCCGACAAGCTAATCCAGCTAAAAATAGTGCTTAAAATGTCACTAAATGCAGTAATTAAATCTTATAATTAAATAGAAAACCACCCATTTTACCAGGCTGGCTACGGCCTGTTATTACTGTACATAAAATGTTAAAAATGACACTTCTCAGTAGTACTGTTTAAACTGTATGTTTCACTAAATGCAGACGTATTTAAAATGTTTAAATTTAAACAGCGGAGCACATGGTTTCTCCTTGATTTTGAGATTGTTACCCTGTTCAGAACGATAACCCCAGCCAGTCACCCAGCAGCGGTGTCCCTCAGTAAAGATTTGGGATGGGGCCGGCAGGCACACAGGCTGGATATATTGTTCCAGTCCGCTTGGCCAGACCTTCTTCAACTGCAGGAGGGCAATATCATAGTCAAAATTTCTTGCATTGTAGTACTCATGCACCACAATTCGACGGATCTCGGCCACATGCTTGGCACTGCCCTGGTTCAGCATTCCCAAATGAGCCATCCACATACGTGGATCTGCCAACCTGAAAGCATCAAAGATCACACATGCTGTATGAAAACACTAACAAAATGTATTAAATGTTGATTTTCAATGATTTATGGATGCATCTGATGTTTCTCACCTTTCTTTGCTGTAACAGTGTGCTGCGGAAATAAGCCACACATCAGAGAGGACTGAAGCTCCACAATACAGCTGACCAGAAAAATGCATGCTGACCTGCCATGGCCACTCCCCCTCCACAGCATTGACTCCACCCACAATACGCTGCTGAGGGCTGGTGCCATCTAATACACGTTTTACATGGGTGGGTTTGCCACAGGCTACAAATCATACGGAAATGTAAGACAAAAGCATGTGTGTGTGACAAAGGTGAGATTAAGTGTGAGATTGAGACTGTTCTGTCTGTATGTCTCATTTGTAAGTCGCTTTGGATAAAAGCGTCTGCTAAATGACTAAATGTAAAATGTAAATGTCTGTCTGTCTGTATGCCTGTCTGTCTGTCTGTCTATCTGTCTATCTATCAATCTGTCTGTCTGTCCATCTGTCCGTCTCTCTATCTATCAATCCATCCATCCATCCATCCATTCATTCAACTATTTGTCTGTCTGGTAGTCCGTCTGTCTGTCTATCCAACCACCTACCCGTCTGTTCGTCCATCCATCCATCCATCCATCCATCCATCCATCCATCCATCCATCCATCCATCCATCCATCCATCCATCCATCCTTCCGTCCGTCCGTCCGTCCATCTATCTATCTATCTATCTATCTATCTATCTATCTATCTATCTATCTATCTATCTATCTATCTATCTATCTATCTATCTATCTATCTATCTATCTATCTATCTATCTATCTATCTATCTGTCTGTCTATCTATCTATCTATCTATCTATCTATCTATCCATCCATCCATTCATCCAACTATCTGTCTAGTTGTCCGTCCATCCATCCATCCATCCATCCATCCATCCGTGTCTGTTCGTCCGTCTATCCATTCATACATCCACCTACCTACCCGTCCGTCCGTCTATCCATCCTTTTGTCTGTACATCTGTCCGTCCGTCCATCCATCCATCCATCCATCCATCCATCCATCTATCTATCTATCTATCTATCTATCTATCTATCTATCTATCTATCTATCTATCTATCTATCTATCTATCTATCTATCTATCTATCTATCTATCTATCTATCTATCTATCTATCTATCCATCCATCCATCCACCCGTCTGTCTGTCTATCCATCAGTCTATCCGTCCATCCATTCATCTATCTGTCCATCCATCCATCCATCCATCCATCCATCCATCCATCCATCCATCCATCCATCCATCCATCCATCCATCCGTCTGTTCGTCCGTCTATCCATCCATCCATACATCCACCTACCTTGTCCGTCTGTCCATCTATCCATTATTTTGTCTGTCTGTCAGTCTGTCTGTCTGTTTATCCGTCCGTCCGTCCATCTATCTGTCCATCCATTGGTCTATCGGTCCATCCATCCATACGCCCGTCTGTCTGTCCGTTCATCGATCCATCTGTCTGTCTGTCTATCTATTTATCCATCCTTCCATCTATCTATCTGAGCGTTAAATCAGTACAGTATGTGGTCACTAAATAAACAGAGATATTGTAAATTGCAATATTTCACCATATTACCATCACTGTAGGTTTGGTCAAATAAATGCACCTAACCCTTGGTGAGCATAAGAGACTTCCAACAAACAATAAAAATCATTATTATTCCAGATTTGTGACAGATACTGTGTACAGTACATTTGTGTATTTGAGTGTACAAGAGAATGAATCATGATCAAATGATCAAGTCAACAATTATACAAAGTTCAAGAAACCTTAAAAAGCAAAAGATAAAAGCAGCAATATCATCATCATGGGACCATGAAGGCTATTTTGGGTTGAGTGGTTAGTCAGTCATTCATGAAACACTGGTGCCCTTAATTAAACTTTTGGACACTCTTTAAAGGATGTGCAGCAATATGACATTAGGATGCAATTTGTTTACAAAGTAAGAATAATAAATGTGAACCATGAAACAGATTTCACATTTATATATAAAAAAAGAAGTGAACGATTTCTCCAAGTGTCTTTAATTTTATGATTTACATCTGATTTAAAGCTACTTTAATGCTCATTGTTTGGTTCCTATGACATTTTTTTAGTTTAAATGGAATTTAATTAATTATAAAATACATCTAAAACAAACATAAAACTATGAAAAATCAGTTCTCTTTCATTTCATGTCTGCAAACCGGTATCAAGAGTGATTATCTGAATGGATGTTACCACAGTAAAACTTACCACAGTTCTTTTCATCGCTCTGGTCAAAGCAGTCAGGAAAGCCATCACATTTTGCATTTTTCTTAAGAATGCAGGCTCCATTGTCACACTGATAACTGACTCCAGAACAGCTAGTCTCTGCACATCAAACATATTAATTACAGAACATACAACTGACACATCTTAAAGTCAGATTTTTTAGCTTTCACATTACCCTGAGTACAGTTTGTCTCATCTTTACCACTGGAACAGTCCATCTCTCCATTACAAATGTATAATGGGTGCAAAGGGGATGTACCACCACAGATTTTAGGAGGTTTAGCTGTGGAACAGAGATAACGTAACGTATGATAAAACGCAGAATATTCATAGAAATACTCATTTGATATTATAAAAATGCATTGTTCTCAATCATTAAAGACTCCTTTTTCTTTATTTCTTCCTGCTTTACTTGGTGTACAAGCCTACATAGTTTTTCTAACAGATATTTATTGCCAAATTTGCAAAAACAAATCTCTTTGAACGCACTTCCTAATGATGAATTCACATTTAAATTAAAATGGTAAAAGTGACACCATTTTTACTGTTCATATTTTGTCTAAGTATTAAGGAGGTGCTAAAATTTAAATGTGTAATGTTTGTTTTATTTCTAGCTGCAAATGGCAGACAAATCACAACAAACTGTGTCTGACATACTGTATGACCAATCAGAGCAGAGCAGATTTATAGAGACAAGAAATAGAGAGAATAATTAATTTAACAAACCATTTCAGACACAGAGAGAAGAGATTATGCTACATGTTTTTTTGACCTTGTATGGATGGATATGAGCCTATAGGATAACCTCTAAAACAAGATTAGGAACTATCTTAAACAGCATAAAATTTATATTTTGAGGTTGTGTTACTATAACTAACTGATTTTTATGGGGGCAACCCTAGAAGTTGGTCGAGGCCCCCTAGTGGCCTACTAAGTTGACTTGTTTTACTATATTAGAACTACACGATTTCGTGGTCAACATACAACAGAAAATCTCATCGCTTTCATCCTGACAGTCATCCAGTCCATCACAGCGCTTGGATTTCTCCACACACAGACCCGTGGAGCACAGGAAGTGGGTGTCTGGACATGCTGGGAGACACGAACAAGACCAGAGTAAGTACATTCGGAGTCATTTTTCCGACAAATAACTATTCTCTTTCTTGTAAGTCTGAATGTTCTACTGATGAATGATAATGATTTGAAACTGCATTTCCTCCATTGTTCTTACGCTGGCTGGTGTTGTAGCTGCTGTAAGTGGCACTGAAGGGCTGGTCAGCGTTTCGTGAGCTGCAGCGGAAAACCACTTCAGGGTTTTGCGCAGGAATACGGAAGACGGTTGAGTGGTCAACGTAATTTCCACAGTATCTGTAAATCAAATTACAGTTATTTCTACACAAGTTCATAATGTTGAAAGTCAGTGTGTAATCTGAAGAATATCACTTACTGGAAACATGAATATTTACTGATCATAATGTAATATATGTTTGGGCTTCTGTGCTACAAAATGTGTTCTGTGGATTGTTTTTATGGGGTATTTTTTGGGGTTTGTATGGGAAAATGCATAAAGTGTTGTCAACATTTTTGTTTCAGAGAAGGAAACATAAATTGTGTGAGTAAAAGAAAGCGTGAATTATTTTTTTAAAGCATTAATGGCAAATTTCAACAATGTGCTTTAAAGGATCACTCCACTTTTTTGGAAATAATCTCATTTTATAAGTCTCTTAATGGTAATGGTAAAAAAGTTGTAATATTTTTTAACCCATTCAGCCAATCTCCAGGTCTGGTGGGAGCACTTTTAGCTTAGCTTAGTTTAGCTATATGCAGTGCCATAGTATGGCAGCAAAGTTCCTTGATCATTACACCAGAATGAGAGTATAGTTCCTAGACATTCCTAAAACTTTTCATTTTCTGTCAGTCTTAGTCCACATGAACACTGATATTTTCAAAACCACACTTTTTATTTATGCATTTTCCTATATGCATTTATATATATATATATATGGGTCAATGACGTGACGCTCATTTTTTTGTGTCCATGTCTTTTAAATAAATTCAAGTAGGTTACAGTTTGAAAATAAATAAGCAAATTACTTGCATACATTCTCTATTTTGAGGACCAAGTCTAATTTTTTGGTTTTAATCCATTTTTAGATAATTTCTAGGTGATTATTGCAAGAATGTCAATGTGGTGTAACCAAAAAAAATTGGTACAAAATAGTTTACCTTGTTAAAAAAATGTGAAAGCCTCAATGAAACATTGTATCGGCTAGTTTGGCATAATTTTACATTAGACATATTTCATAGTAAATAAAGGTAAATATAGCACAATTGTTTTAAATATTATAATTCACTTGGGGAATTTTGTATGTATATATATATATATATATACAGTATATATATATATATATATATATATATATATATATATATATATATATATATATATATATATATATATATATATATATATATATATTAGGGATGTGTGGAGCAGCCGGTATTTGTATCTGTATTTGTTGAGGGGGGAAAAGTATTTGTATTTGTATTCGAGTAAAATTCAAAATGGCGTAAAAATATATATTTTTTCTATTACACTTCTAATCTACGTTATAGTGTAAGTATTGTTTAATTATACCCATTATATAAATTATAGATATGCAATATTGGTTGTTGTTTTTGAACATGTGACAAGAAACGTCATTGAAAAGAAAATAACATAGCAGCCATTACCTCATCCATGGTTAAACCAACAACTAATAAAATACCATTGTGAAAATTATGAACCCCACCACCACCGTTCTTGACACTGAATAGACAGAATAAAAACAAATAATTAATTTGTGGTCACCACAGCTAAATGAACCGCCAACTTATCCAGGATATGTTTTACGCAGCAGATGTTCTTCCAGCTGCAACGCATCACTGGGAAACACCCATACACTCTCATTCACACACATACGCTACAGACAATTTTAGCTTACCCAATTCACCTACACAGCATTTCTTTGGACTTGTGTGGAAACCTGAGCACCCGGAGGAAACCCACGCGGATGCGGGGAGACTATGCAAACTCCACACAGAAATGCCAACTGACAATGGCAACTGTGCAATATATATATATTTAGGAAATCTGGCACAACTAATCAAACTGTGGCTGGAACCAAAGTATACAGTAACTGTGTTATTTGGAATTCTCTCAAGCGGTGGACTTCTACATTTCGATTGCGTGCCACCATGACTTCCAGCTACAGCGAGTTTTCACCTCACTGCGTCAACATGCGCAATGTTTTTTATTTCCTAATTGTCCAACACACCTGGATTTACCCCCAACACGGAAGATGCAAATGAGACAAATCCAATACATTTGCAGCAAACATTTTACGTATTTTACATGGTTCGATCCTTTGGCTGTGATCCGCCTTTGTTCACACGTTTGCATTGACTTGTGTGCAATTTACTCAAACAAATACTTAATTCCCTGTTTGGTGTGAACTTAGCATAAGTATCATTATCTCCACTTGTTGGTTCGGAATGCTCTTAACATGCATCACAGTGCATTTTTGCGTTTTCACATGGACAGATATTTTTTTTATTAAAGTTGGGAAAACTTTGGTTATACATAAAAAAAAAAACATGTACGTGTGGAGACGGCTTTAGTACAGAAGAGTCAAGCTTTAAATAGGAAAATCATCTAAACTTTGAGTGAGATTCTATTACAATTAATTAAGGTCTAATACGATTTAATGATTTTAGATAAGCTAAGCTAAAAGTGCTCCCGCCAGACCCTGCAATTAGCTAAATGAATAAAAAAATGTTAAAACCCAACCGTTTATGATAATATTTTCAAAAAAGTGTTCCTTCCACACAAAAATCTAAGGATAATTTGGTGAAATAGCACTCACATAATCTCATTGACTTTCCACCAGCCGTGTTCACAATTCTGTGAGTCTTTTAGCTTTAGCATGTAATTCTGGAACCTGAGAGCCACACCCAGAGAACCACTGACCGCCTGACACATCAAAACCAACAAAAACCATCTTATCACATGGATTCTGGTCACATTATTGCTGCACATTGAAAAAAGCTTTTGTCCGCATGCAGTACCTGAAACATCCAGGTGCAGGAGCACAGACGGGGCAACAGACTGGGGTAAAATGGACTGGTTATCGTTCCAGCATCGCCTAGGCCATCAGGCAATGCTATCATATTAATACACTCTGCATGGGAAAGATAAAAGGGGCTCAGGACTGCATCAGACACATAAATATGGGTGTAATTTAACGAATGGACTCACGCTCTTCCATAAGAGCTTGGAAAAATCCTCGGAAGACCTTGCTGCCTTGTGTGAGTCTGAAGGAGAGCAGCATGACATTGGAGGTAGAGACCAATGAGATTGGGGCTGACACTGATTCACAAAACCTTTCAAAAAAACAAAATCATAATATCATTGTTTGATAATTATTTTGTTCTTTATTAAAGGGACTCGAATACTTGAGACTTGATTTGAATACTTGTGCATTTTCTAGCAAAACTGGCAATTTTGTTTGGTTCAAAATAATAGGCATTGAAAGAAAAATAAATATTTCAATGCATTTGTGAAGAAATGCCATTAGTTCTCAATAGAGTGCACAATTTGTGAGCAATAATTTGTGAGAGAATGTGAGAGCCTAATAGTTTCCAAGAAAATGCACATTAAAAATACACATCGTTAGAAATAAATGTTTATTTTAGGAGAATGCAACAGCTTTGCCAATTTTCTTGGTCATTTTGTCAATCATATATTTCTAGAAAGATCTCTAACATTTTCAGAATTAAAGACAATGTTTCTTGGTGGAATTTTTTTTTTTGTTTTTAGAAAAAGGTTTGGTCACACTTTATTTTGATGGTCCGTTGAATTTAAGTTACATTGCATTTACATGTCAACAAATTCTTATTAGATTAAAATTAAACTGTTAGTTTGGGGTTTAGGGTTGGTGTAAGTTGACATGTACTTGACGTACTTCTTTTGGCCCGTTTCCATTGAGTGGTACCCTTTTTTATGGCTGTTTCCACTGTTAAAAATCAGAGCCTAATTTGTGAATTGTGAGGTACCGGAACAGATCGGGATAACTGATCCAGCATGATACCCGAGGATGGAGAGGCGTTGTGCACGAAAGACGAAAGTGAAGAGCAGGGGGTTGTACCTAGGATCCAAGAACAATGCGGTTTTGTCCAGGCCATGGTACACTGGACCAGCTCTATACCCTCATCAAGGAGTTTGAGGGTTCATGAGAGTATGCCCAAACAGTTCACATGTGTTTTGTGGACTTGGAGAAGGCATTCGACTATGTTCCTCGTAGCATTCTGTGGAGGGTGTTGTGGGAGTATGGGTTCAGAGGCGCCCTGTTAAGGGCTGTCTCATCCCTGTATGAACAGAGTAGGAGTTTGGCTCGTATAGCTGGCAATAAGTCAGACTTGTTTTAAGTGCATGTTGGACTCTGACACGGCTGCCCTTTGTCACCAATTCTGTTCATAATTTTTATTGACAACATTTCAAAGTGCAGCCTTGGGCTGAAGTGGGTCCGGTTCGGCGACCACGGGATTTCATCTCTGTTATTTGCAGACAATGTTGTTCTGTTGGCTTCATTGAACATGGACCTTCAGCATGCACTGGGGCAGTTTGCTGCTGAGTGTGACGTGACAGGGATGAGAATCACCTCAAGTCCGAAGCCATGGTGCTCCATCGGAAAAAGGTGGTTTGCCATCTCTAGGTTGCAGTCCTTACCCCAGGTGGAGGAGTTCAAGTACCTTGAGGTTTTGTTCACGAGTGAGGGAAGGATGGAACGTGAGATTGACTGGCAGATTGGTGCAACAGCAGCAGTAATGCAGTTGCTGTATCAGTCCGTTGTGGTAAAGAAGGAGCTGAGCCGAAAGGCAAAGCTCTCGATTTACTAGTCTATCTACGTTTCTACTCTCACCTATGGTCATGAGCTTTGGGTCATGACAGAAAGGACAAGATCTTGGTGGCCATGCCCTTATAGATAGGGTGAGGAGCTCTGTCACCCGGGCGCTCGGGCATCTGTTTCAGATACCTCCTGGACGCCTACCAAGGGAGGTATTCCAGGCGTGTCCCACCAGGAGGAGGCCTCGGGGAAGACCCAGGACATTGTGGAGGGACTATGTCTCTTGGCTGGCCTGGAAACACCTTGGGACCCCCCTGGAGGAGCTGGAAAAGTGTCTGGAAAGAAGGAAGTCTGGGGTTCTCTCCTGAGACTGCTGCCCCCATGACCCGGCCCCGGAAAAGTGGACGAAAATGAGATCAGATGAGACATTTATTTAGCAGAAACTTCTAATCAAAGCGACTTACAAGTGAGGATAAAAGAAGCACTACAAATTGTCAGAGAGTTGCCGTATAAATCCTATAACATGTACAAGTTATTTTATAAATTCCTAAAAGCATACGGAGAGAAGAGTGTGTCCTAAGGTTGGTGTGTCAAGCCCACTCAGAACTGCACAATATTTTTTTTGAGTGTTGATAATAAAGTGTATGGTGTATACGGAGAGTAGAGAGTGTGTCCTACAGGTGGTTTGTCAAGCCCACTCATTCCCTAAGAAACGTTTTTCACACCCCACTCTAAGAACATCTTTAAAATGAGAAATGTTTTAAAATAAATACATTTCAGTCAGGCTGATAAGAAAGTAAATATTCCACTCCTTTCTGTTACTAACCTGTACAGAATCATGCCTCTCATGGGAAGCAGAGCATCATATACAATGAGGGCATCATAAATGCAGTCACTCGGATCAAGGCGCAAACTCTTCACAGTGAGCTGGATGACAGAACCTGGGACACTTGTCAGTTTGATGTAGCAGCTCAAGCCTCCCCATGAGGAAAACACATTGAGGGGAACATTCACACCAGGAACACCTGCGTACAGCTTATCCACACACTGAGATCCTGTGTATACAGAGAGACGATTACAGGTCCCATCATATGCATTTGATTGGGTCCATTTTTATTGAATGAACCACATTACCAACAATCAGTTTGACTTTCATTGGTCGAACACTACACTACCTGACAAAAGTCTTGTCATTGTAAGAGCAACAAATAATAACTTGTCTTTTAGTTGATCATTTGGAAAGGGGCAGAAGGTAGATTTTTTTTAGATAAATCATCTGTAGAACTGCATCCCAATCATCACAAATACTGCAGAAGACCTACTGGAACCCGCATGGATCCAAGATTCTCACTGAAATCAGTCAAGTTTGGTGAAGGAGAAATGGTTTAGGGTTACGTTCAATATTGGGGCATGCAAAAGATCTGCAGAGTGGATGGCAACATCAACAGCATGAGGTATCAAGACATTCACAGTGCTGCCCATTACATAGTCATTGCAGAGAAGTATGGATGCAGTCCTCCAAGCTCATGAGAGTTATACACAATATTACTTCTTTCCACTGCACCAAGACTTTATATTCTATACCAAGTGTGCCGCAAGCCTGCGTTTGAGTGAAGGTCTCGGCCGTTAGATCGCCCCCTGGGGGCTGGCTGCAGTACAAGTCATAAAGCCCGCCTCCTCCGTGTTAATGAAGGAGACTTGAGCCCAAATAAAAAAAAATTATTACACTTGCAATAAAATGTCCCGAAAGATGGTTCAGGTCGATTAAGGCACTGGTTATTGTGCTGAAATAGGTGCAGATCTTCATTTTTGTAAACAGTTTGTTTTTAGCAGTAATTTAATGCTGGGCGTGTCATCGTGATTGACAGCGGTGATTGACAGTTTCCCAAAGCAGCGCGTCTGAGCTTCGGCAGAAGACTGAAGTGTTATTATTCGATTTCTGTGTTATTTTACCATGACAAAATGAGTTCAGCAGTAAACTACAGTTTCTGACATACATGATCCTGGTGGAACACTGTTTATTCGCTAAGGTCAGGGCTTTTTTTCGGGCTTTATTAGTTTGCTGATACACGTACGCCTAGCCACCCAGATAGCAAAATACACTCGGTCCAGTTCCAGCTAGATTCTCGCCTGCCGGAGACTTACCCCTCAGAGCTCAGACTGACTACCTCTGCTGGACCTACTCCGGATGCCTGGACTCACTGCCCGATTCCAGCCCGAGTCAATCGAGCCAGATGCGGTGGCCGAGCGAGCCGGCGCTGCCGCATGCGAGCCGGAATCAGCCCGCGACGCCGCGACTTGCGCTGCGGCCCGGAGCTGGCGCGATTGGATATATAAAACCCTCACATTTGTTAACGTTATTACATCCATTTGTGTTGATATGACAGCAAACGCATGCTGAGAAGTTCGGGGGGCGTGGTTGATTTTACATAAAGCTTTTGGTTGGAAGCTCGACTCTGCTCATTTTCGCGGCTCCTCCTCTGGCTCCATCAGACAGTCCTTCTGCGCATGTCAAGGCTCCAATTTCAGCAGTCTTTTGCGACAGTTTGTGCCCGTCAAGCAGGCGTTTTGCCCTCAAGGCGTTCAATGGGAAAAGGGGCTGTCGCGTCGTCCATATTTTTTACAGTCATTGTTCTATACTGTACATTATTTATGTTAGGTGACAACACTTTAGTCTAATAATAAAGTCAGACCATACTGTCCTAATTAAATAATTATAAATCAAGCATGAATACCAAATGAATATCAAATGATCAACTAGAAGTCAAATTATTATTTGTTGTTCCTAAAGCTTGGATAGGCGAAAAGACTTTTGTCAGGTAGTGTAGTTTTGAAGCAAATCCATTAAAAAAATGCAATAGTAATAAAACTATTAACACATAATTATTTGCTGAAATGAAATATATTTATGTGCACTGGTACAACCTACAACACGTTTCCACTAGATAATCGCATTAGTTAACAAAATGAACAATGAAAAATACTTTACTATAACCTTAGTTTGTTAATTTCAGCATTTACTACAATGAAAACAAACTATTGACATTCTGAAGTTTTCTGCATGTCAAATGAACAGATATGTACTGTTTGATAGTTTGGGGTCGCTTACTTTTTTACATATACGTTTACTTAGTGAAGATGCATTCAACTGATAAAAAGTGACAGTGAAGACTTTTATGTTACCAAAGGTTTCAATTATTTAACTATTAAAAAAAATATATTGTTTAAAAAAATATTAAGCAGCAAAGCGGTTTTCCATATTGACTAAACTAAAATTTGACATCACAGGAATAATTTAATGTTCAAAATATATTATAACAGAAAAACTATTTTTGCTCTGTATGAGCATAAGAGAAAAGATTTTTAATCCTACAAAAAATCCTACCAACCACCAAACCTTTTAACAGTAGTGTGCATTTCCCTGTTTGTATTCATTTTGACTTACCCACAGCTGTTGATGTATAATCTGACCGTAAAGCAACTGGGAAAAAAGAAAAACAGAAATTGACCATGGAAATATATTTTTAAATGAATAATTCACCCAAAATATTCAGCAAAATCGTTTGTGTTCAACAGAAGAAAGAAACTCAAACAGGTTTGGAACAAGTGAAGGATGAGTAAATGATGAGAAAACTTTCAATTTAAGGCAAATTTTAAGATTTCTCAAAAAAGTGCAAGTTGACTTTATACACAGCATTGAACAGTGAAAGAGGTTACCATTGACGAGAATGGAGTCAATGTCGACAGGAAGACCCTGTAGAAAGCCCACTGTAGACCTGTTTTTCATACTCATAAGCACAGAGTCCCTCAGGATGGCACTGACACACTCCTCACACACCACTGGTGTCTTCAATTGTGGAACCAAAAACACCATCCAGAAGTGCACCAGCACACCACCTTGATTATTGTTACTGATGGGGTGACATGTTAACATGCAGTTAGCAACACTAAGAAATAAAAAACAATATGACAGTGAAAAGTTATTTAACATATTTAGATGACTTAAATGCATGTTAAAGGGATAGTTCATCAATTTGGTCATTTTTTACGTAACTTCCTACTGTTCTTAACATACTGTAAAAAAATATCTGGGTTCCACACAATTTCTTCATGTTGTCCTGATTCAAATCAATAAAGTCAATTTAACTGTTATTACAAATGTTTGTGTACTGAATATAAAACAATTAGGTTGTCCAAAAAAATATAATTGTGTTGTTTTACCATACTTGTGTAAATAAGTAGTTTGAACAAGCAGCAAAAGTCATTTTATTGAGTACATAGGACTGTTCTTCATCTATGTGCAAAGTCAAAGACTTCAGCAAAGTCGTTTCACCCAAAACTGAACTATAATTATGAAAACTGTAAAAATATATATTAATAATTTCTTTAGAAGACTTGGATTAAACTGCTTGATTCAAATGAATTTGAGTTTTGGGTAAGTAAACTTTAAATGGAGGTACAGAGCTATCTCAGATTTCATCAATCCTCTGGTGTGATTCAGGCAGCCGAAATCGGCTTTTTCCATGAAACCAATGTACAATTTAGCTTAGAAACATTTTTATTTTATACATAAAAAAAATATTTTGTATTTTTATGGAATATTTTGGTACTACATTACAATTATATATTAGTTATAATAAATATATTGCCACTTTTTACATTTAAAAAATAAAGGGCAAGTCTTTTTTGAAATTTCCTAAATTAAACCAAGATTAAAAAACAGAGGCTAACTGCATGTGACGTAGAGTGTGGTTTTCCCCACCCTCTGATATTGACTGACATGCAATTACTATCTTGTCTCTGCATTAACCAAAAAATAATCAGTTCCACAAGACAGGATTTGCAAAGAAACTTGGATTAAAAACTGTTCCAACTGGTCTCATTTATTTCTCTAGAGAAGTTTAAATATTCCATTCAGGGCTCTACTGACAAATTCTATAAAACTTGGACTTGGACCCATTCTAACTTTTCTTTAATTCTTTGATTTAATTCTGACTGAGATTGTCAGGGGTAAACTTGTCTTCATGTTGTACTGTGCCATCTGGCTGAGTGATCTTTCTTTCTGAACTTTATTTATGCTATTTCCTTTCCCTTTCTGACCTTTTTGGACCATATACTTTAATATATAGTCTCATTGTTTATTTTGTGTACATTTAAAAGAGTCTGTATAGTTTTCTTATTTGATTCTCTCTACTCCTGAGGGGTTTGTGGGTGGGTATGGGTACATAACGTTGGATAGTTCTAGTTTAAACTTAAAAAAAAATGAAAAAAATGAAAAATGCAGACAATGTGTTGTTCTCTGTTGTGTTTTACTGTATTTTACCTGTCTGTGCAATAAAGTATATATTTGAAAAACAGTACCTCAAGAAGCAGTAGGTGTTACACTTTGTATTTGTTTTTGTATCTTTGTAATATACAGCATATCGAACTAACTAATGTCCTGTAAATCAATGAAGACATGCCCGAACAATAGGCGGGGAGAGCCAGCTCATTTGCATTTAAAATCACAAGCACAAAACAGATAAAATTCAGACACATTCTGGAGACACCAAAATCTACACTATTCTGATCAAGTCCAAATTTCTAAAAATCCAACACAAAATCTGTCAGTTAAAAATAATCCAAGAGCACTTGAGGGTTTAAAATATCTTAATTTATCTTAAAAATAAGAACGAAAAATCGATGAGTTTGGAACAACATGTGGTTTGAAAATAGTGATGACTTTAAATAGACTTCTAAATAAAAGCGGATTGGTAAAATGAGACTTACAATTGATTAATTATCAACATTACAAACTTCCTCCATTTTGTACAGTAAAAACTAAAGCAACTGTACCTCAGATCAGAGATCACGGTTTGTTTGTAGAGTCTGCCCACTGATGAGGTTCGGTATACGCTGGTTATCTTAATGAAACAAAATTATGCAGATGAGGGTGATGATGATGGCTCTGACAGATATTTTATTTTTATATTTACACTGGTTCACTCACCACATGCTGTACGCGGTTTGCCATGGACATAAACTCACTGGAGTCTGCATGCCGATACTCTGGTATAAACTCCACGTTGGCAACACGAAACATACCAGCAAAATACACACCGCTGTTGCTCTCTCTGCGAACTACAAAACACAGAGTGCACAGTTCAGAGATGTATATTTTAATCCTTGTGAAAAATAAGTAACCTGTAAAGAGGTCACGTGTACACACAAAAACAGTCATGAGGGTAATTTTTGGTAAACTGAGATTTATATATACAGTACAGTGAGGTTATGCATTTCTCAGGTGTGATATTTCCACAGACTTCAACAGAGTAAAAAGATTGTGATTGTTCTGTGGGTTTTGTCTGTCTAAACTGATGTTTATTTTGTATTTTCTGTTGGATTCACTTCAGGTGATTGGCCGGGCCATTCTAAAGCCTGATTTTCTTTTTCTGAAACCATTTGAGAGTTTACTTGGCTGTGTTTTGAATCATTGTCTTGCTAAAATGTCCACTTTAGTTTCACCTTGCATCCTGATAATGTAGATGTTGGACTGAAGCAGCGAATATTAATTTACAGTGACGAAGGGCAGAGGGTTGCTAAATAACTTCTAAAAGAGATTTCAGCTGCTGTCTGGGCTTTCACTGCCTTTTACACCTTCCTTTCTTCATGTGTTAAGAATGATTCCTGAAGATTCCTGATAACAATTGGTGAAAATTTCAATTCAACACCACCTTTAGAAATATGTTTTCTGAGAAAAATGGTGATGTGAATACTTATTTCCCCCATATTCTCTCTCTCTCTCTCTCTCTCTCTCTCTCTATATATATATATATATATATATATATATATATATATATATATATATATATATATATATATATATATATTCAGAAAGCTTAATAAGTTACATTTACATTGATGTATAGCTTGTTAGGATTAAAAAAAATCTAAATATTGGGAATATCACCTTAAATTTGTCCAAATTCCAATTTCTTAGCAATGCATTGTACTAATAATTTCTATCTATTTATGATACGAATGTAAGATAAAATGCATTTATGATGGAACATTCATTAAATGTCTTTACAGAACATTATATTCTAATGATATTTGGCATAAAAAACTGTACATTTTGACTCTTACAATGTATTACTGACTATTACTACAAATATATCCATGCAACTTAAGATTTTGTGGTTCAGGGTCAGCTATTATGAAAATAATAGAATTATAATATCAATAAATCATAAAAGAATTATTACATAAAGTAATTACAAACTATATGAATAAAACCTCAATATTTTATACTTAAATTTTTAGAAATAGCTTAGAAATGCTGAAAAATCAGTAATTGATTGAAATGCTGATTAATAAGAAATACATAAACATTTTATAAGGAAACATTTATTATTTCATTACTTTAACTCAAAACTAAAACAACAAAAGACATTTAAATAAATAAAGTAAGGATAAATATTTAAAATTATGATCATGCACTTTATAGTTTTATATTTAAAACAGATTTAAAAGTGTAATTTTTAAGTACTTATATGGCCTTTTATTGTTTCATTTTTCATTGTTTATTTTTCATTGTTTAAGTTACAATAATATTTACCTACTTGCACAAGTGTATTCATGAATGTGTTTTCTTACATATAAACACCCACAGAAGTGACCACATTATCACCACGACAACAAACACCACCACTGTGATGAGGATGGCCAGATTCTGCAGCTCAAACAGCGGGTTCCTCTTCTTTTTTTTTTTTGGTCTTCTTCTGCGTCTGTTGTATCTTCTGCATAGTTTATGAAGAGTCGCGTCCACCGTAGCCACTTCCACGGACACGTCAGTTACCTGAAACCACAGATATAGATCACATTCTGACGCGATGCTACAAAGGCACTGAAACACACCAACAAAATACACACAAAAAGTTGATCACTGAGAATGGGGAATGAAATATGTGATTACCTGGATTTTAGTAATCATAACTTTATTATATATTTTATTGCACAATTCTACACTGAAAAATATCCATTTATTAGCAGTTTTCCGTATTTTGTGAGTCATGTTTTTTTTTACTTAGTTTCATTCCCATTTATTTTTGCTTTTGAATTGAACTTAATCTTTCTTCCAACTATTTTTAACCTTTAAATGTTTAAAAAAGTGACTTTTAATGACATGTTTAAAAGTTTAAACACTTATTCATTAATAACACATTCACTAATCAGAGCAGCACGGAAGGCTTTGTTGTGTATGAGCGGTGATAGCCATCACATGTCTATCACATGTGAATAAAATTTTACATCAACAACACATGGCAAGCAACGCATTGATAAGAACAAATAATCATACTAACTTGCACACAAACCAACAAGTTGTTTAGCACGTCTGCATCATTGTATGTTTACACATCTAATATTATTCACATTTTCTAAGGCAATTTAAATAAAAATACACAATGACACTATCAAAAATATCTACAATGATAAGGAATATGGCTACCTACTGAGTTATTAACGCACAGCAATATCACAAAAAGAAAGAACGTACTAGCTTTTCTAGTCTTTTCTGGTCTAGCTGCAACCCAGTACTGGGTAGGCCTGTCACAATGTCGTTTTTTTGTCGTACGATATATTGCACCAAAATATATCACGATAAACAATATTATTGTCATTTTAAGATCATTTTATGCCACTCAATATATAATACCAGATTGACAATATACTGTACAGTAATAGCATCAAAATCCAAGTACACTCTTTCAAAGAACACAATATTTTATCATTAAGATTTAATTTTGTTTAATTTCATTTGATTGTAGTCATTTTAACAATTTAATAATGAGGCAGTGGAATCAGAATGTAAACATGCATATTCTGAATAAATATAATAAATGTTAACAAAAAGTGCAAAGTAAAAGGTAAGAGAGCTAAAATGTCAGCTACATCAGCTAAAATGTAGCTAAAATTGTATTTTAGTACGAGTGATTTACATTGCGTCACCAAAAATGATTAATTTCATGTCCATGTTTTTGTGCAATTATTCGATATATTGATACTGTGACAGGCCTCGAATTGAATCAGCGACCTTCTTGCTGTGAGGCGACAGTACTAACTATTAAGCCCCCGTGTCACCAAGGAATTTAATATTATGTTATTAGGTTGCAATATTTAATATTGTTCTTGAAAACAAAACAATATGTCTAGAAAATGCTTCTTTATTTAAGAAACAAGACAAACTAGGTATGAAAGAAAAGCTTTTTGCAGTGTGAAGTCTCACAAGATATCACCCACTTTATGCCAACAAAGGGCTGAAGTCATTTCAGGACCCTGTGACAGTGATGTCTTTTACTCTTCTTTTAAGTCCAAAATTAAATTTACATATTGGAAAACAGTGGTTTGGGTTTTGGTTTTAAGGTGTGTGTCACCGCATTAACACAAAGAGATATTATTGCGATGAGCGGTTAGAGTTACATGGTAAAGCCACTCAGTAATTCTTAAGAGACACAACTGGGTTACAAAATCCACTACGCTCCAGCTCACAATGACCTCATGGACAAGCGACTCGGTTATTTCCAACACAATAAATTATTACGAACTGTTACCACAATCTCTAACTGTTGTCTATCAGCATGATAGACGCATTGAGGCCTGGGTTTCCTTGAGCATAGATCATATGAACAACATTTTATCTAGTCTATTCTATTCTGTGAGGGCCGTAACCACGCATGACATGGGGGTCATCCTTTGGTCAGCTTTCAATATTTGGTTACAGACATGGAAACATTAAACAGTTACCTCATACAACAAATTAAATGAAAAATTACATTAAACAATTACATCCTTATATGGATTTTGGCCATTATCATTAATTTTTGGGGGTAAAACTTAAGGTTGTATTTTTTTATGTATTTGCTTACATGAACAAACAATATAATATTATTGTGGTATTTATGAATCTTTGTTAACCCAAGTTTATGGAAATACAGAGTTTTTCATTGTTAGTAGGGCTGGGCGATTAATCAAAAAGTTGTCGAAATCGACATTCACAACCTACAATCGCTACAATTTTTCTAGGTCAATTTTTTTTTATTACTTTCCCTATCAACTCATAAGTCACGTGACCACACTGAACTGAAAAAAAGTCCAGCACTTTGCAGCCATATCTGATCTATATGGCGTTATTTCAGTGACACATGTTGTGAGAGAATGTATTACAAGTTGAGAGCGCATTCATGTATTACGAGCGTGCAAATCGGTTTGTTTGTACGCCAATTTCCTCTGTTTATCCACAAAATGTATTGTGCACTCTCAAATATCTACGCTGCTGTTGGTTTTAGACAATGTGTGTTTTAATTTCAGTTGTTCAACGTTAATGTTCAATAAATAATCATAGATAGTAGATAGTGTGTGTTTCCTTCAATTAACTTAAAATATGTCAGCATAACTTGTCAGTAAACTATGAGGATAAAAATAAATAAATTAATAATAATAATCGTTTATTAAATCATAATTGAGTTAGTGTTCAATTCTCAGATTTTTTTCACATTCAGTTTAGATTTTTGGCCAAATCGCCCAGCCCTAATTGTTAGCTCATGATGTTAACTCACTGTGCATTTAATAATATTAACAAGCATGAATTTAGATTTTTAGAATGGATTAGTAAATGTTGAACTATGGTTAATACTATTATACTGGTTAATATATTATTAATCGTAATTAGTTCATGCGAGTAAATACATTCACTAATAAAACTTTGTTGTCAAAAATAATATTAAAAATGGTCACACCATAGAGTGTTAAAAACATTAATATTTTGTCCTCTTGTGCTTATGTAAATAAATTCGACACTACAGTAAAAAAAAAGTTATAAAAGACATAATCCCAGAGGCATTTGGGATTATGCTCTGCACTGCACAAGACTTTTGGCCAGCGGAGAAATTAAAATGGTCGTGCCCAACTGAGTCTGGTTCTCTCAAGGTTTTTTTTCTTCACTCCCATCAGGTGAAGTTTTTTTTCCCTCTCCGCTGTCGCCACTAGGGTTGTAACGGTATGAATTTTTCACGGTATGATAATCGTCTAAAACAATACCACGGTTTGACGGTTTCGCGGTATACGGTATGTTACAAATGTTACAAAATAATAGAACAGTAAAGCAAATTTGACTTTTTCCAAATAATATATTTTTAGTTACTATAAACAACACCACTTACAATGAACAAATAAAAAATAAGAAAATAATAAATAATGTGTCAAAGTCCAAATAAAGTCCAAATAAACATGGTGCAAATCCTCAGTAAAAAATAGATATAAATATTTACTATACTATAAATAGTTACATAACGAAACTAGATTCAATATGGAACATCCTTAGGTTTTATGTGCCAGCATGGATATGGTTGTCTGTGGATATGGATTTGGATATGGTTGTCTGCAATGCAGACAAACAGCTGCACCTTCATTTGCGTCTTTTGAAAACAGCAAGAGCAGCAGTTCGTCTTTGCTGTGTCACTGTTTTGTCATGTTTCTGTGCTGCTGTGCATGCAAAAGTACTTAGTATGAGAATTATTTCATGCAAAACTTTTTTTTTTTTGCGTTTTATTTAGCCGCGCATAAATGTATGCCTTTCTCTCATTCAGTGTTGTTCAAAAAGCTTGGTCCACAAACAAAAGCGAAACCTATGCTTATTGGTTGTGATATAGCGAGTTTGAACCAATCTGGGCATGGAGGAGGGACAATGCATCAATGTATCGTGTCTGATTTGTCCGGAGACACAGTGACGAGCGTTTCTTTGTCAAATCAGCGTTGTCAAATGTTGATGACGTAACCGCACTGATTCCGGAGCCTCTGAAAGTCCGCGAATGTTATGTGATACAGCACTGGAAAGCTGAGATTCTCTTCTTTATGCCAATCTTTGAATTGTATGAATCAGATCAGCGGATCAAAAGTTTTTAAACATTTAAGAGCAATACTTATTTTTAGCCGCGGGCGGCTGTCTCGGTCTTTAAGGGTTAAAACCGTTGATATGCAATTGTTCATGGTATGATAATCGTGCACGTTCAAATCGTGGTAAACCGTCATACCGGTATATTGTTACAACCCTAGTCGCCACTGCCTTGCATGGTTCAGGATTGGTAGAGCTACGCATCGATGAATTTGCTCTTCAGTGTTTGAACTCTCAGTAATGATTAAATCACACTGAACTGAGCTAAACTGAACTGAACTTAAACACTAAAACCTGAACCACACTGTTCCAATTACTATGACCATTTATGTGAAGCTGCTTTGACACAATCTACATTGTAAAAGCGCTATACAAATAAAGCTGAATTGAATTGAATTGAAGCAAAAAGACTTACTTTTTTTGTTTTGTTTTTTGACGAGGCTTCAAAATGTAACTTTTTTCCATTATTTTTTAAATGTATTTTGACAAATAGTTTAGTTGTGGTGCAAATAATTTTGGTCTGCTTATGAGGGCTCCAGGCCACATTAATAATAGAATTATATTTTATTATGTGTATGTTGGTGTGCAAAGATTGCACTGCAGTCTATATACAGAGAAATGTATTTTGATTCTGAACATTAGCAAAGATTTAGATCCAAGATTTAAAATGTAAAATGGTTACTGACAGTTAACCTAAAAATGGTAACCACTGTTCAACTGTGGTTTTTGTGCCATCACCATGAGGCCATTGTGTTTCTCCAGTCATGCATTATTTACACAATGTCATCCCATCTCATTACCTTTATTTAATTTACAGAGATATCATAGGGTAGAAGTCTTAATGAAGAAAAGCGTAAACCCTTTTCAAACTATTATGCAAATGATAAAAACTTCATGGTGAAACGATTCCGAGGAATTTTAGACTGGAAACATTAGGGAGCGTCTATAAAGGGTTAACACAAACAAAGAACGGTGCAATGGATCGAACTAATGCAGATGTACATAGATACATAGAGAAATGTTTTTTTTTTTATTATTATATATTTTTTTACATATTTCACTCCATATTTCCACTCTTTTTGAAAATTACTTGCGTACACTGTTGATGACAAATCTATATTTGTGTCATTTGGAAAACACTTTACAGACAACCCCTATCTTCCAGGACAGCAGTTACTTTTTGGAAAATGTAGAAAGTTAAAGCCAATCATATAACGTTAGTGACTTCGTATTATCAACAGAGGTCAAAAGTTTTACCCATCACAGAAATTACACTGCGGCTTTACAGTTACTATACTATTGTGGTTATTAATAAATCACATTGGCCACCACAAGGGTCATTAAGTGAGAGTAAAAATATCTTCATTGAAATACACTCATAACGTCGTAAGGAATCTATCAGCATTTGTTTCAGCATTCTTACTCACACTTCTGGCGTCTTCTTTGGCCTCCTCTTCTTCGCCGCCCTGTCCGCCTTCTTCTCTCGCTGTTTCCATGGCTTACAGTCATTCATTTGGATCGTTTATCACGTCCAAACCGGCATACTACCAACCGGTTTCCACAGAAAATACCTGCCTGAGAGCCCGACGTGAAGGTGAGCAGCGAAATAAAGGTAAACGACACGAGGCTCTCCGTTTCCACCTGACAGAGTGTAACTGTATCCATGGCAGTGCAGACAGTGAGCCTTGTGTTCACTTATATCCTATATACATACACCCATTCTCTTTGAACAATACAAAATATTGAAACACACTTAAAAACTTCACATTTTATGTATTTAAACACTTGCAGGCACATAAAGTGTACATTTGGTTCAAGTTTATTTACAATGACATGATAGATGTTAGTGTTTTATTGAGGCTCCAGCCTCATGTAAAGCAATAAAATTATAGACATCATGTTGCTAAAAAGCTGAATACAACTCTTTGTCATAAAAGACACACACATTTGTTGCACATCACGGATAAGAAGCAGCTTCTTCAACAAACAAATAAAATGACACATCAAAAAGATAACTAACACTTTCCACACTAACTTAAGGCTAAATAATGAGCCTTTATACTGAGGCACATATGTCATTCACACACACATCTACGTGTATGTATATAAATATATACATATCTTGTGTATGCATGAGTTTGACATAATACAGATGTGTAGTCCAGTGACATTGCATTATTTTGGATCTTCTTGTCATTTCCTGAAGAGGGCACTGCGGGCGAGAGAATACAGCAGGTGCGAAGGCTTCTTTTTGGGCTCTGCTAAAGTAAAGACCTGCTGCTGAGGGACGCTGGTTGGCACAGTCACATGTCTCTGATGAAGAGGATGAAGAGGCTGATGGTGGGGAGGCGCAGGATGGCCAGAATAATTCATATCTGGTAACACACAGGCACAACAGGTGAGGATGACTTACTTGGTGATTTGACTTAGTACTGAAATGATTTGAATGTGATAGTTCACCCAAAAAAATAACATTTGCTTTTAATTCTCAGTAATCACAGTACTACCTAAATATAAATATAAAAGTAAATGTCACCTGCATTGTGGATGGGTTAAAACTTGAGGTAAATGTTAATATTTTTATGTAATTTGGCAGCCCTCAAATATAAAAAAAAATTATACTGAAACTAGAAATATCTTTAAAGACTTTTCTAAAAAACTAATGAAAACTACATTTAAAATAATTTATACAATAAAATGCAAGTCCAGTAAAATCACTTAAAAACCTACAATTGAATGAAAACCATAACGAATAATCAAAAAAGTAAATCCAATAAATATTGTTAAATGCCACTGATAACATATATTCACGGTGTCCGAGAGAGCTAAACGTGCTGCAATTTAAGAAAAGATCTTCATCCGTTTGACAGCACATGTGCTGCAAATCCTCACAAAGCAAACCCATTTTTAAAATACAGTTGAAGTCAGAATTATTAGCCCCTCTTTGAATTTTTTTTTTCATTTAAATATTTCCCAAATGATGTCTAACAGAGCAAGGAAATTTTCACAGTTTGTCTGATAATATTTTTCCTTCTGGAGAAAGTCTTATTAGTTTTATTTTGTCTAGAATAAAAGCAGTTTTTAATTTTTTAAATACTATTTTAAGGACAAAATTACTAGCCCCTTTAAGCTATATATTTTTGATAGTCTACAGAACTAATTATCAATATGCAATGACTTGCCTAATTACCCTAACCTGCCTAGTTACCCTAATTAACCTAGTTAAGCCTTTAAATAAATGTCACTTTAAGCTGTATAGAAGTGTCTTGAAAAATATCTAGTCAAATATTATTTACGGTCATCATGGCAAAGATAAAATAAATTCTGACTTTAAATGTATGTGATGCATTTTCACACAATGCAAACAATTAATGAAACATGCTGCAATTTCTCAACGCAAAAAACTAATAAAACGTACTGCATTTTCACACAACACAAACAAATGAATGAAATGCGCTGCATTTTCTCACAACACAACAGAAATGTTTCAAGGAGACCCAAAAACGTGACGGACCAGCTAGTTTAGTTATTTATTAGATAGTTATTTAGGCTAATAAATACTAAAGACATGGGAATCGGGATGTTAAAATAAACAAACAAAAAAGTCACCTTTTAAAGATCTCCTAAAACTTCACTGAGGAATAGTCATGTCACAGTGACACCCATAACGTTTTTTGGGTCCCCTTGAAACATGAATTGCAGCGCATTTCATAATTTTGTTTACATTGTGGGAAAATGCAGCACTTTTTTGTAATTGTATGTGTTTCTTAAATTGCAGCAATGTTAAGCTCTCTCAGCCACCATTCATATTCCCTCAGTCTATAATTTAGTTTCATTAGTAACGAAAATAAAACTAAATGAAACCATTTTCATAATTCTATTCCAACAGAGACATGTCTTTAAATAAACATTTGAAAATTAATTAATAATTAACCCTAAAATGCAAAAAATGAATAAATAATAATAAAAGTATTATATATATATATATATATATATATATATATATATATATATATATATATATATATATATATATATATATATATATATATATATATTTTTTTTTTTATTATTATTTTGATTTGACCGCAGATATGATAATAGTATCTGGACATACTTTTCATTTTGCCGTGTTTAGATTTCCTGGCATTATGAACTGCTTGCTTCCTCTGGGCTTCAGTAATCTCCATCCCTTAAAAGAGCACAAAAAATGAATATGTTTTTTTAAAATGCATAGCTTGTACATTTCATATCAGAACATTAGCATACTCCTACTCAAATTGATGGCTTCAGCTGTGAGACTCACCCATCTCTTGGTCTTCCTGTACACGTTTACGCTCCCGGGCAAAAGCCTGTAGCCATCGCTGCTTATCCTGGCTCTTCTTACAGCACAGCACACACAGCACGTTCAGGTTCTCCGCATGGCGCAGGAGAAAGGCGTTCTTCAGCAGGCCCAGCTCAGTGTGCCGTCCATCAGGCAGGTCACTCGGCTCCAGCAGATCTGTGTCCATACGGCCGCGGTAGTGCAGCAGGTCTCTGCGCAGGACGTCTTTCTTACAGAACACCAGCTGATGGTCAAACAGAAAGTAGCTGCGCTGCTGGGTTTTTCCAGGCCGTACTATCCGAGTTAACTCGCCAGAGTGGATGAGCTCTGAGCTTCTTGCTAACACATCCTCACCCTGATGGAAATAGAGATAAAAAAGGTGTATTAAATAAATATATATTATTTTCCTTTTTAAACATCCATACAAGCTTTGAAACCTAAAAAAGTTGCTGCATACTGAAGCACAAAATGCCCTGTTTACACCTGTGAATGAGCCAACAAATTAACCAGCCAGTAATCTAATAAACAGACCAACATGATATCCAATTAATCTTTATTGCATTAGACCAGGGGTTTTCAAAGTGTGAGGCGCGCCTCCCCAGGGGGGCGCCAGAGCATGTCAGGGGAGGCGCGGGAAAAAATATTATATAATAAAAATATAATTATTAAGTTTAATTATTATATGTATTTTTATAACTTTTAAACATTTTAATTAAACAAAGCTAAAAAAATAATACATCAAAAATAAGAAAACCTTTTTTTACCCAGAAGGCCATAGCTGTGAATTCGCTTCTGTTTGGCAAGCCCGCCAATACAGGTATATGCCTGCTAATTATGCTGCTAATAAAACGGATCGGTTTCTGAGACCCCCCGATTCAAAGCCTTCAAGTTCAGGGCTTAAACCCAAAAGACGATGATATGATGGTCAGTATTTGAGTTTAGGATTTACGTGGACAGGACCAGCTGATGAACCACGACCTTTATGTGTGGTTTGTCAAGATATTTTGGCTAATGACAGCATGAGACTCGCTAAACTTCGGCGACACCTGGAAACCAAGCATGATGAGGTAGCAGAAAAACCTCCAAAATTTTTTTTTGTGTGTGTGTGTGTGTGTGTGTGTGTGTGTGCGTGCGTGTTTGGGAGGAGGGGGGCGCCAATGGATAAGTTGTGTCAAAAGGGAGGCCCACTGTCTTAGACTTTGAAAAACCCTGCATTAGACAATCATCGTCAAATCTACTGTCCTGCCCAATTACTCTGTATCTCATGTGCCTTGCACAAGTGGTAATTCATTTTTTTGTAATTTGATGTAAAGATGATACAATATATACATAAATAAATGTATGTACACCTTTTTAAAAATCCAAATATTAAAAACTTTCAAGGATTTAAGATGATGTCGAACAGTCTTGTGAAAAGGGTCCATACACCAATTCAGTCAAAACTTCATACTTATATTTCTTGCGTTTCTTACTATTTAATCACTAAAACATGCAAACAATAACACTGTCTTTGGCAGTTACTCCAGCTTATAAGCCTTCATTAAAAAGAAAAATATGTCTTAAATAAAGATTTTTGATTGTTAATAAAAAAAAAGTACATCTTGATCCCAACTCCAGCTCCTTTTACACTTAACTCAAGCTTCTGTCAAATGTGCACTTCTAAGAGACAAAACTTGACATTTCGTTATTACATGTGCAGCAGTACTACATGATGGTAGGTGTTACTTCTACACTCTGGAAAACATTTTAGTGCTTTTCATGCTCTCAAAAGGGAGTCTGGAGCCCTGATAATAAATAATCTGTGAGGTTTTTTTAAGCTGATCTTCACAGACAAGTTAAGAGGGCATCTGAAACGTATTTTACATCCACTAAAAAGGGCATAACTGGACGCCTTTATGTAATGCTTTAAATATTTGTTGTTACTGACCGCCCAGTGCAGGATGGCCACCTGCCAGTGAGCGATGGTGTCAATGCTCTCAAGACGCCTTTTCCTCTCATTTATCAGACTTGCCACATTCTTCATCGCTTTATGTGCCGCACACACCCCTGCAAAGTCACTGAGGAGAAAAATAACTATTATTTTATTGTCATGGTAAAAATACTTTTGATACAAGAAATAAAAAAAACAAAACAATATATTTCCCATATCATATACACTCACCGGTCACTTTATTAGCTACCCCCTGTCCAACTGCTCGTTTTTGCAAATTTCTAATCAGCCAATCACATGGCAGCAACTCAATGCATTTAGGCATGTTTACATGGTCAAGACATCTGCTGCTGTTCAAACTGAGCATCAGAATGGGGAACAAATGTGATTCAAGTGACTTTGACTTTGGCACAGTTGTTGGTGCCAGTCGGGCTGGTCTGAGTATTTCAGAAACTGCTGATCTACTCTGATTTTCATGCACAACAATCTCTGGGGTTTACAAAGAATGGTCAGAAAAAGAAAAAATATCCAGTGAGTGGCAGTTCTGTGGGCACAAATGCCTTGTTGATGACAGAGGTCAGAAGAGAATGGCCAGACTGGTTTGAGCTGATAGAATGGCAACAGTAACTCAAATAACCACTCGTTACAACCTAGTTATGCAGAAGAGCATTTCTGAACACACAACACTTCCAACCTTGAGGCAGATGAGCTACAGCAGCAGAAGACCACACTGGGTACCACTCCTGTCAGCTAAGAACAGGAAACTGAGGCTACAATTCACACAGGCTCACCAAAATTGCACAACAGAAACTTGAAAAAAGTTAGCTGATCTGAAGAGTCTCGATTTCTGCAGATGGTAGGGTCAGAATTTAGCATCAACAATATTAAAATGGATCCATCCTGTCTTGTATCAACATCTCAGGCTGTTGGGGGTGGTGGTATGGTGTGGGGGATATTTCTTGGCACACTTTGGACCCATTAGTACAAATTGAGCATCATGTCAATGCCACAGCCTACCCGAGTATTGTTGCTGATCATGTCCATCCCTTTATGATTACAGTGTACCCATCTTCTGATGGCTACTTCCAGCAGGATAACGTGCGATGTCCTAAAGCGTGAATCATATCAGACTGGTTTCTTGATCATGACAATGAGTTCACTGTACTCAAATGGCCTCCACAGTCACCAGAACTCAATCCAATAGAGACATTTGGCATGCGGTGGAACAGAAGATTCGCATCATGGATGTGCAGCTGACAAATCTTAAAGATTGAAAGCAATTGCATGATGCAATCATGTTAATATAGACCAAAATCTTTAAGATTTTTTTCCAGTACCTTGTTGAATCTATGCCACGGAGGATTAAGGCAGTTTTGAAGCCAAAAGGGGGTCTAACCCGGTACTAGTAAAGCCTGGTTTATACTTCTGCGTCAAGTGACCAGCGTAACCCACGGCGCATGCAACGCGCGTAGCTGTGCATTTACTGTATACTTCTGCGCGCTGCCTCTGTTGGTCTGCATTAACACTTCCGAAACGCTAGTGGGCAGTGAGGTGTTAATGCTCCTCTGTGTCGGGTTTCTTCGGTGCTGTTTTGCTTTTCCCGAACACTTCCGGGATGTACAAGTGGCTCAAACTCGCTCATTTTGAGGCAGGAACCGGCGGACATGCAACAACTTTAACTATGAGGTAAACACAAAACAAAACTTTCCATCCGGAGCTCCTTCACGGGACTCCACACTTGTAAACAATCGCTCCATCAGGCTTGCACCATTCACGCGGCTCTCAGTCCCACCCAGACTCGTCAGCGCTACCAAGCCGACCAATCACAGAGCTTGTGCTACGCGCCGTTGTGACGTGTAGTTACATTTTTTTTGAGAGGTGCACGTCAGCGACGCCGAAGTATAAGTATTTGACGCAGAAGTATAAATCAGCCTTAAGGTGTACCTAATAAAGTGGCTGTTGAGTGTACTCATATATAGAAGTTATATCAAAAACTTTGGGGTCAGTAAAATAAAATAAAATAAAATAAAAATGGCATTATATTAGTAAAAAATAAATAAATAAAATGTCCTGAGGTTTTTTTCCATTTTCACAAAAATATCGAACAGCACATCATTTTTTGACATTAATAATAATAATAATAATAATAATAATAATGACTATTAAGCATTAAATGAGCTCATTAGAATGATTTATATATATATATATATATATATATATATATATATATATATATATATATATATATATACATACATATATATTACAACTGTTATTTTAAATCATAATTTCGATTTACAGTTTATTAAATTTAGCATCAAATTAAAATATGCACAAGGCAATAACATTAAACACATCTTTGAAAACATTAAAACAGTTACCAACCCCAAAATTGTTAAATATTAATAGCACGTATACACAGACAGACAGACAGACAGACACACACACACCACACAATGTGCTACCTGTGGTCTTTGGGTGTGTATTTCAAAAGCTCTCCTAGCTGAAGAGGGTATTTACAAATCTTCTGCACTGGTGTGAGCAAGAATCCAGCAATGGAAATGTCAATCATCTGCTGCAGGAGACGACAGGCTTCAAAGAAGTGTTTATATCGGCTCTGTTTCATCAGTCGCTGCAGTTCAGCACACGCTACTGGATGTGTGTTACAGTACTCAGAGTATATGGAGAAACCTTCCTCCTGAGAGAGAGAAAAACATGGGATATCAGCAATTTGTGAGGAAAACATTCATTTCCATTGTTCTTGTGAATCCAGTGGTACCTGTTGAAGGAAGCAGGAGCCTATCTCACTTAGATGAGGATTTTCAGGGTTGTATTTCCTTTCCAAATCCTTCAGAAACTTCCTCTGGAACCTGTAGATGTCCTCGATGTTGCTGAAGATTGTCTTTAGCTGTGTGTCTGTGAACATGCCAGGGTGCTTTCTACATTGACGAATATATCCCTGCAACAACAAATGATTAAATATTGATTAAATATTGCAAATACATCAGTATATTCAAACTGATCGATTTGCGCATCGTTTGCAAAGTTCCTTCAAAGATCCAAAAATTTTAAGCATTTGACCAGCAGAGGTCAGCGATGAGAAAGCTTCCCTAAAATACAAAATACAAATGTAACATATAGTAATTGAATTTCAGTTTGATAAATGAACCCAGGGGTGGATGTAACCAATAAGTAAGATAAGTGGCCACTTAGGGCCCTCAGGACATCTGGGGGCCCTCAATAAATATCTAGAAGTATAAATTATACCTATAAACTATATATAACATAATTTTCTATCATATTTTGAGTCAAACAAATAAATGTTTTACATAAACAAACATTATTTAAAATACAATAAAATATAATATTATTATAATGACATAATGTTATGAAAATATATATATATATATATATATATATATATATATATATATATATATATATATATATATATATATATATATATATATCCACCTCGCTCAATCATGAAGCAGTCAAATTAAAAAATATATATTATTTTTAGCTCTAAATTAATTTTAAGAACTACCCTAACTAATTTGAACTATGATATATGTACTATGTGCTTCTAGATTTTTTTTAAAGAAGAAATTTCACAAACACAACTAATTTACATTGGACTACAAATAACCGAAAAGCAGTATAATCACATGACCATACTTTAGCATACTGCCATTTTAGATATTCACAATCACATATTACTGCATGTAGTTTCAATGAATTAGTATCTAAATAATAACTAATAATCTCTGATTTGAGTTTTAACTGTTTCAATGTGTGGAACCAGTTATTTAAAATGTGTTTGAGTTTGTAACTTATCAAGATTGCATTTCTTTGCAATAAATATTTCTGAAATAGTATTGCAATGTAGAATAATACATACAAAAATAATTATATACACTTTTCTATTTTAATATACAGTTTTATAATTTGTAATTCTTTTTCAAATATGTGATGTTTAACACAGCAAGGACATTTTTTCACAATATTTCCTATTATATTTTTCTTTTGGAGAAAGACTTTTTTCTTTAAAGTATGGCTGGAATCAATAATAATAATTAAAACAGCTAAACTACCTTTTTTCTTTTTTTAAATGACTTGCCCAATGGCATCATAGCTTGCCCAGTTATTTAACCTAGTTACACCTTTAAATAGGAATTTAAGCTAAAAACTGGTATCTTGCAAAACAACTAATAAAGAGAAATTAGTTTCTACAATTATTACATTTAAAGGGCACCTATGATGAAAATCAACGTTTGTAAGCTGTTTGAACAGAACTGTGTGTAGGTATAGTGTGTCCACAGTCATACTGGAGTGATATAAACACAAGTCTCTTTTTAAAAATTTCCTGATGTTAAAATAGGAGCCAAAATCCAGTGATTTTGAGGCCCACTGCAACATGGCGTAGGAGTGCGGTTTCCCTGCCCACCGAATTGATTTACAGACGCCATGTCTTTAAGAAAATTCACACACGTCCACAGAACATTTTTTGCAAATAACTGGGATTAAAATATTTGTTCCAATTATCTTTTTTTTTTTAATAAGTTTAAAATGTTTTTACAACAACATGTTTGTAATAAAGACAGTAAAATCGATATGTACTTCTTAACCGCTTAACATTTGTGTGAGACTTATCATTTGAGAAAGGCTTGAATAAACTCTAGTACAAATGAATCAAATAAACTTACTCTGTATTTTTGACTAATGAGCTTTATTTCAGCTTCATTCAAGTCATCACTGTGCTGTTTATCTGTTGTAGGACATGAGGAGAAGCCCACATGCATGTGGGAATGGTGGGCTGGGAGAAGCAGCTCATTTGCATTTAAAACCACAGGCTACAAAAACAGCTACAGTAAACTCAGACACTAAAATGGGCAGATTGTGGAGGCTATAATAAATAATCTGATGGGTATTTTTGAGCTGAAACTTAACAGACACATTCTGGAGACACCAAAGGCTTATTTTACATCTTGCAAAGGGTAAAATAGGTGCCCTTTAATTTTTTTTAATTCACTTCATTAACAGTTTAAAAGAATAACAATTTCACAAGTGGGCATATAATTTTGTGATCAACATTACATGACATATTTTTAAAAAGTTGATATGACACCAAGTATGCTAATATCCTTATGTTTCTCTAAGGGTGGTGTTTAATATCATTAAAAGTCCCTGAGCGCTACACCTATTTTCTGAAATAATGCTGTTAACTTATCTTGAAAGTAGGCAAATGTGTTTTAATCTTAATCTGCCATTTTAAATGATAGGCGTAGGAGAATGATTGCCGCTCTAAATGGAAGATAAGGGTTTCTTGATAATAAACAGTGTACACCGACCACAAAACAAGGCAAACAAACACAAGGTGAACATGAAGTGGTAGGGACAGACGCTCACCTCACAGATATCTTTGAGATGTTTGATGTAAACTCGCTCCGTGTCCATAATCTCTTTGACCACATTGGCTCTCATCTGCTTTCGGTGCTCAGGGTTTTGTTTGTGCGAGTCTGATGGGATGGGCTCCTCTGTATCTGGCGTGCTTTCTACACTCTCACTGCTCGAATCCTCTTGATTCACCCGAACCTTGACAACAACATATCATTAAAGTCAATCACGGAGGATCAAACAGAGGGCAACTATGAAGAAGCACAATTTTTACACAACAATCAATTGTTTCTGAGGCATCTGGTTAATCCACTTGTACAGGAAGTCATGATCAAATCACCCAAAAGCCTCTTTGTTTTAGATTGACTCATCTTGTTGGATCTTGACACAGTCATAGATTTACAATGTGATGCATTAATCTGGAGCTGAAAACAATAAAACCTGCTTCCGTACACCCTTACTTCTTGCAAACCAGTAGGCCGGCACACGCTGCTTCGATGACACATCAAGCATTTACGCTTGGTTTACCCAGAGCAAACATCTCGGCTGGGTTACTATGTTTAGAGGCCTAAATATAAGAGAAGGGTGTTCCTGCACAACCTGGAGTGTCTGCAGTTTCAGGACTGCATTTCTAGGACCCCATGTTATATGGCCCTACCTCACTCCTACCCCTAAACCCTTGGATGTCAAAACACACAGTTAAGTTTGAATGTGAAGGTGAGCATAAACTTTAAAAATATTATTGGGTTAAATATCTCACCCCTAACTGGATACAACAGGAACAACAAGGTCCTAGTAATGCAGATGGTCCTAGAAACATGTTCCAGCCTCTATGGTTGTGCAGGAGCAAACTATTGAAATATACTAATGCTGTCACACTAATAATGACTTTTTAAATTTACAAATGAGTTAATCTATCACCTCATTTACAGATTAATCACTTCATCTAAACCTGTGTTTCTCAACCATGTTCCTGGAGGACTACCAGCTCTACATATTGCTATATCTCTAACTAAACACACTTGATTTAGATCATCAGCTCATTAGCAGAGACTGAAAGGCCTGTAATGGGTGTGACAGAAAAAAAAGAGACATCCAAAACATGCAGTGTTGGTGGTCCTCCAGAAACGTGGTTGAGAAACACTGATCTAAACTGTTAATTTTCCACCAAAAACCCCTCTGAAATTTGTCATTCATTAGTACACCATATATAAGTATAAATGTAAACAAGTCCTTCTTTTGTAGGCATTGATTTACACTCGGGAGTGGAGAAAACATCCCTATTGTTCTCTTTTTATATTTTATATTAAAAGTGCCATAGAATGAAAATCTGAATATACATAGGCATAGCTGAATATTCAGTTCAGTACATGGCTATGACACAAAATGAGTCTCGAACTCCATTCCTCATTATCATTTAAACCCTGTGAGTGTCAGTGAAAAACTGGCCAATCAGAGCAAAATCAGAACACTCAGATTCACTCAGGTTTATTATTATGCACGCCTCAGGCAGCGTTTGATTAACCTAGTGAGTTTACAGCAATATTTTCTCCCCCTTTTTTATTTATCTAAGGTTGTAATAAACATACGATGTATGTGGGACTCTTATTTTGAAAACAGGAGAGGCATTGAGACTAAAAAAGGAGCAGATCTGTGAAACAGGCATCGAGTTTTCATAGCTCATCAGAACACAAAATGCAGGATATACAGATTCTAAATGCATCCACCCTGAAGAGGCATACGGTATGTTTATGGGTGTACTCACACTAAGTTATCCCAGCCGTGCACAGGTATGTTTGACTCCCGTTTCCCGGTTCATTTGACAAGTGCGAGTGCTCCGAATCAGTTCAGTTGGCTGGCCCTGGCCCGGTTGAAAGAGCTGAGCCAGAGCGTGGTTTGGTTGGCACAATACACTTGTAGTGTGAGCGTGAAACTGAAGACCTGACATCACTTTTAAGAGACTGTTTCGTATGGTTTTTTTAATCTTTCTTACTTCTCAATGAACGCGAACTGTCATAGTTTATTAAAGACGCAAACTCCTCGCTGCACGTCAGCTGCTACCTTCTAGTACATGCAGCACGATAACTTTCATGAATATTTATGAGCATCAGAAGTGGTGGATCTGTTCAGCAAAAGATTTGATGACTTAAAATAATACAAAACAATATAACTAAAGCATTCTCCATTAAACTGAGTGAGAGCGCTTCTGTTAAACTGAACAGTTGCATCAATGACTTAAGTGTGCTCAGGCTCGTAAGGCAAAAAAAATGCAATGTGAGTGCAGGCCTAGGGGAAGAGGGGAGGTGGGACAATTGCACCTGGGCATTATTCAAGTCAACCGTGCCTAGTCTGAGTACACCCTAAATGTATCTTTATACTTTAATATGTATATTGTGAAATTTTCCATGGATGCTTTGTAGTGTTTAACTCACCCGCACAAAGCTAGAGGGAAACCAAGCCTCCCGATCGCCCACCATCCCCCACCACCAGTCCTGCTCCTGAACATCCAGAACTCGGATCACCTCCCCGGCTTTAAAGGCCAGCTCCTGCTCCTCCATTGTGACATGGTCCCACAGAGCCTCTGCATACACGGCCCGACCCGACTCTATGTGCTGGAGAACGAGAGAGAGAGAGAGATTACACTCAGGCTAAAGGTCAGATAAAATGACATGATAAGAACAGTGCAGAATGACATCATGCACTGGAAGAGAGTGACGATCCCACACAACAAGTAAAACAACTATGCACACAAACACTACTGAACAGGTAAGAAGAGATACACAGTGAAATATGACCTGGGCTGTATTGTGCAACCTTTAAGTGGAAACAGCAGTAAATACTTTTAAACACTTGCATAAATATGCTAAAGTAGACTTAACATAGCACTGTGCAACTTAAAAATAACTTTTACTACAGTCAAAAGAGATTTTTAGAAAATTAACAGTACATATGACACATATACTTAAAGAAATATAGATTTTACATATAGATAAACATATATACAGTACTGTGCAAAAGTGTTAGGCCACTAGTTTTTTCACCCCCCAAAAAAGGTTTAAAGTAGGTTATTTCTATTTTTTCTGTAGCATGTCAGTTTGAAATATCAATTTACATTTTCAAAAATTATTTTTGTCATCAATTGTAATTATACAGTGTGATTATTGTCTGCACAAGGAGTCTGACAATGCCAGTGCTCCACACAGAGATCTAATCTGATCATCATCCAGTCTATCTGGAATGATATGAAGAAAAAGATCAAACTGAGACAAACTAAATCCAGAAGAACTTTGGCAACGTCTCTAAGATGCTTCAAAAATGCTCTAAAATGAGGATGCTTTAAAAAAGATACAATTTATTTATCAATTAACCTATCTAAATTAAATCAATTCATTATTTTATTGGTTCCTTTTTGGCTCTCAGTGAAGGCGGTCACACTTTTTTCTTCTCCCTTTCATATCTTTCCTGACTGGCTCCTCTTGTCTCGTCTTATTCAATCTCTGAGGCTCTCCTTGCCCTGCTTTCCAAACAAATAGAGAATTATGAATTTGATCAACTAGTCTCTGAACGCAATTGACACCATCTTCTCGATGAGAAGTCTGGGTTCGGGAGAACCCAACTGTCCTGCTTAGACGTTTATAACTGGATTCATGACCGGCGGGTGGGAGAAGTGGGTTATCGTGTGCCTGGCCCTCTGTCCCTGGAGGATATTGAAGATTCAGAACTTTGATAACTGGGAAATTGACGATTGATGAAAGCAGTCAGTGCGACCTGGAGACCAGTGACTGACATTAGATATCTGCGAAATTGGCAGATATTGACCCAAAATTGAAAAACCTTTTCTACTCTTTCGGCTTCCCTGTGACTCTCCTGTCAGACGGCCTCGGCTTAAGACAAACAACTTCCCCTGGAGAACAAGCAAATGAGACGCTTTCCACGCCTTTGTGTGCTTTCACCCACCAGTGTGGTCAGGCGGATCTGTGACCAGCACCGATTGGCTGCAGGACCACTTGGCTGCCGCCTTCATCGGATTATATCCATATCCCCTGTTCCCATGCCCTGTTGCGATGTTATGTCTATGTGTTTGTGCTTGGTTGCTGGAGCTTTTTACCCCCTGACCTCACACTGCCCTACTTGAAGGACAGTCTGGGAGAGGACTTTTTTTTCACCTCCCTCTTCCCAAATGCATCTTATTTCCTCTTTCTACCTCTCGTCTGACCTGTCTTACCCTGAAATGTGTGATGTTTGTGTATGGTCAGGGGGGTCCAATTTCGCTACATGTAAAAATGTATGTGACAAATAAAAGCTTCATAATCGTCATCATTTGGTATGACCACATGTTGCATTTAAAACAATAAGTTGGTACACTTGCCCATAGTTTTTCCGGTACCCTTGCAGGTAGGTAATTTGAAGCATCTTAGAGGTGTTGCCAAAGTATATAAATAAACAATATATCATCAACAGTAACCAAAATATCTCAAGCATTCAAAAAAGCCAACCTGATTGAGAGTAAAAAGATCCACTTCTGGTTGAAGATATGGTGTTCCTTCAGTCAGTTCTTCAAAGCTGCCATCCTCCTCACTCACACTGTCCTCAAGCATTGGATCAGAGCTGCCGTCTAAAACATTAAAAAAAACTTAACCTTCCCTTTCCATTAAAATAATCTCACTTCACATTTGCAAGTCAACTACATGTTCATGTTTATAAATAAAAATCACACTCACCACTGAGCACTCTGCGCCCTTTGCGACGCCCCATCCGATCCAGGCCAATCGGTGTGCTTTGGGAGAAGACGCAGGGTCTCAGACGGGCAGAAACTGCTCGGTATGGAGGCACCCTGTGAGAGGGCACTGGAGGACGACAAACCGGCTGAAACAAAGCAGAATAGATTAGACTTTTAATCTGCAGCCTTAAATGGAGCCCACCATTCAACACACTTCATGTTCAGAGTTCATTGACTGTTCAGAGCAGGACAATGACCTGTGACATAATAAACACTGACACTTCAGCTCAAAACATTAACAAGCATAACATTAAACTGTAAGCTGAAATTTCTTTCAATATAGCACATGAATCACATTGCTGCTATAGAACTAACAAAAGGGCCTGGAAAGATCTTTTAAACCTCCTCATAAACTGCTACACCCGAAGGGAGACACCTAATGCGACCTTATTACTCTTTAGATCACCAAACATGTGTTTCTTATTATTGAATTTCTGAAATGCCTCTAAAAAAGCTTTACAATTTATTTTTATTAACCAACATATTTTGAGCACTGTACAAAATACACTGATGGCATTGTCGAATTGTGTAGTCATCTGCTTATAATGATAAAGCATAAAACAAAGTTAGCATGTTTCAAAGTCCATCAAAGGCATGGTACAGTGAGCAAGACACATGATGGTGACGCATAAGTAGATCTACTTAAATGCACACGGGACTTGAAAGGATTGTTTTAAACACCACACATAAATGATCACTGAAATTGGCTCTTTGATAGACTTATGTATCGATGCATGAAGATTTGGAAATGTGCATGGATGCATGTGTATTTGCATGGAAGTGTGTATGAACTTAATTACAGATGGACATGAAAGAACAGACATGATGCACACATTTAGAGATAAAGGTACGGATGTATAGATAGATAAACATGAATGTATGAAGGCAATTGTCTCATGATGTGTGAAACATAATAAGTGGGTCACTAACTGTTTTAATTGGTTTGCATTTTAATTGAATTGTACCTTAAATACATCCTGTAGCGTGACAGTGGTTCCAAAAAGGCTATCACAGGGGATTCAGTCATATGATATTGAATATGGTCCTACGCGTTTAAGTTTTCAGTGCAATTGCCTGATTTAAAATCAGCAAACAGCGTCACACCAGAGGACACAGTTTTCAGTGACAAAACTTAAGTTCCTATGTTTTTAGAAATATATGGATAAAAAAATGTTTGCCATTTACTAAAACAGCCACTAGTAAAATTAAGCCTGAGGTATTAATGGATGATTTTGCAGTTTACTTAATTTTTACTTTTTAATAATACTTATTATTTTTTTATTTTTTTTAATGTGATTTCGTAATGTAATAATGAAAATGTAATAACACATTAGTTTTTAATAATAAGGCATTCATGAAAGACAAAGAAATGTTTAACCAATTACTGCATTTTTTATGTCAATACTAATAATATTTATTTTTGCCATGTGCTACAGAGAAAACGAAACATCATGTCAACAACCCCATGTACTATATGGATAGATGGACATGCATGTCTTAAGGATTGATGTATGGATGCAAAAATAGATTTATATATTTGATAGCTAGTCCAAAAATTGTGCAGTATGTAACTAGGTATTGCACTCGTGAATCATTTTTACTTGGCTCTTCTGACGTGTTCATTCAAGTGCAGGTTTCCAAATTGACGTGAGTGTGCCTGACTATCGTGTTTCAAGGCTGACTTAAGACTAATTTGAACCGTTTTATAACTAAAAGCAACGGCACGGGATAGAAGGAATATTTTCCATACTAATATTTGTTTTTGTCCTAACAACACCTGAAATTTATATTTTAGAAACTGCTTCTATTTCTCACAAGTGAACAACAATCACCTCAGGTACACCTCATGTGTTTTATTCCATTTTTAAATATTAATATTGTCAGTTTGAATGATAATTAACATGACGTTTATTGCTATACTACTGAAAGCAGCAACAGATAGTTCACCTCAAATCTTGAAAATAAAATAAACCGTTTGAAACTGAACTTCAGAACTGTGGCTCAGTGAATGCCAACAAATATTAATCATTTAGCATGTACATTTAATAATGTTAAAGAGGTATAATGAGCATTAATTAGATTGTAAACCTTACCATTTCACGAGAGTGCAGCAAGTGCACTATTCTGCGCTTTTGAATGGCCATATTTAAATTTCTTCATGTTGGTTCTAGTGCAAACAGCCAAATTGCTTATCACTTCTAATCTTCTCACATAGTATGTTGTTAAAATATGGGGTTATAAAGTAACCTTCAAACCTAATGTTTACATTTGTAATGTTTATACTATTTGCTAATTAATAACCACCTCATGTGGAACTCTGAATCTGCATCTCATTTCAAAGGCTGCTACTGTCCACCGGAGGTCGCATTTTTGGTCAAGGGCACATGTTTTAGGAGCCTTGTTGACCGAAATAATCAAATACAGTGTTTTCCATCAAGTCAAGTGGCATTGGGCAGGTTAAAATAATCAAAACAAAAACAGCTGTAACACACATGTTCAAAGCATAATATCTGACTTTAGTTTGACTGTTTTTCAGACAAACAAGAATGTTCACGTAGCATGTTTCTTAAATATTATGGTATTTTTATGCTTTAGAAGAATCAAAAAACTTACATACAGCACCTTAAAAAAATCATATAATGCAAAAGGTCTTACGGAGGGCAAACTCTCAGTGTCATCCTTCTGCTCGGCAGGTTGAGATGAATACAGATCCACTCCTCCAATAACGGAGATTGGACGTCTTTTTCTGCTTTCTATCTGAGTGCACACATGACCGTTCTCAGGTCTGCTGCTCTCTATGTAGCTGCCATTGCTAATGTAGTCCTTTTGGGAAGTATAGTCCATATTCTCCAACTCCCTGTCCTCCTCGAGGATGCAGAACTTTGAGCTGGCCAACTGGCCATAGTCGGACACTGGACGGGGTTTGGAGCGACCTGCTCTCTTCCTGGGCACTACAGAGGTGGGGGAGGCACTGACAAAAGCTGGAGAGTTTGGTGTTGTTGGAGTTCCCAATGGAGATTCTGAGCAGCAGCTGTTTGTGATGGGTGAAGCAGCAGGGGTCGAGGCCTCATCACTTTTAAGAAACGCTCTGGTGATGCGGTTATCTGATGAAGCCTAGAGGAGATGGCCAATATCAGCAGTTAGTTTACTCTTTAATACCTACAATATCAGACAAATGATGTAAATATGTTAAAAACAATATACAGCTATGGAACAACATAGGAAACCTTTAGGAAGTTCTCACTTTCCCTTGGTTTACAATTTATAGTAAGATTAAAACACATGTTGCTGTCTTCTAAATTTAAAACAACTTTCACATTTAGAGCATAAAATGACAATTTGTCGAGATTATAAAAAGCCAATAAAAAGATAATAAAAAGTTTTCAGATACGTTTATATGTTTATTTTTTTGATCATCCTTTAGGTTTAGAGGATTTAAGAAACTAATATTAGTTGAAATGTCCGTAAAAAAAAGCTCTTAAAGAAAATATTTTTGTTTGAAACATTTGTTTTTGCAATGAATGACAGTAAAAATAAACATTATGTCAACAGCTCTATGCACTGTATGGATGGATGGACATATGGATTTATGCATGATGTAAGGATAGATGGATGGATGGATGCATATATTTGACTGATAGCCAGTCAGAAAAAGGTCTCCCAAAAATTGTGCAGATCTTGACAGAATAAAGCAATTATGACAATATGGACTCAAATAGCCACATATACACTACCGGTCAAAAGTTTGGGGTCAGTAGGATTTTTAAATGTTTTAAAATAAGCTTCTCCTGCTCACCAAGGCTGCATTTATCATCAAAAATACAGCACAAATTGTAAAATTGTGAAATGTTATTGCACTATAACATAACTGTTCAAAAGTAGTTTATAATATAATTTAATCATTTATTTCAGTGATTCCAGATATTCTTCAGAGTCACATGATCCTTCAGAAATTACTCTAATATTAATTGTTATTATTATTATTGTTGCTATTATTAATATTATTGTCATTACTTGTAATAGTAATAAAAGCAATAATGACTGGAGTAATAATTTCATTTCAAACTACACACAACAAGTAATAAATAAATAATTAATAAATAAACATTTAACATTTTTTTACGTTTAATAAATACCTCCTTGATGAACAGAATCATTTTCTTTAAAAAACAAAAACTGACCCCAAACTTTTGACCGGAACTGTATATAGGAAAAACATCAAATATAAAATTATAGCAAACCATAGCACGATTACGAATGAAACACTTACGAATATTAATTAATTAAAAGAATAATGTAAAAGCATGATACTATTTTATATCATGATGGTTGTAAGTATCAATTAGTACATTTACAGCAATATTTACTGTTACATTTTTGTAGACTTTTTTTTTCAAATTCACATCTGTTTCCATTTATTGTTTACAATAAAGCAGTTCATAATAACAACATACTCATACTTTAATTCACAGTCATTTATCAAATTATAGCACTATAAAATGTAATTCAACGAAAGCAATGCATTTATATGTACTTTTTTAGTTTTATATCTGCAATACTAACAAATAGAGCAAGTTATAGTGACAGAATTAATTCAAAAATCCAGATTTAAACTTTAGCATTAGCAAAAAAAAAAAAAAAAAAAAAAAAAGCAGTAAAGGTCTATTTGTATAGCATGGCAAATAATCAATAAATGCAAAACATACATATATATTTAAAAAAATCTTACCTCAAGATCATCAGTTTCTCTCTCTTCAGTCCATAAACACTGAAAAGGCACACAATAAATCAGCACCATGTTAACAGTTCACAATGCATAGCACATCTGTGAACTCATACACAAACAAACAAACAAAACAAAAAACACAAGCAAATAAAGCCTGTTCGGGCTTGGCTCACTTTAGTTTGTCTAATTCTTTCCCTGACCTATTGGAGACCATTTGTCCAAGCTAACTTGGTCTGATAAATGGACTTTGGCCCTTGGGTTGTTCTTCTGGGGAGGAGACACTGTCCTTGCGGATACGTGTTCAGATTCAGGTCCAGGAGCTGTGTTGAAGCAATCCCGCTAATCATAAACATAAACTAATCATTAACTCCACCTGCAGAGCGCCGCACAGCTGAGCAGCCCATGTGACACTACAACAACGCACCACTTCAAATCAAACGTCATCCAATAAAATATATTCTTGATCTGGCTAGATCGACCAATCAAACCAGAGCTATGAAATGTATTATTAAGCTGGCTTTCTTCCACCACAAAGCCATATTTGATGCTGTGGTTGCGTCGTCAGATACAAGGGTCACCCCTTTGAGGAACAAATGACGCAAAGCACAAAAGTTCACGCTTCAACAAAAATCTCTCTCTGTTGTGATTTATGACTTCCCGATATAAGGTCAAGGACATTCAATTAACTGGTCTGATCCAGTTATGAAGTGTTTGGAATAAGATTAGAGTCATTTTTTGATCTTTATGGCTGCCATTGATTTGACATCCACAATCTGATGTCTGCCTCGTACATTTGGAAATATCATAATTGATCTGAAAAAAGTGCATGTCCAGTCTTGCTGCTTATTATCAGTCAGACTCAATCAAACAACAACAAGAACAGCTGATCAATAATGTCTTGAGGAAAAGACAAACAAGTTACGCATAATAGTGCTGAGCAAATTTTGGAAAGCAGATATACAGTACACTCACCACCAGACACTTAATAGGTACACCTGTCCAACTGCTCGCTAATGCAATTTTTAATTAGCCAATTGCAGTTCAAACTGAGCATCAGAATGAGAAAGAAAGGTGATTTTAGTGACTTTAAACGTGTCATGGTTGTTGGTGCCAGACGAGCTGGTCTGAGAATTTTCAGAAACTGCTGATCTACTGGGATTTTCATGCACAACCATCTCTAGGGTTTACAGAGAATGATCCGAAAAAGTGAAAATGTCTAGTGAGTGGCAGTTCTGTGGGCACAAATGCCTTGTTGGTGCCAGAGGTCATAAGGAGAATGGCCAGACTGGTTTGAGATGATAGAAAGGCAACAGTAACTCAATTAACCACTGGTTACAACCGAGGTATGAAAAAGATCATCTCTGAACGCACAACATGAAGACCATACCTGTCAACTCCTGTCACTCCTGTCAGCTTAGAGCAGGAAACTGAGGCTAAAATTCTATCAGAGTATTGTTGGTGACCATGTCCATCCCTTTATAACCACAGTGTACCCATCTTCTGATGGCTACTTCCAGCAGGATAACGTGCGATGTCAAAGTGTGAATCATCTCAGACTGGTTTCTTGAACATGACAATGAGTTCACAGGACTCAAATGGCCTCCACAGTCACCAGAACTCAATCCAGTAGAGCACCTTTGGTATGTGGTTGAACAAGATATTTACATCATGGATGTGCAGCCAACAAATCTGCAGCAACTGCGTGATGCTATTATGTCAATATGGACAAAAAATCTCAGAGGAATATTTCCAGTACCTTGTTGAGTCTATGCCACAAGGGGTTAAGTTCTGAAGGGAAAAACCCAGTACTAGTAAGGTGTACCTAATAAAGTGACTGATGAGTACACAAAGAGTAGCATTTACTTTAAACTTACAGTTTAAATGGAATAGTTTGTTGTTCCTGAAGCAATTGTCTGGAACTAGGAACTAGTCTGGAATAATAGACTTAAACAACACAATTGAAACTTAGCTTTCACACCATGTATATTAGCATTAATCAGTTTACAATTAGCCTTGATTATTTGACAAACAATGTGTATTTAGTTATTCAAACATTTGTACATTCAAACATTGTTTACTTTAGCAAAAAGATGGAAAATGTCACTTGATTGAGCTAAAAGTGATCCCGCCAGACCCAGAGATCAGCTGAATGGATCCAATAATGGTAAAAAGTTGGGGTGTTCATTTAAAGCCTGTAGTATACTTACAGTATGCACATAATACTATTCTGTTTACAAAATCTTTGTCGATAGCACTGTACACTCACCCTTCTGTATACATAAAGGAATGTGCTTAGGAATGTCTTACCTGCAAGTTAACATCATTGCCATTGACTGTTGGCTTCAGACAAGGGCTTGAGCACTGCTGGGGAATTTGAGAGTAGTGATCATTTAATCCATTTTGATGGCACTCCATAGGTTCACAGTATTTTTCCGGTGGACAAGCCGAGTCATCCATATGCAGCTCAGATGAGGACACGGCCATCTGTACATAGTCACTTATAAGGGCTGTGGTTTTGCTAGGAGGCTCCAGAGAGTCATCCAGGTCAGAGATAAAGACTGCAGGACAAGAGGGAGCAGGGTGTAAAATTGGAATGGTTTGGCAAGTACTGTCCTGCTGAGTTTTGGTGGGTACAGGCGAAGGCCTACGTTGGCGCCCGCTAGTGGGGACACAAGGAGTTCTGCGCGAGTAGTCGTCATGTAGCTGACTAAGGGGTGACACTGGCACTCTTGGAGAAGGGCTTGCAATGTTTTTGCGCTTGACTGTGAGGTCAGTTAAACTACCGACAAGCTTTTGCAAATGTCCTCGTGTTCTCATGGGGCTTTGATGACTACCTAAAACATGTTCCTGCAAGTCAACCGATGAGGAGCTAGAGGTCCTCTGAAGCATTACAGTGCTGGAACATTCTGGGTTTTGTGGCTCAGCTGTGGCAACTTTGCGTCTAAAATGAGTCTTAAAAACGTGCAGATTATCTGCGCTTTTGCTTAGTCTTTTGAGAACCTTGACATTTCCTTGAGTGTCTTGGTTATTGCAAGGTTCTGTGGATTCCACAGTGTTGACGGGGTCTGGCTCAATAGTAGACAGGCTCTGTTTCTTGACCATGTCAAGCATTGATATCCGTCCTGCCCCATAAGCCTTGCGGATACTCTGAGAAAAGTGTGAATTCCTCTGAAACCCACACACCTCCTCAGAATCATCCTCATCTGAAACCGAAGATGTCTTTCTGGTTCGAGATGTCCCATTTAACACTTTTTCAGTTTCGTGGGTTTGACTGGTGGAAATCTCTCGTTTGGTTACCAAAAAACTACTACTATCTTCAATCACCGAGGATAAGTTTCTCTCCTGACTGGCTCCCATGGCATTGCTCCTGTTCTGAATTCCTTGGAGAACTGAAGTCCGCAGTTTTTTAAAAGAACCCATGACACGAAAGCCAGCCAATCCAGACCAAGCCTGTGGTGTGACAGGTGGACCTCTTTGTGAAGCACCATCCTCAGATTTTGCCTGTGTGGGAAACAGACGAACTGTCCTGGATGGGTATAGCTTGGCCTGGCCATCGGCAATCACAGGAACAGACTGGGCATGAGATTTTAGTCGGTTTAGCCGGTTCTCTTCATTGCAAGGCTCGGATAAAACCGGTTGCACCTGGACTCTACAACCAGACCTCAGACTTGGATTCATCAGTTGGTCCTCAGTGAAAGGGTCACTTTGTGGGTCATTGCTATGAGAAGAACCCTGCAGGTCTGACGAAGCTGCCTGTAGAACAAGATTAAATAAGGTTATTAATGATTGAGCTGATAAAATCAGGTTTTGGAAGAAAGAACACCAGAGCATATGATGTGAAGTGAGACAATAAATGACTCACAGAAACTGTTTTGTCACAGGAAAGATTTTAACTTCACACTTCAATGAAACAATACAGCACCAATGTGATAACCATAACCTTGATCAGATACATTTTGAAATCATTTCCTTATATTACCTGTCTGATGACTTGACCTATGATATACTAAAAATCAGCACAGGTAATTCAGTGTACTTGTTCACCCACAGGTGTAAATTAAGCTTCAGCCCTCCTGCCAAAAATGAGTAATGTCTTTATCTAGTAAATTGGACAGTGTCTGTGAGCAGCATGACAGCTTTGTTCACAAGTAGGTTACACAAAGTGCTGTAAAATTTCCTGTAAATGATTTAGGCTAAACTTTTTTTTAATTCCTGAGAAAGAGAGGCCCCTCCACCACCGGGTGGACGTTGTTGCCTGGTGCGATGTTTGCCATCATGAAAGGCTTTTATGAGCATGACTGAGCAATGAAAACCTCTAATCCATTGTGATTAATGCAATAAATTGCCCAGGGTTTTCTACCAATTTTCTGAGTGAGGAGGTAGCGGTCCACCTTTAGATGTTGAGATGTTAAACCCATTTTTTGCAGAGTAGGAACATATGCCAGACTCAGCAAAGTTCCACGTACACATTAACAAGATATTTCCACACAACATACAATACATTATTTTTTAGGTGCATCTCCCTCCCTGCTGGACTTATTTTTAATGACCTAATGGCCACCATTATAAAATAATTTCTAATTCTATGTGTCCTGCAAATGGAAACACTAAAACAACATCCTGATGGCAGCAGCTGAAACACAGAGTACAATGGGTGATCCAGGGTGCAAAGGATACCCTGAGCTCTCTTTAAAACATAATTATGGTAAATTACAATTAGACCAGTTTGGTTAAAACTGATGATTTTGCCTGCCATTTTCACAAGGCTACTCAACCCGTTGACAAACTTAGATTACCGTACCAAACTACAATGCAGAAAGACAAAACAAATTCAATAAATTGTTTATAGGTATAAACCTGAAACGATCTAAGTTTCCTCAGAAAAATACAAACTTTGTTGAACTTTTTTTAATGACAGCCCGGGTGTTTGGTTGAAATGTCAACATTTTGTTGATATCGACCCCTATAAATTTATGTGTGTCAACAATTTCAGTGTCGAAACCTTTAATAGTTTTTATACTGGGGGTAGGAGAAGCCTTCCTGTAATCCATCACCATTTGTTTGTTTTATTTACATTTAACTGGAGAGAAAAAATATATATATATCACACCAGGAGGTAAATTCTTCCACAACAGGGCCATTCCCCAAAATCCTCATCGTGGAGGAGACTCACAATCACCAAATCATCAACATATTTATCATATTTTGTTATCAGTTATCACAAATAAATTGACCAATTTAATACCAATATTAGCAAAGATTAAATGCAATCTGGTTTAACCTCTCTCAACTGATTCTCAAATCTCCAATCATTTGTTTTGGACCTTTGACGTTATATAGTTTATGACCTCTTTTCTGTTTTGAGTGTACTAGTTATACACAAGTACAGTTACACAGTGTTCAGGACATAAAACAGAAATAAAAACTTAAATGTTATGTGTCTTTTAAGTAAAATAGAAAATTTAATCAGAGCTTGAACTGATACTTGTTTAACCAGCAGGATGAACTTTTGATTATCGTTTTCAGCCTTATACATTTGTTCTATTATTTAAAACCCATTGCTGTGATATTTTGAAAATAAATGACACTCGGCTAGAAATGTTGTTATCTAATTCAAATATTCATACATTAACTGACTGAACTTCAATTATTTCCTTTGACCACCGTTCCCGCTTTTTAAGTCGTGATGTATTGGTGATGTATGGAATACTGTTTCCAGGTCCAAACCGCTACTTATTTGAATTAAGAAAATATTCGTTTAAAGCCCCCTTTTTAGTCCGGTCACACATTAAAATAAATTTTATATAAAACTATAGTGTACACAACAGTCTCTGGACTTTCTACATTGCAAATACCAACATTTTAACAATTTATAAAAAATGTATCACTTTCTGACCATCAGATATTAGGGATGGATATTGCAACCGTAATTTTAGAAAGTATTACAGCGCTTTGTAAATGTTTATTATTACCATTTGATGAGTCTCCTCATACAGTTTGATATAGCGCTTGGACCCGGAAGCTGCTTTGCGTGAAGTCAAACTTAACAATCGGATACAGATTAGCCACATGTACCTTTAGACCAGAGGTGCCCAACGTAGGGCCCGCGGGCCAAAGTTGGCCCATGGTAACCTTTGGTTTGACCCGCCATCCCATCTGGAGGGAGAGGAAAAATGATGGGGAGTTGGCTGGGGGCGAATGCCTTCGACAGAGACCACATTTTGAATTGAATGTGTGTTTTTATTTCTTTCTCTAACTGTTGAGCTACAAAAGAGCCAACTAAAATTAAATGTTGTAAATGAATCAGACTTTTAACATGTAAATACTGTCACTTGACAGATGCACAAGACATCGGCGAACAAATCGAGGCAAAGGCAGGAGCAGCACGACTAGTGTATTCAGCAATGAACTCCATTGTGTTATAAATGGGATTGTTTATGTTTTTAATATAATAAGTTCATTATAAAAAAAATTAAAATTATACTGCCTCATTATTTAATGTTTTAAAGCAACGTTTTCTAGTCATTATTTAATATTAGACAAATAAATGAGGATTTACCTATGGTAAATTTAACGTAATACGATTTGGCATATTTAACTTCAGCCCACAGCCCTCAATCAAGTTTGGTTTTGGCGCTTTAGAAAAAAAGTTTGGGCGCCCCTGCTTTGGACCTTTAGTCACTTTAACTCCAGCTTCCCATAAACATTCAGCGCCATCCAGGCATGAGGAAGAAGCTGCCACCTGACCTTTTTGTTTACTAGAGCTTTAAAAGAATGTAATTAACTCAACTTTCAAGTCACTCCTCAGTCTACTCACACGTCCAGTGTCTCCGAGTTTAAAACAAGAGCTTCTCTCCAACTCCTCTTCCTCTGTGTTATCGCTGTTGCAGAAGGAGAATTAATTAAGAGCCCAAACAGCCCCTGTGCAGTTACCATCTGGAGTCAGGCTCAAACTGAACTCCCTAAACAAAAGCTCATAAACATAAACAGCAGCATGCCTACAGAAGCCGCTAATACACCCGAACACACCTTAGACTAATATGCACTGATGCACGGATACTAAACTTTGACTCAACATTCTTGAAGCCATGCACGCCTTTATGAAAACTTTACTTTACTTGAAAACTCATTCTTATTTTCAGGCAGACGATGGAGAATTCATGCTAGATAAACAACTTCCCTCTGCCAGAACCTGTATATAAATTGGTTTTAACAGAAAGAAGAATGTTTTATACATTAAGGCAAGATCTACTCTACTGAAAATAAAACAGGGAAAAATAATTCTCTTAAAATACTCAATAATTGATTAAAAAAAAAGGATCTTTACAGGCTGCTAGTGGTTTTCCACCAAATTAATGAGAAGATTAGACAAAGAAATGATTATATTATATTATATTATATTATATTATATTATATTATATTATATTATATTATATTATATTATATATTTATTGCCATTTAAATTTGAGCAATTTATGGCTATTTCCTAGCAAGATCAATATAGACTAAAACGTATTACATAATGATAACAAATTCATAAATCAACAAGAGGTCAAATTTTACATTAAAACCATTACATATGGTTTTTCACTTTGATAAATGATGAATAGGGCAGCGTAGCTGGTTTCCCCCACAAGTCCAAAGACATGCGCTATACTGTAGTTGAATTGGGTAAGCTAAATTGTCCATAGTGTTTGTGTGTGAATGGGAGTGTATGGGTATTTCCCAGTGAAACGTAAAACATATGCAGGATAAGTTGGCGGTTCATTCCGCTGTGGTGACCCACCAAACCCAACTGTGGTTTTCCACCAAATTAACGAGGAGATTCAACGAACAAATGTTTGCTTATTTATGAGCAACTTATATATTTCCTAGAAATATCAATATAGCTATATCAATAAGAGGCAAAACTTTTAAATTTTACATTAAAAGCATTAAATATTACTTTTTTTTTACTTCAATATATAATAAATGGCTTAAATGTCTTCATGTAGAGACATATAATAATATCCTTGTCTAGTAATCTTAAATATTTTACATTCTAACAAAATGTGTTTTACGTGAGGAAGGCTTGACAGCAGGTTAGGGTTATTAGGCAAGTTATTGTATAACGATGGTTTGTTCTGTAGACTATCGAAAAAATATATAGCTTAAAGGCGTTATCGGCGCAATAGCCTAGTGGTTAGCGCGCCGATATATGGTGCAATAGCACGTCAGGGCGTCGCGAGTTCGAATCTCGGCTCAACGACATTTACCTACCCTACCCTCTCTCTCTCCCACTTCACTTCCTGTCTCAATACCGTCCTATCTAATAAAGGCAAAAAGGCCAAAAATAATTCTTAAAAAAAAAAGGGGGGCTAATAATTTTGTCCTTAAAATATTTTTTTAAAAATTCAAAACTGCTTTTATTCTAGCCGAAATAAATCAAATAAGACTTTCTCTAGAAGAAAAAAATATCAGACATACTGTGAAAATGTCCTTGCTCTGGTAAACATTATTTGAGAAATATTTAAAAAAGAAAAAAGGAAAAAAAAATCAAGAAAATCAAAGGGGGGCTAATAATTCTGACTTCAACTATACATTTCTAGGCCAATGGGCCCAGGCAATAAAGTGATTTTGCAAACAATGACAGGGTCATACTTTTAAACTGTTATCCTTGACATTTGACAGATAAAAAAAAGGGTTTGACAGATTAAAAAAGGGTTTCCAGGTGACTTCAAAGCCAGCAATGCTATTAGCAAGACTGTGTCCAAGTCTCTCTAGTTGTAAAGTGCTAGAGAATTCTGAAAACTAGGATTTAAAAAGTGGTCCTAATGTCTTTTTCTAGACAAAGAATAATTTATGCTATCACCATTCCATTTTGGACAGCTTTTTAATTTGATGACTGAACCCACGAAGTGAGTCAAATAAAGCAAAAACAGTGGATCAGGATCAGGGGCGAGGTCACAAGAATAAGCCGTAGGGTAGAATCTAAAAATTTCACTCTAAAACTCAAAATGTTTTAGGCATGACCAAAAACGATGCCCTAAGGAGCCTTCCGCAAATTCACATTTGTTACAGTTAGAGGAGAGGAAGGGGTAGAATTTGTTAAGCTTAACCCAAGAATAATTAAGTCGATGTACTATTTTATATTCGTTGGTGTTTGCAGTCATGTTTTAATGAAATGAATTGTAAATAACCTCCCCCAAATTTAAAGTTATCATTTACTCATCCTCATTCTCTACCACGAAACCAAATTGGTTTTGAAACCAAACTCCTTTCATGAACAAAATCTGAAACATTCATCAAAATATCTTCAACACTTCTGTTTTCCTCAAAAAAATGAAGTCATACGGGTTTGAAACATCATGATGGTGAGTATTAACAATGACTTTTTAGCGGTCCCATTCAATGAAGGCGTTATCTGTGAAAGATGACATTGTACTGCACAAATAAATCCACATAAGCTCAAAATGATGCTTTCTGACTAAGGACATTCCTAAGAATAACCGACCACACCAGTTTTTACAATCTGTCCATCAAGCCAAGCAAGTCTTACCATGCTGTCACTACACTGTGGAATGAAGCCTACGCTTTCTTTATTTAACTACTTAGAAGACTGACTCCAACAATCTGCTTTCATTTTGGCAGCACCACCCTTCAGCAATCCAGACTTTCTGCTTTATTTATATCCTTATAAGAATAATACACTAAGTTTACAGAGATCTCAGTTCACTCACCCATTGACGATCCCGCCACTGGCTGAGAAGGACTTGAATGGACAAAATGTTCACGGGTACAATCTTTCCTCATCCCTCTGAACAAGACTGCACTTGCTCAAACCCACATATGTTATCAGCAGCACCCCTCTCTCCCAGTCCTAATCTGATTATGAGGCTTTATCAGTCTGGACTAGCATCAATATATCTGCATACTGTCAAACACACACACACAAAGACACATGCTCTGCGTGTGTAGAGAGAAAAACCTGTTGACTGCAGCAATAACCTCTTAAATCAATCTAGTAGGGCTGGCGTATGGATGAAAGCACACTGGAGACTGAAGAGATTTATTATTTTTGTTTGGTTACTGATACCACCGACCATATTACGACCCAGTTCTCCTTTTTTTGTCAGTGAGAACAAGAAGCCCAGTTTGGAGGCAGACACACCCTGCCGCCTTTAAGGGACGCATCAAGTAATGCTACATTTGACACCCTATTCATCTCAGCTGTCTCATGACCTGCATTTGTTTGCTCCAAGTCCACTGGTGAGAACGTATAAAGGAAGAGAGTATGTCCAAAAAAACCTGCTAAGCTTTAGGGAAAGGTCAGAACTTTCACTGTGCATGTGAAACTTGAATGGGCTTATGTAAACTGCATTTGAAGAGACAGAACACTAATAAAAAGTGTGAGATTAATAAACTATATTATGCTTTATTATTTATACTTTTCAAAATCTCATGGATGAAGATATCATGTATAAATATGACATTTTAGTAAATATTAAAAAGTTTAGTTATTTAATATGGAGCTAGATCAGTCTAAATAATAATACATTTACAAAATAGAATTCCTACATCCACAACACAATTCACATTTACAAGATGCAATTTGTAAATTCAAAACATGATTAAAAAATACACAAGTCTAACCAGTAAATACAAAATACGATTTAAAAATACACAAATCCGATTCGTAAGTTCAAACATGATTCATAAATACAAAAATCTAATTTTTGTAAATTTAAAACAGGATTCATAAATAAACTAATCCATTTCCTAAATTCAAAGCACGATTCATAAACAGACAAATCTAATACATTAATTTAAAACAAGATTCATAAAAACAAAAATCCAATTTGTGAATTCAAAACACAATTCATAGGTACACAAATCCAATTCGTAAACTCAAAACACAATTCAAAAATACACAAAACCAATTAGTGAGTTCAAAACACGATTCAAAATTACAAAAATCCAATTTGTAAATTCAAAACACGGTTTAAAAATACCCAAATCCAGTTCATGAGTTCAAAACACGATTCATAAATCCCGTTCGTAAGATCAAAACATGATTAAAAAATTCACAAATCCAGTTGGTAAGTTTAAAACGATTCAAAAATTCACAAATTCAATTGGTAAAATTAAAGAAGGATTCATAAATACAAAAATCTAATTTATGAATTCAAAACACGATTCATAAATACACAAATCCAATTAATCTGGGGAAAATATTTATGATTTATACTTGTGAATTCACAAATTATGTTGCATTTATGAATCGTGTTTTGAATTTATAAAATGGATTTGGTAAACATGAACTATGCTGTGCTTGTATGAACTTTTTTTTGTAAATGTTTTATTTTTGAGCCTGATCTGGCTCTATAATCCAATAATTAGAAAAAAATCTAATGTCAGCCTTTCATGCAATATTTAAAGGTTTGTTTATCTTATATTCTCTGCATTCCTCTCTGTCTAACACATGGACATGTCTGCACAACTTAAAAAGTATACTTGGCTATGGATGAACAAGTTAGACCTTGTTTCTATGCCAAATGATTACCGGAAAAGCATTAAAATTTCCATATCCGTATTCTCATGCTTTCAAATGTCTTGTGACCACTTGTGTTCATATTTCTTTAGAGACCCTTCCGTCTTATTTAGTCACATGCTCACTGGAGCGTTCGGTGAAATGCACACGTACTGAATAGAGAGGGGAGCTAAGTTGAATATTTGCTAAAAATATTTAGACAGGTTCTAAAAAATTCTAACTTGTCCACTTTTAGTTGTTTCTACAGTAGTCAACAAATGTCATTTGATCGCACTGCTTTTGAAGCACAAACAATCATGTGGTTGAAAGTGTTTAAATGGGCAGCTTATTAACTATATTATGATTATGGGATGTGATAGAGTGCCAAAACAGGGTATTGATGCTTCACTGCTTTCTGCCAAAACTGGCTCATTATCGATGCAACTATTGTTTGCTTTTCTGTTTGTATATATTTTAACTCAAATGGTATGCAATGTCGTTCAATTTGATTGGAGCACATCTGAAAGTAGTGAAGGACACAGAGTGAGCAGCTGCGGGGAAACTGCATAATCCAGTTGATAATATAGCAGGTGTAATATAAAACATATAGTTTGAAGCAGTTTGCACCATCAGATGCTCTGACAGACACGGATATGCTACTGCATTTCCATTTTGCTGTAAGGGTTATTTTCTGTATTTTGCTATCACAACTTTGCTAAAATATATATTTTTTGACATTTTTGATGATGCACTTATTTATTAGCAATAGCTATGTGTTGTAATGGGGCATTTTTTGTGAATTCAACTTCCATTTTAAAAAGCATTATTTTGGTTTTTAGATAAGTAAGCAAGGTAAGGGGCCATTCACACTGAATCTAAAAACAAAAGATGTAGCACTCGGGAATGATTTTTGCAAAACTGCCTTCCCTACATTGCCATTAAATAAAAAAGCCATCATATCAACTTGCTATTGTAAATAGCAATAGCTTGTAATGTTTGACCCTCAGAGATCTTCTGATTGGTCAACTGATTTGGAACTGACATTGATGAGTGGCACTGGGTCTAAAAGCTGAAATTTTCCTTTGCAAGGTGCTGTAAAAGTGTGAAATGTAAAACATAAACGTTCACATCAAGAGCATTTACATAGAAAATGTACAGCACATTGGAATAGAAAAATGTGTTCTGTGTGAATGTTAGAATGCAGGGCTCAACAAAAAGGACTGCCCGATGGCCCAGGGCCAGTGTGTGAGATGCTCGAGACAGTAGACAGGATCGTTACTGGCCTGATGTCCTGTCCCTAAAGTTTAATTTGCCTGTGACTATTTGTAAATTGGGTGCAAATACAGTCAGAATTGAGAAACAGTCTGTGTTTTGAAGCCTTCAAATGCTACCTTCTCGGTTCCTCTTATCTGACTGGATGTTGTGAGCATGTAATTTTTTCCGTAAAAACCAGTAAAGCAAAGAGACAGCAACATGGCGGCAACATCAAGTGATGATGCAAAAGTTAAACATTTGTTTCGAACATTTACAAGGGTACGCCATGACTAAAAAAAAAAAAAGATGTTTTGTACAGTTTGCCGTCAATTTGGCAGGTCAGCCATCTTTTGTTTGCAATAAAATACCTGCACATTTTGCTACTTTTGTTTGCAAAACACTTTGAATTTTGCTCATTATACATTTATTAACTTTTTTTTAAATATTGAAATTCAAGATTTACAAACATTTTGACACTTTTTTTTTTATTTGTGGCTGAGAAATATCTATTAACTTTTTTTTTTGGAAGGACAAGTGAAAGTATTGGCAGAGCAAGTAAAAATCTGATCCACTGGTCATTACAACTAAATAGAAAAGCAAAGTTACATCAATCATAATCCTTATCCATGTGTTTTGGGAGAAAACAGTGAAGTTTTATCGCTTAACAACATATCCATTACAATCCTATATTATGACAGTATAGTATTTGTTTCAACACTTTCAACAACATGATTGCTTGTGCTTAAAAATGAGTCCAATCAAATGCATTTTTGTCTAGTCTAGAACCAACTGAAAGTGGATACATTCAGTGCAAACATCTACAGACCCTTGTGATGATGACATAAGGACTGTGAGTGGACCGTTGTGTAATATGGATGACTGAAGTATAGCTTAGTGTTATTTGCTGCTTAAGATTATTTGTGACATCTCTAAGCAATTTATGAGTGAAAAGAGGCTGATGTTTTAAAGCTTATATATGATGCAAAATTCTTTAGAAAAGTAGTTGTCCACATTTTTTACAAGTCTGAAGGCTCTGTAAAAGAAACAAGTTTAAAGACGTTATTCACTGATGATTTTCATTGCCAATGGTCTGTAAACAGTTGTTGAATCAGTAAGCTGAACCCAAGAATGGGATCAGTCTGGTTTGCTAACAGACCATTCAGACATGTTTTTTTTTAAGTTGTATCAACTGCGATTCACTAAAAAGCTCAGACTCAAAAGATTTTGTTTGTTTGTCATCCCTGCGTCATTTGAACTGCCATGAACCCAGAGAGAACAGCTAGTGCTGAAGTCGAAATGTACTCATATTTTTACCTCACACAACGCTTGTAATATAGCAAAGAAATTCACATCAACAACTTTTGTTTATAGAAATTGTTTGATCATTTTGAAGCCAATTCTCATTTACCTTTATTGCAATTTATAAGGAAACACCTAGAATATGTCAAAAATCTGTTGTTTTCAGGGAACAAATTCAGTCATTCAAATCAATGAAAGATTTTTCTTTTATTTTGGCGTGAGCTATTCCTATATCCATGCACTGAATTCATAGAGTTGTTTATAGCATAACAAGTATTTCAAACAAAAAGCCCACACCAACAGACACTTTCTACTGACAAAACATCATTAAACACTTAACGCATCAATGCATTTTTGCACTATCAGGATGTAAGATCGTAAGAAAGAGGGTGGGAAGTGAGATTTAGCCTAAATTTACGGCGACCGTGGATTAGGAGGCACCCAGTGAGGCATTAAATTCCTTGTGCGTGTCTTGTGATAACGCAAACACCCTCATTATGTGTGGAGGAGTGCATTCCAGCGCTTGAGTGTGTTGACGTTTTAAAGCAAAGCATTTGTTTAGAGAAGCGAAAGTGCTGGACACTGTACTTTTAACCAATTGTTATCGCATATTACGAACTAAGATTGCATTGACATTCTCATTCTGGCATGCTTCATTTATCTGCCATAAATTATGGTGTCGACAGATGCACATGGTGTGCGCATGACAAACATCTAGTGGACTTTAGACATTAAATAATGAGAAATAAGGCACTTACAAACTGAAATGAAAATCTACACTGTAAAAAAAAGTTGAAACTTAAAATGAAGCCAACAAACTTCAGGACATTTGTCAAGTGAAATAAATGGGTTGAAAGTTGAGTCAACTCAAAAATGTCCTGATGTTTGTTGCCTTAAAATTTCAAGTTCAGTTTTTTAAACAGTGTTGTTTTATTAAAATCCTGAATGCATTCATAACAGCACTTCTCACGGTAGACTTCAAAAACTCTCCTGCTGTCCAAGACAATGTGTGGAGGCCCCCCGTGTCGGCTGAGATACTTTAATTCTGGGACTTTGGTTGTAATGATGACAAAGCTGCTTGTTTTCAAACGGCATGTAGATTAACGTAATTAACCTTGATTATTTCCGTAATTTCCAGAAGTACGTTCCCACACTTTTTGATTGATGAATTTCCACGAGTTTCTCAGTTGGTGATTAGTGGATAAGCTTTTGAATCATTTAAACATAATATAATTAATTGTATTGTGATATAATCTGAACAGACATGGTGTTATTTATACATGACAAATTAGATTATATATGTCCATTCATTCTTTAATGCAATTTTAATTTATTCATATCTTTCTACCAGAAACATACATTTTCACTTATGAAAAATGTGACAGGGCCCGACTTAAGCTTGTCATCCTCAAAAAAAAAAAATCATACAATGATAGAACTCATTGATCAATGTCAGCTTCTCCTCCATCATATGATGTCATAGTCTTAAAGGTGCATTCCACGCATTTTATGTTCAATTTAATCCAAATGTGACAGACTGACAGAAACATGGGGACAACAGTAAAATAGTATTTATTTGTGGAGTTTATTTATAATTTCATGTTTTTAATCAATTAATGTGAACGATACCAACTTAAACTTGCTATTTCTAAAGTTTATTTTTCTAAATAACAGTTTTCAGCATAACAAAACTATTAAGAGCTGCAGGTTCATTTGGGCTGAGGACAATGATAAAAACAGGGTTTGTAAATTTGTAAAGTGTTTTTAATGAGGAAAAAAATCATAGAAATAACCGAATGACATACTCCTTAACAGAACAACTCAAATAAATCAACCATCAGTCCATTTTAGGACTTTTTGGAATATATATATAAAAAAAGAAACTATTTATTTACTGTATTTATGTTTTACTTAAGGGACAGATAATGTCTGGAAGAAAATTCCACACAGATATGAATAAATGCATTAGATAAAATCTAAATATATAAAAACATTTTTGTTTTAATTAGAAAGTTAAGTAATACAGCAATTGAACATCCTATCTGGAGTTTTTTGCCAATATGTATGCATACGTTTTTCTAAACAGAGCTGTAAAGGAGATTTTCAGCAGGAACTGCAGCTACTGGCATCTTTAGAGTCAAAAAGCACAGGTAAGGAAAACTAATACCTGTGGCTTCCTACAGTACATTGAAGTTACAGTGCTAAGCATGAGTATACACGCCACTTTGAAAATATATGTTTTAATATATTTCTCAGTGAATATGGGCAATTTATTTGTGTGCATTTAAACAAAACAGATTTATTAAGCAGATATATTTATTAAAATAATATTTTTGTCACCAAACATATTTAGAAATTGAAAGATAATAAATTAAATTCAAGCAAAATATTCTTTTTTTCGCTTCTCTTGATTGTTCCTTTTTTGTTCATTTGTATTTAATATTTTTCTAACATGCATTTGGGTGTACTAGTTTTAGAACCGTTATTGTAAGTGTAAATGTAAGTGTAATTATTTTGTTAGATAAGCTCCAGATTTGGCTTTAGTACTGACTAATCTAATGTATGCACAAATATAATATTGTAATGATAGACGTAACAATAGCTTCTTCTATAAAATATGAATTTAAAAGATAGATTTGTAAGGGGTCTATATGCTGAGCACTGTATATGAAGCAAAACAATCATTCTGTGCAGTAACCTACATTTTGGATGGCCTGAGGATATGTAAATAAACTGAAAAATAAATATTTGGGGGAACCAACCCTTTAGGCTAAGTCCTACTTAACCAACCAGTTAAGCATCAGCTTTGTCAGTTAAGAACAGCATGCCATTTTAACCCAGTTAAAGCCATATCGATCAAACCTGATCCAGGGACCCCTGGTTTAAAACCAGTTATCTATGAAACACTGCATGACATGTTTGTGTCCTTACATAGCTGAAAACAAAAATCCCCTTCTTCTGTTCCACCACAATAAAAAGCTTTCAAGCAGGACAAATCAAGACAACTATTTCAGGTTTAAGAGCGAGCTGGTATGAATGAAGGCGATTACACAAAGTTGGGCTTTTTCCCCAGAAGAGAGAGAAGAAAAAACTCTGGTTTATTTGTGAGTTTAATGAACTCAGTCTCTCTATAAAGCTCTTTAAGAAGCACCTCCACCCCAACCAACCCCCTCCTTCACTTCTCCGATATCCCTACAAGCTTTGCGCGAAAACACCCCCCACATCCCTATGGTAACTAGTGGGATAGTAACGCATACACAATACCCTCCTCCTCCCCTCAGCCTCTTTTGAACCCAACGGAACTGGCAAGATGATAAACCCGCAGTCAAACTTTTCTCCGCACATGTTCACGCATACGTTGTGATTTTAAAACATACAAAACCCACATATGAACCCGAAAAGCAGATATTATTTAGACGCAGAGTCTTACCTTTATCATACTTCTTGAGCGGTGTCTTGGCCCGGTGTCACAATAGTTGCTCGGCTTCGATCGACCCGACTAACTCCTCCGACAGTCCAATGTCCGACAAATTACGCATAGTAACCTAGCGGAAATCGTTATACAAACCAATGGTGAATCTTAAAGTACACGATGAGCAGACAGACGCCAATATTTCGTCTCGTGCGTGAACAAACACTCCGTAGTCACACAACTAACGTTAGCAGAAGCAGAAAACTTTCCGTAAAAAAGTGCGACTGTCCGTGGCTCGCCAACTCCTTCAGGCTATGTAATTTAACGAAATAAATCAACCTGATTTCGAGGGTCAACCCGTATCGGTTAAAAAGTTTGGATAGGTTCGGTGGAAGGGCTCAGCCAGAGAGCCATGACTGCAGGCAGCGTCGCGACGGTATTGGCCAGCATCAGTGCACTTGTTGCGCTGATTGCTGCGGGGCGGAGAAAAAAGGTCGGCTGTGATACGCGGTTCATAGTCTGCGCACGGGACGCCTGCCAAAACCACCAGCACCACGACTGTGATATCATTTGTTTGATGTTACAGTGCCCTTTAATTATTTTTGTTTTGTTTTAACATTCTTCTCAAGATATGCAGAAGGGTAACAAGTAGGCTACTTTTAGCTTTTATGTTATGCTCTGCTTAGCATGTTTTTACATCTTCTAAACAAACAGGTAAAGGAATAGTTTACCCAAAAATTAACATTTAGGCACTATTTACTTATCCCTAAGTGGTTCTAAACCTTTATGAGCTTCTTTATTCTGTTGAACACGAAATAAGATATTTTAAAGAATGTTAGAAACTATCATTGACGTCAATAGGAAAAAACAAATAGGCCTACTATAGAACAAACACTAGAGATGGTGTTTGACCCTAGAGGAATTGGCGATCATAGTGACCATCAATACTCAATCCATCACCCAGGTCAGCTCATAAATATCTTGGTGTCTTTCTGATCACTGAAATGGAATATAGCCTACATGTTGACAATCTCTTCATAAGCTTCAGCAACAACTACTTTTTACAACATCTAAGAATTCATGGAGTGGATGAAAAATGTATGATCATGTTTTATCAGGCTGTTTTTGAGAGCTTAATACGGTACGGCATCACAGTCTGGTTTGGCAACTTGTCTGTGCAGCTGAGATCTAAAGTAGACCGCTTGATTCACACTGCATGGAAAAATATTGGTGTATCAGATCAGATGTCACTGCAGCATATGTATGAACAGGACACATTAAAACATGCTAAACAAATAGTTTGTGACGTATCACATGATGCACAAGGAGTATGAGTTGTTAACTTCTGGGAAAAGGTTCAGAGTATCTTGCAGTAGATTAAATCAATAAAAAAATTCCCTTTTTCCAGTAAGCATTAAACTATTAAATAATAGTGGTGGCTCAGACTGAGAGTATCTGTTTTGCTCATTTATGGGGGTAGGCATGTAACTTTTTGGGGGGTGGAGGGTAGATTTATTTATTTATTTATGAGCTCATTTTTTTTTTTTCTTGTATGTTGTATTGTTTTAGCATGTTTGTGATGACTGCAGCTGAGTGCAAAAGCCCAAGACAAATTTCCCTTACTGGCACAGTAAAGTTTTTCCTTACCTTACCTCACCTCACCTATGATAGTCAGTGTTTAAATGTTTATATTTTCAACAGAAGAAAGAAATTCAAACAGGTTTGGAACAAGTGAGGGGTGAGTAAATGGGGGAGAGCGGGGCACAAAGTAAGACTTTTGGTTTTGGCCAAATAATGAACAAAGTAATAAGGTTAAACATACATTATTTTTTACCACACAAGTATAATTTTAACACATTAGCCTTCTACAAAAGAGCACTGGTGGTAGATCGCCGGACCTATGATTTCTGTGCAGTATTACCAAAAGTGCCAGGAGTAAAAATGTTGCTATTTACCCCACCTGCGGGGCAAGTTGTAACAGACAGAGGATTAGTTGTACCATGTGCTTTAAAAAGGCAGATTTCTCACAATTAATTTCAATTCAGTTTACTTTAAATAGTACATTTCCTCAGTACTTAATAAAAAAAATGTTATTCTACATAGCACAGCATGTTTATATTTATCTATTGGATAAACATATTTGGATGTATTTGCATTATTAACCATTAATATACAATTAATTTATTTGCATTATTAGCAATATTATTCTAGTAAAATATTTTTTTAATAAAAAAACGTTTTCTATTTAGAAATATTCCAACTTTACACTCAACATTCCAAAATTATTTTGTTTAATTGGTGTTCAACAGTGTGGGGCTTATTTGTAACACCCTGTTACAACTAACCCCGCTGTGTCATGTTTTCCTCAAAACTGGCTTGCAGTCACTTTGTGTTTTTTACATCTTTCAAAATGGTTCCATCTATAAGCCCATAGATTCTAGAAGTAGGTAATCATACCATTATAAGATTTTACATACATGCTTTCACAAGTTTAAAAAAAAAAAAAAAAAATATATATATATATATATATATATATATATATATATATATATATATATATATATATATATATATATATATATATTTATATATATATTTATATATAGAGAGAGTATAATTAAATTACTTTAATGCTGCAAAAATGGTCTCTCAGCCATATTTTGCTGATTAAAATAAAATAAAATAAAAATTGTTAGGAAGACATCTGCTGTTTAACCCTGAGAAAATTCATTAAAACTACATTTTACACCATGTTACTTTATGCCCTGTGCTCCCCTGATGGTGAACTATCCCTTTAACTGTAATTTAGTTAAGTGCTAGGAATTTGGCCACATGATAATACTGTAGCATCTAATAAATATATGACCAAGATTATGAGAATAATAAATGTAATTATTAAATAATTCAAGAGTACAGATTTGAGCATACATTCAAATCCTCCAAATACAGTCGAAGTCAGAATTATTAGCCCCCCTGTGTATTTTTTTTTACAATTTCTGTTTAACGGAGAGCAGATTTTTTTTTAAACACATTTCTATAAAATAGCTTTAATAACTCATTTCTAATAATTGATTTATTTTGTCTTTGCCATGATTACAGTAAATAATATTTGACTAGATATTTTTTCGAGACTCTTCTATACAGCTTAAAGTGACATTAAAGGCTTAGCTAGGTTAATAAGGCTAACTAGGCAGGGTAATTAGGCAAGTTATTGTATAACGATAGTTTGTTCTATCAAAAATATATATAGTTTTAAGGGGCTGATAATTTTGGGAAATATTTAAGAAAAAAAAATCAAAGGTGGGCTAATAATTCTGACTTCAACTGAAATCTTTTTTTTTTTTTTTTGGCTTTTGTAGGTTATCTATAAGCTAGCTAGCTTTTCCCTGTTCACTTGCAGTGTTTTGCCTTAAATTCATATCCATCAATATGATCAACAGTTTTAATCAATTGTACTTCATGCCTTATGAGAATTTCTGTCCTAACAAATGATCATTGCTGATACATGTGAACAGGGTCTATCTGACAATGCTGTCTGTATGCAAACCTTTTCAAAACAACAAAGGTAAAACTTCTATTATTTCCTTTTTTAGTGCACTGTTGTCATCATGGAACCCCAATTGAGCAGAATAATGACACCATTGTCTCCTATTGAGTCTTTTCAGCTGAAATTGTATTCAATTACATAACTGATATATACATTTTGACTGAATATAATAGTGATGCTTTAATTAGCAAAAACACTCTCTCAATCTCATTTACAACAGAAGATTTCATTTATTTTTTATTACAACTCTAAATTTATGCTTTGTTCTTGATTTTGAACATTTTCTGGTAACACTTTACAATAATGGTACATGAATAATGATGTTTTAATATGTAAACTGAAGACTTTATCATAAACTAATGATGAGTTAATACGTGCGCTAATCATGAACTAACTTTAACAACAACATGAGTCACAAGAGTTTTTGCGTGAATAACGGCTACTTTACATGCTTGTTTGTTAATTAATGTATTGATTACCACATTAGTTTATGCTTAATTTAACCATCATGAACTCGTGACATGATAATGTAGATTGATGTCATGACTTTACTTGGAGGGGCACATCATCATTAACCCATTATTAACTACTCATGAACTCCTTATGCATGTCCAACTAGTGCGTTTATACTAAATAACTAGGGCTGTCACTATACTGGAAGTTGATACCAATCGGTAACGAAATTTAAGAATATCCATTTTCAGCCATTTTCAACAAAAAACACTGTGATTGGGCTTGAGGGTCATCAGTTCACTAAACTTACCACTGTTTACTGAGTGTAATCACAGATACAGGGACACTGGAGTGTTTTAAAGCCGCGATTTATCAGCAGATCACTCGTTTGTCAACTTATACACAAACCAGCTGATCGACATTTAAAACGCTGCAGTGTCCCTGTTCCTGTGGTTAAACTCAGTAAACAGTGGTGAGTTCAGAGAACTGATGATCTTCGCGGCCAATCACAGTCATTTCTGTTGAGCACGTGAATACAATGGCAAATAGGCATGGGACGATAACCGTTTTCAAGGTATACCCCGGTCTGGAAAAGTTAGGGTTTTAAAACAACCAAGATTTTCTCTAATACCATTCCTAAGGTATGTGTAAAAGTTTTTTTTAGTCCAACAGTATCTCCAGCAGAAAATATATCCGAAGATGCTGTTTTAAATTGTAAAGAAATCTGTGTTTTTGAAACTAAGACAGCAGAAGTCACTAATTCATTTGTATTATTTAGCCTGACATGTTTACTGCTCCAAAATATTTTAAATCTTTTAAAAAATAAAATATATTGTTTTCAAAGAGGATTTTTTTGTTTTGTTTAGTACCCAGACATTTAAAAAGAATATATATTAGAGCAGTAATCACAACACCGTGATACCGTGAAACCATCATTATTTTATCCAAGGATATCATACCCTTATAATCTTATACCAGCCCATGCCTAATGGCAATTCAGCACTGTTTAAGAATGCGCTCAAATGTTCACAGGAAATTGACGATTGAAAAATAAAAGTACCAATTGGTATCGAATTCCAGTATCGTGACAACCCCATAAATAACAATAGTTAAGAATGAGTTAATGATGATGTGCCCTTTAAGTAATGTCATGACATAATTATACATTAACAGCTCATCAGTTCATACATTTAGCTTAAACTTTAATGTTAATTAATACATTACTTAAAAACAAAAGTTAAAAGTTAATTCATGATTCGCGCATACATTAACGCATCATTAATTCATAATATTGTTTATTTTGCATATTAACAAAGTGGCAAAAGATCTGAAGAAAATCAGCACACTGCCACTTTAGCTCTCAAAACATTTTTAATGCAACAACGTTTCGACCTACATGGTCTTCATCAAGTTGACCTTCATCAGGTTGACTTAGCTTCTCCTGATGAAGCCCATGTAGGTCGAAATGTTGTTAAGGTATATATTTTAGAAGAGCTAAAGTGGCAGTGTGCTGATTTTCTTTTGAACTTTTGCCACTGTGTTTTTGATTGAGCACATGCCTTTGAGAATCCTAGATGTGCGCACATTTCTGTTTCTTAGATTGCATATTAGTACATCATTACTCATGTACTGTTATTGTAAAGTGTTATCCATTTTCTTCCTGTTATTTGCACGACTTCAGGCAGGATCTTTAGCTTGCGAAAAGAAGAAATCCGGAAAAAACTGTATCATCATCATCGTCTGCATACAACCCATTGTATAGCTGTCTATCAGCCACTTGCAACCACACTTTGTCGCCTACTTCCAGTTCCAGGACGGTCCCGCCAGAAGCCTGGTCCTCACCACCTTGGTAGCTGTCCATAGTGTAGATGACTCGCTGACCGTTCTTCATCAGCACCACTTTCACGTTGCGAGAGAAGACAGTGATATGGTAGGTGAAAAAATACGCTCCCCTTATGGCACACGTGAAGCGTCCCGTTTCAGGATCATAGTGACCTTGACTGTTATAGAGGACTCTATCAAATCGAATTGGAGCATTAGCGGCTGGTAATTTGGTGCTGTCGCTTAATCTGGCTGAGAAGGCACTTTTTGGTATCTCTGGCATGTCCCCCTTTGGACCTTGCTCTCCCATGTCTCCTTTTGACCCCCTTTCACCACGAACACCAATGCTGCCTTTATTACCTGGTTGTCCGATCTCACCTTTTGGGCCTGGTCGTCCGGGAGGCCCCAATGGACCCTGTATGCCCTTGTCTCCTTTATTGCCGATGTCTCCTTGTGGTCCTTCAGGGCCTACTGGACCGACATCTCCTTTTATGCCTTGTGGTCCTGGAATACCAAGTTCTCCCTTCTGACCTTTCAATCCCAGTGGCCCTGCAAAGCCTTGGGGTCCCATTTTGCCAGGTGGGCCCCGTTCCCCAGTATCTCCACGTTTGCCCTTTGGACCAGTTATGCCAGCAATACCTGAAAAAGGAGTAGCCTAATGATAATAGCATTAGACATATGCTGTTACAAAGCAATCGCACAGTAATTCATAACTTTTGATTTAGTGGCTAATTTGTGTGTAATCGTATGATCTCATTCATACAATTTACTAGGATATGCTTATCCCCCAATGACAATTAGGTTTAGGGGTGGAGTTGGGTGCCATGCCTCCTTTTAAAGAGCCCCTATTATGAATTAAAAAAAGGTCATATTTGTTTTATAATATGCATTTATTTTTACCTAATTAATTCCCATATGATTCGTTTAGTGATTCATTTGTTCCTAAACCCCTCCTTAGCATGATCTTAATCTGCACTGATTAGTCGATGACCCAGTCTGTTGTGAATGGTCGACTGCGTTCAGCGTGAGACAGAAAGAAATGCCTACCTAGGCTTATCAACAATTTTGAAGTAGTCGGAGTGCAGAGTGTATGTGTGAGCCCAATGCAGGAGAGAATTAAAGCAATGCAGTTTAACACCAGCATATATAGGGGCTCTTTAAAAATCATACATTTTCGTACATTAGCCACTAAACTGACAAAACATAAAATAGTTACATTTCCTCATAAGATCAGGCTGTTAATGACTATCCAAGAAACACAAGATATCTTAAAATGAACATTGTAAAATAAATTATAATTTATTGTATAATATAACGATGAAAACATGATGATAAATTATGTAAGTGCAAGTGCTGGGCAAAGATTAATCGCAATTAATCACATTAAAAATAAAAGTTGGTTTTGACAATATATAAGTGTGTGAATCATATATATTTTTCATGTATATGTAGTTAAGATGTGATACACTTTCATTTAAATATAATTTCTATCATATCAATATATATTTTAAATCAAAATATAAATAAACAAGTTTTCAAATATATGCAAGCATTTGTGTATTTGTAATTTTGTATATACATAATAAATATACATAGCACACACACACATATATAATGTCAAAACAAACTTTTTATTTGGAATGCAATTCATAATGATTAATCTTTGTCCAGCACTTGTAAATATTTAAAATTATTAGCATTTTTGTTTTTTTAGCATTTCATAATGTAATACAGGTGTCCTGCAGAGTTTAGTTCCAACCATAATCAAACACACCTGAACAAGCTAACCAGGATCTTACGAGGTATACTAGAAATTTCCAGGCAGGTGTGTTGAGGAGAGTTGGAGCTAAACTCTGCAGGGACACCGGCCCTCCAGGACAGAGATTTCCTGTATTCAGATATGTTCACATTAAACAACAAATGTGTTTCTTCAGTTTCATGAAGTGTAAAAGGCATCTTCGATTGTCAAAATGATCCAAACTTGACAAATATGGTCTAGTCATTGGTATACATCAGCCCAGCAGGCACACATCATAAGACGTTAATATTAGGTTAGATTTAGGCCATGACATCAGGTGATCAAAATTCAATGTCTAGCCAGCGTCTAAGGACGTTATTTTGACATCCAAAAATGACGTCAAATTACGTTGATATTTGGTTGATTTTAGGTTGGACATTGACGTCAGCCTGACGTTGGGTTCTGACGTCAACCAGATTTTCTTTTCCAAACAAAATCCAATTTCCCCATGACATTGGGGTACGTTGGGGTACAACGTCAATATGATGTCATGCTGATGTCCTGTGCCTGCAGGGAGGGTCACCAATCTCATTCCTGGAAGGCCAGTTTCCTGCAGAGTTTAGCTACAACCACAATCAAACACACCTGGAACAAGCAAACCAGGATCTTACTAGGTATACTATAAAATTTCAGGCATGTGTGTTAAGGAGAGTTGGAGCTAAACTCTGCAGGGACATTAAATTTCCAGTTTTTAGATATGTTCACACTAAACAACAAACATGTTTTTTCATTTTCATTAAGTCTAAAAGTCATATTTGATTGTCAAAATGATCCAATATGGTTTAGCCCTTGGTATACATCAGCCCAGCAGGCACACATCAAAAGACGTTAATATTAGGTTAGATTTAGGTCATGACGTCAGGTGACCAAAATTCAATGTCTAGCCAGCATCTAAGGACAACATCCAAAAATGACGTCAAATTATGTTAATATTTAGTTGATTTTAGGTTGGACATTAGACATTGACGTCAACCCGATTTTCATTTCCAAACAAAATCCAATTTCCCCATGACATTGGGACTACGTTGGGGTACAACGTCAATATGACTCCCTGGAGGGCTGGTGTCCTGCAGAGTTTAGCTACAACACTAATCAAACACACCTGGAACAAGCTAACCAGGATCTTACAAGGTATACTAGAAACTTCCAGGCAGGTGTGTTGAGGAGAGTTGGAGCTAAACTCTGCAGAGACACCCGCCCTCCAGGGCCAAGATTGGTGACCCCTGGTATACATTAAGAAATGACTTTTTAAAATGTATTTCTTGATGTACAGTATAAGAATTTGAGGATTTATAAATGCACACAACGAAAGTAATATTTACCAGAATCTCCTTTATCTCCTTTCAGCCCCGGTTTACCAACATCACCGCATGTTCCTATATCACCTTCAGAAAGCACCAAAAGTTACATACTTTACTATGAAACATTTGCACAATGAATATACACTATTAAAAATTATTATGGAAGTTAAGGTTCCATAACAGCCTTTAACATTTATGAAACATTCCATTGATACAAACATGTCTTTAAGTCATTCAACTGTTCTTCTCAGTAAGAAAAACATGGTTCTTTTAAGAACTGTTCACTGAAAGACATTTTAAGAAACGGTAGCTCTTCTGTGGTCTCACTATAAAAATCCTCTTCAAAAGTATTTTTCTTAAGAGTGAATAGAGGTCAAATTACCACCAGTTTGAGAAACCATGCCAATGTCTTGCACTTTACGTTCAAAATAGTACCAAAGTATTTATTTTACAACTTTGTTCAACTTGTGTACCTATCTTGCCTTATAACTTAGCTCAAAGGTGACTGATTAACATGGAGTCAAGGAAGTTTTGCTTTCATTCTTACCTCTATCTCCTTTGTCACCTCTGGCCCCATCTCTGCCATCACGACCTGGCATTCCGTTGTGTCCCGGGTCTCCAGGAATGCCGGGGTGACCACAAACACAACCGGGACTTTTGTCAGAAGCACTCTGTTCTGCAGCATTGACCAACACAACTAGAAAAAGCGTACAGATGAGTCTGGGACAGAGCATGGTTTTCCTAAGCACCTTCACCACTAGAGTCCAAAAATGGTGTTCAGGGACGCATAATGTGCATATTTGAAGATTTGTCAGACTCCAAACCTGTTATTTCATTGGTCAGAAAGTCATTGTTAAGATTACTTATTGTACCCAAATGCGTTACACATCACCTGTGTCCTCTATTTATATTCCTTTTTGTATTTCAGTTTAGATAATAATCAACCTAAAACATGCTACTGCACAACCCATATTAGCATGCTTTTGCAAACAAAAGCCATTTACATTCATTCCACTGCGGAGTAAAGCTTAATGTTAAACTGAAAGCCAGTCTGTTGCATTCGGCCCATTGCATCTTTTGATTTAATTTGTCAATATTGATTTGGTCGCTTTAGAAATGTTACCGAACATCCATAAAGTCGGTCTAAAGAGCATCGCTGCTTAATCCATATGGTCCCATGCAGCTCCTCTTGATTAAATTTCCACTTCAGTGACACTGCAAATGCAATCCAACGCATCCCAGCACTTGACCTTACGAGTGCTTTTCCATTTGGCTTTAAGCGTTTGAAATATGTCTTGTCTGCCTCCCACACTGAAACATAAAGATTTCAATTAGAGTTAAAAGGTTTCTATGCCTATATAAGAGTGCATATGACAGAGTTGTACAACACCATACAGTATAAAGCAGCTTTAGAATATATAGGTCATTTTAAAGGGAGAGTTTGCACCCAAAATTTGGATTTAAATGTTTGTGAGTTTTATGTTTTATGATGTTATTTTGAATAATGTGGAACCACATCGGTGTCCCTGATAGGAAAAAAAATACTATGGAAATCACTTGACACTGGTTTCCTTTCTAACATTTTTCAAAAGATCTACTTTTGTGTTCAAAGGAGGAAAGAAATGGGTAAATTGCAAAATTTTCATTTTTTTTTTGGGGGGGGGGGGGGGGGGGGGGTTGTGGTTAAACAAATCTCTTTAAGACATAATTATTTGACATGGGCTGTTTTATCCTGAATGTCTTCAGTGTAAAGTATGACTACTTAACTGGGGTTAAAGGCAAAATCTGCCTGACTGTTTTTACATTTTTAAAGCATTATTCTTTATGGGCACTCATGTTGACATGAAAGCGTGTTTCTGCCTTGGTTAAAAAACAAATAAAAAATTTGTTAATAATCAATCAAATTTTAGTTAATACAGTTAATGTGTCCGTTCTTTTTATCTCCAAAGTTGTTAGTTTAAATCTTGTAGGGAGGAAAATCTATGGATGAAAAAAAAAAGATTTAAGATCATTTGTGTAATTCTGAGTTTAAATAGCATTTCTATTTTTTCCCCCCTCAATGTCCGCATAAGATATACTGTACAACACCTGGCAAGAAGTATGGAATCACCACTCTTGGAAGGTGCTCATTCAAATGTTTAATTGTGTAGAAAACAACCAAACCCATACATGCCACAAAACTGTTTTCATTCAATAATCCAACCTTCTGGCTGTATGAAACACTAAGAAAAGAAAGGAAAGAACATTGTAGTCAATTACAACTGTTTTTACAGATCAAACAGGGGGAAATCATATGGAATCACCAAATAAAAACAACACTAGTACTTTGTTTGTACTACTTTTGCACCATTTCTGACTTTTATAATTATGAATTATCTGAGGCATGTATTTAACAGTATTCTTCATCAAGCTGTGTTTAACTTTATCTTATTGCAGTTGCCAGATCAGCTTTGCAGGTTGGAGCTTTGTTGTGGACCATTTTCTTTCATTTCCACCACTGATTTTCAATTGGATTGAGGTCTGGACTGTTTCCAGGCCATTCCATTTACATTACACATCTTTCCGGTAAGTTATCGCAGATTTTGCATTATCTTCCAGAACAATTGAGTCATCATCGCCAAACATTCTTTCAATTGATAGAATGAGAAAACTGTCCCAAATCTCAATCTAAACTAGTGCATTTATCAAGGATGTATTAACTGTCATCTCCCCATACCTTTACCTGACATACAACCTCATACAATGAATAAATTTCATTGAAACAGCACCAAACAATGCAAATTTGTGATTTATTTATCACTGAATATCACTCATTTCCAGTCGTCTACAGTCCAAGATTGTCTTTCTTTAGCCCACTGAAACCTTAATTTTTTCTGTTTACATGTTGATGTTGGTTTACGCTTGGCTTTTCTGTAAATAAATCCAATTTATTTTAGGCGATTTCTTACAGTCGAGTCACAGACATTGACTTTACTTTCTGCCTATTTATTCCTCATTTGCTTTGTTGTGCATTTTCTGTCTTGAAAGCAAGTTGCTTTAAGTTTTCTGTCTTGACGATTTGATGTCTCCCTATAGGTCTACCAGTACACTTCACTTTTACAACCTTCCCATTTGATTTGCACTTGATTCAGATTTTAGACACAGCTGACTGGGAACAACCAACATCTTTTGCAACATTCTGTGAAGATTTACCTTCTTTGAGAAGTTTGATAATCCTCTCCTCATCCCTCATGTTGGAGCCATGAGTTACAGTATGTCAATCAGCTTGGTTCAAGACCTCTTTTTTTTTACTGCAGACTAATTAGTGGTTGTAATCAGATACAGTTGTGTGTTTTAAAAACAGTTCCAGTACATTGTGATCCCATACAATTTTCCTCAGATTTGTGTGGTTCCATATTTATTTCCTCAGTTTGACCTGTAAAAACAGTTGTAAATGACTAGTGTTTTCTCTTTTCTTTCTTAGTGTTTCATACAGCCAGAAGGTTGGATTATTGAATGAAAATAGTTTTGTGGCATGTATGTCTTTGGTTTTGTTTTCTACACAATTAAACATTTGAATGAGCACCTTCCAAGAGTGGTGATTCCATTCTGTTTTCCAGGGGTTGTATATCTTTGCTATTGTGAGTTTAGAAGTCAAAATTGTGTTATACAAAATCATAAGTCTGCTTTGCAAGGTATAAACTGACTACTTTTCTCACAATTTCAATGTTATATCTAGCAATTCTGCTAATATTATTAGAATAGCAAGATACAGATTTACAACTTTAAGTTCATACATCAAAAATGAAAGATGCAAAACCTCAAGTCTAAGAAAAAATGATTTATTAGTCGTAAACTATGAGACTTATTTTTCATAATTCCATGTTTATATGTTGCAATTCCAAGTTCAAATCTTGGAATTCCATGTTTAAATTGAACAATTCTGACTTAATTTCGCAGAATTTTTCAATATTCGGAGATACAAAAATCATTGTTTTGAGAAAGAGTTGTGAGAAATAAACTCATAAACATTGAGAAAGTCTGACAAATAAGTTTAATTAACTATAAACTGAAGAAAAAGAACTCAAACACTTAAGATATTGTACAATATTTGATTAAACTTTCTTGTACTGTGTCCTTGTTACAGTGAAATCGTTCATTTAACTACAGAGTATTATTAATTAATTATAAATACTTAATAATATTAGGGTTAGGATGAGAGTTTAGGTCTAGTTGCATGCTATCATGCATAATTGCTATTCACCTTATTCTTCGTGTACAAGTGGGTGCAACTGATATTGTCTTATTGTATAACTGCTTTGTCTGTATAATCATGCAATCACTTGTTTGTAAAGTAGTTTAACCGTTTTCTGTGATTTATTATTCCTATTCTCCCATAGGCAACTTAATCTAAAGTTCTAAAATAATCTCAAACACGAGCGCACTTCCGTATTTTAGAATAAGGTCAATAGTAAGTACTTAGAACATGTAACACCTTGAAATAAAGTCCTATATATTCTTTAAGTTAAGAACCTGAAGTTTAGACCGCTATTTTATAAGAAAGAACAACACATCTTTCAATTTAAGATACCAATTTATTAAACATTTTCAAACATGGTCACCAAAACCAAGCTTATTGAAACCCACATGGAATGTTCACACACAACAACACTGATGGACAACACAAACAAATATATCTTTACTATTGATGACTATTATTAATCTGCATACAGTACTTCCTGCTAATATGTGCATTGACATCCATTTAGCTAAAACCCAGCAATAACAACAGTACACATCCTTTACTGTACATTCAAACACTATATTAAACAGCTGCGGTTTGTTATTTGGTGTATCCACACACACTTCGCTCTTAAAGAAGGCAGATTGCTTAGATAAATCTTTAATAATGACTATCTGCATACATATACAAATAAATAAAGTGATTCTTCTCACAAGCTTAGCAATCCCAACTTATATTAAACATACTGTATCTGGCATGCTTTAACTTCTTAAAGCGATAGTTCAACCCCCCCAAAATATCAAATGTCATGGTGTAATCTCCATCCACTTTGATTTTCTCCTTTTGTCCACAAAAGGAGATACTTTGAAGAATGTTGCATACCAGTAACCATTGAATTCCATAGTATTTTTTTTTCTACTATGGAAGTTAATGGTTTCAAACATCCAACTGCTCAATAAAAGTAACTCATTAATGTTTGAAACACTCTGATGGTTACCAACTGTTTTATTTTTGGGTGAACTATCGCTTTAAAACTTCAGTTTCATCATATCTTCATCAAATAGACACACCATCAAGAAACACTGCTTGGTAAAGGACTGTGTGAGGGGGTTTAAGGTCTTCTAGGTGTTTTAGGCAGGTTGCCGGGCACTGGTATAGCTTTACATAATCTGCCGATGCATCCCATAACCAGTCATGCCAGATTGAGATGCCCCACGGTTACTGCCCATCTGTAAACCAATCAGGTTCTGACCCTGGCGCAGTTGCTCCTCAGAAAACTCTCTCCGGTTGCCTTGAGACTTTCTGCCGCAGACAGGATCAAAGGGAGTTTACATGTCACTGAGACGCAGCAAAGTCCATTCACAAGACCTAACACACTGCTGTCAATACGTCTGCATAGGAAATGCCTTGCTCACCTGTGAAACCATTCTCTGTTTCCTCTGTATTGTCCATCGTCTTTTGTTATAGCCACGCTACCCAGCGCCATTAGCGTTCTCTGGACGGCTGCCATGTCTTTTCCTTTAACCAAGGGAAGTAAGAAGCACTGAAGTGACTCTGGCTATGAACCAAGAATGCAACTCGCATGCTACAATACATCATTCCAGAAAGGCTTGGCTGATTAAAAGTAATGGCTTTGAAATAAATTGAACTCCTGTGTAAAATAAAGGGGCTACTCGGGGGTTTTAGACAACAGTGGCTGCTAAGTGAATTACAAACAGCAACTTAAAGAGTTAATTCAGCAAAATTTCTTTTTAAATTTTGTTAATAATTCATTAATTCATTATACACCCTTGTGAAATTCCAAAACCCTGAGACCTTTTATCTTTGGAATGCAAATTAAAATATTTTCAATGAAATCAGAGAGCTCCCTCATCCTCCATAGACAGCAATGGTCCAATTTATAAATTCAGAACACATTCACACAATTCATAAATGCAGCAACACACAATTTTTGAATTCACAAGTTAAAATCATAAATATTTTTTTCGTCAAATTAATTGTATTTTTGACAGTTTAGATTTGTGTATTTATGAATTGTGTTTTAAACTTGGGAATTGGATGTGAATTTTTCAACCGTGTTTTGAATTTACGGATTGGATTTGTGCATATTTAAATCGTGTTTTGAATTTACGGATTGGATTTGTGTATATTTGAATCGTGTTTTAAATTTACGAATTGGATTTGTGTATATTTGAATCGTGTTTTGAATTTACGAATTGGATTTGAGTATTTAAGAATTGTGCTTTGGAATTTACGATTGGATTTGGTTATTTTTAAAAAGTGTTTTGAATTTACGAATTGGATTTGTGTAGTTTTGAATTGTAGTTTTGAAGCTAGTTTTGAAACTTACAAGTTGTGTCTCATTTCCGAGGTTGCATCTTGCGCAGGATGCCAACTTCAAAGGTGAGTCCTTCGAAGTCCACACAGGCTAAACCGGGCGCTTTGAAATGAGACGATCTAGCCTACAGAGGACGGATCTTGTCACCAGACAATCGTAACAGCTGCTGTTAATAAGCGCTGATAAAATCTTAATTAATTGTTTTCAAAGTGATTTTAAAACTTATTTAAAATAATCTGAAGGCAAAACAAGGTATAAAGAAGCTAGAAATATATTTCCTTTGATCCATACATGTACACATAACATGTAACTGTCTATTAAATCACTCTTTAGAAAGACATGACATACACATTTTTTTCTTAGATAGTAAAATAAACCTAATTCATACATATAAACTGGAGTTTTTTTTTTTAAACATCCTACTGTTATCAGTGCGCAATGAATCTTGGGACGTTTGAGGCAGCAGAGGATCCACCAGTTGTGTCTTATATTACCTTGGAAACGAAGGACGCAATTGGAGGCTGCGTTTAAAGGAGCCTTTAAGTTTTTTTCAAATGAGACAGCCTTTGTCGCACCGCGATGACACAGCGCACTTCGAATGCTTCCTTCAGAGGATGCATTCTCTGAAATGAGACACAGCTACAAACTTTTGTTTGCATTTGTTTTGAATCATGTTTTTTTCTTAGGAATTGGATCTTGTAAATGTGAATTGTGTTGTGGATGTATGAATTTAATTCTGTAAATGTACTATTTATGAGACTGATCTGGCTCCATTGTACGATGTATCGTCATTAGAGTCAGTCAGCAGCGCAACATGCACTTGTCGTATTGTCCTTAGTAAACACGCACCCTGTGCTGTTAGGAGATACAATAGTAAACAAAGTGTTTATTACAGTTTTTTGCTGCACAAAAGTGTTCTTAGAGCTTCATATGAATACAGTTGAGCCACTGAAGTCACATGTAAATGACTTGACCGTGTTTTTTATCCTTTTCTGCACTTTGTCGCTGGACTGTTGCTGGCTATGGAGGGTCAAAGAGCTGTCAGATTTCATATAATATATCTTAATTTGTGTTCAGAAGATGAACGAATGTCACAGGGGGTTTGAAACAAAGTAAAAGTGTGTAATTAATAACAGAAAATAATTCATTTTTGTGTGGACTAAACGCAAATAAGCAAGTATAAAGTAAACAAACTAGAAAAATGACAGCAGTGGGAAAACAGCAGTAAAAGGGAAAGTTTTATTCTGTCATCTTTACACATCACAAACAGGAGTTTATTTCTTCTGTTTAACACACTGGTAACTGTTGCCTTCCATGATAGGCGTTTACAACATTCTTCAAAACACCTTCATTTGTGTTTAATAGAAGAAAGAAACTCAAAGGTTTGGAACCACTTGGTTTGAGTATATTTTTATATGTGGGTATTTATGATCATAGCAACAACCTAGGAAGTTTTTTTTGGTACAATCTGTTCAGAGAATAGAACTTTTAAACAGTAATTCAGACATTAACATTCGTACACATAGCCCCTTTCATTTTTTTATAGCTGTCGCCAAGCTAATTCCTAAATCCAAGAAATACTCATAAAAGAAATTTTACTGTACCTTCCCACAAGTCCACTGTCTGAAAAATGTCTGTGGTTATTACTCCATAAGCTTCAGCTGCCTGAAGGAACTGCGAGATCTTTTCCATCTGCTTGAAGGCCATCTGAGTCTCTGAGATCTTCTTTATAGGCTCCTTACCTCGTGGATACAAACTGTTGATGAGTCTACAGAGGATCTGAGAATTGGGGAACGGGAAGACAGAGATAAATGAAAGATGAACACAGTCGTGTTGATGTTCTAGACTGACCGGGGTTTTACTCACAGTGCCATCCATTAACCAGTTCTGAAAGTTTTGTTTTCCTGGTTGTGGTTTTTCCACGTTTCCTCCACACTGAGCAACAATCCAGTCCTCCAGTCGAGACTCCAGCTCAGGGTCATATTTCTGCTCAATCTTCTCCTGCACCTCACGACTCAGTCCATAACTAGGGCCTCGGTTTGCCATGGTTGGTAACTTTATTAAGCTGTAGATCTTTGGACAGACACCAAAAATAATTCATTTAAATTTAAAACTTGATGTCATGACTGTATAGAAATAGTCTGAAACTTGGAAAAGGGTTAGGGATTTGGTAAGTGTAAAGTATGAACACACACCCACACACTCCCACAAACTTGAAATGGTCCTAAAAAATAGACACAACTGACAATAACTGTATTATTCATAGTCAAAAATAACTATTTTGTGAAAAAATGCAGCCGATTTCATTAAGTGTAAACATTTTGTAAAGTGACAAGACAAAATCTTAATTTGAGATATTAACTTAAATCTTGAAAAACCACAAACTCCTAAACAGCGTTGGAAAAGTTACTTTTGAAAGTAATCCATTACAACATTTTGTTACTCTCCAAAAAAGTAACTAGTTGTGTTATGAAAGTAATGGTTTACGTTACTTTTGAGTTACTTTTTCCATACCTGCCTGAGCCTTGATCTCTTTCAGAACTTACAGGCTATTTTTCTTTTTATAATAGAGGAGCTCTGCATTTTAACGACACACTGTATAACCTACACCTTCATTTACCGTTCAAAAAAATAAATAAATAAAAGTTAAAAAAAATTAGAACAATGTTACCTTATGAGAACTTCCTGACGCTACACATGCCGTACATACAAATTAGTAAAGTTGAAAGCAACGTGTTTGCTACTTAAAATCACTCTTCATTGAGACTATAATCCCCTTTTCTTCCATTTGTTAACAGTAATGAGAATATTTCCATCACAGAAATGTAAGGCTTAGTTTCTGTCTGTCCATCTTAGTTTCTGTCTGTTCCCGTGAGGAGCTTATTCTCTCATTGAGTGTGATTCAATGCAATTACACTAATGTAAATTCAGAAAATTATTTATTAAATGCAAATTAACTAATCTAAAACAGTAACTCAAAAATTATTACTAAAGTAATGCACTACTTTTTCGTTACTTAGAAAAGTCATATTATTACGTAACTCGCATTACTTGTATAGTGTTACCCCATCACTCCTCTTAAATTTCTAACAGGTTTAGAAAGATGCAGAGTTTGCGAAATGTGTAAATCTTTTTATATTATAAAATGTATATTTTTGTGCATTAGACGTTTAAGCTGTTCTTCTTTTTAAACTTAACTGTACAGAAATATTTGACCAAGTATTTTGTTTAAAAATAGACAAAATATAAGTCTGAGCTCCAAATCTCAACAGTTTAAGACACATTTCGTTTTGAAGTTTGTAATGCTCAAAAAGTGGTAATAAATGGATTATATCTACATCATGAATAAACTCCTTTCAACTCCTCCAAATCCTTGGTGATGCATAATACAGGATTAGAAAAAAAAAATTCTTGTGTAATTCTGGATTTGAATGCTAATGTTAGTTGCCCTTTACAGGCCCGTAGCCAGGAGGGGTTCGGGTGGTTCGGAAGACCCACCCCTCACTGACAAGGGTCCAGAATTTGTCCATACATATGCTCATTTGTCCTATTTTAACTGCTATGTCATCATAAATAGTGAAAATAACCCATCAAAAAAGCTTTAAGACTAAGTAGAATCCTCTGTTCTCTGTCACTTCAGTGACTTCAGCTAATCAGTTTTATCAAATGCAAAGATTTTTTCATGAGTTCAACATCCAGCTGTGCAAGAAAACATACAATCTGACATGAGAGAAATCATCTTTTGCTACTGTATTGTTTTTAAATAGAGAAAATATGTTACAAGTAACTTTTATTCTAAATCTTGGACCTTTTTCTTGAAAGAAAAAAATGACCAATAAAAAGGTGTGAAGCACTAAAAGTGGACACTATTAGATTTAAAATTGATTTGATTACTATTTTAGCTATTGTTGAATTTTCAAATGTACTTTTTTTTTCAAGAGAGGCTGGAAAAAATGAAAAGCTTATATAAGATATATAAGAAAAGCTTTTTATAAGATAAAAAATTATCGTTTTATTTTTTATTATTGAAATGGCCAGAATATGCTACTTTTTTCTAATGACACATTATGTAATTTGTCATTTAAAAATCAATATTTTTTCATATTTATTTACTCTGAATATGATACATCAAAAAGTGTGGCTATAATGACCTTCCGACAAACTAATTCAGCTATAGTGTTTAAAATGTGACTAAAATGCAGTATTTAAATCTCATAACTAAATAGAAAATAACTGCAAAAAGATCCACTTTTTGAGAAAAAGAACCACCCCTTTCACCAGGCTGGCTACAGGCCTGCTTTATTACACAATAGCATATGTTATATCGATATGAACTATTACTTTACATTTAAACACGGACTGACAAGGATCAATACTGACCTGGGTGTGGCCCATATGCTTCAGTTCCCACGTGTGACTTTCAATAAAAAGAATCTAAATATGCCTCCATCTAAACACATTTCAAATATTTGACTCAACCAGAAGAGCACTGCCAATATTCCTCAGTAGTTTATATTCAGACACAACGTGCAAACGCAAACTCCCTGCGCAGATTTTGCCCAAATTAGTTTTAAACTGTCACATTTAAACAATTAGTGCTAATTATGTCGTCACCACTAAAAGTGCTTGATATTGTGTAAAGATTTACTTACTGTAAAGCGATGTGGGTGTCGTCCTCCTGAAAGCGAGGTCAAATCCGTCCTGCGGTCACTGATCATCAGGGATGCTGGACTGGAACATCCGAGCAGCGGCGAAGGGGCGTGGATTCACTGTCCGGTTTGCGGAGGAGACTGGACTTATGAATATTAATTAGCATACGTAGCCTCGGCCTCGTGGAAATTTACCAAGCAGCGTCGGCGTGACTTGATTAACATTCATGAGCTGAGCCGAACAGTTTGGTCAGTATAATTGGTAAACGCACGTGTGGAATAGCAAGAAGGACAGACGACTGACCAAACAAATTCGACAATACGGTACACTTTTTATCAAGTGCTATACGTTATTTTGAAAACAAGACACTAGTTTGCATGTTTATCTGACTACGTTAAATGAGCTTCTTAATGGGAGAGAAAGACATGGTTTCAGAGTTAAAGAAGACGAAAAACAACAAGTTGGCAAATAACACACTGAGACTCTGCTGAGGAAAATAAATTGAGTACAATTAGGATAAACAAGTAATATCTAGGGTTCAGTGGTTAGCACTTTCGCATCACAGCAAGAAGGTCACTGGTTCGAGCCTCGGCTGGGTCAGTTGGCATTTCTGTGTGGAGTTTGCATGTTCTCCCTGTGTCCTCCGGGTGCTCCGGTTTCCCTCACAGTCAAAAGGCATGCGGTACATGTGCATTAAATTAATTTAATTGTACGTAATGTATGTGTGTGATTGAGTGTATGCGTGTTTCCCTGTACTGGGTTGCAGCTGGAAGGGTTTTCTGTGTAAAACATATGCTAATTAAGCTGGAGGGTCATTCCACTGTGGCGACTATAATCAAAGGACTAATGAAGGAATGGATAAAGGGACTAAGTAGAAGGAAAATGAATGAAATAATATCTAAACAAGGGTTAAAGCTTAGGGCCATGCTTTGTTATTTGTGCAGAATTATTTTGGGAGTATTATAACTAAAACCTCAATATGTGAAATAAAAAATAATATCTTTTAACTTTTATTTAATGTTTACAATGCAAATCCAATTAGATTTACTTTATTTAGTAAACAAAGCAAGTCTCTCATTTAATACATCTACTAAAAATACTACTTTACAAACTGCATTGTACATAAATCAGATGAACATTTTCATTTTGTCAATAATGTTACTGTAATTAATTTAAAAACTGAATATAGAATTACACACATTTACTCAAGTAAATAAACAGAATGATGGGCCTAAAATCTACGAAATTCTACACGTGCTACTGTGTGGGCCTAGTTAAAGCTACTTATTTTAAAAGTTCATCTTAAATAGACATATAAGTGACTAAACAGATTAACTTTAACAAGGCAAGATTAAATTAAGGGTTAGTTCACCCAAAAATGTCAATTCTGTCATCATTTACTTACCTATGACTTGTTCCAAACCAGTTTGAGTTGTTTGTTCTGTTGAACAAAAAAGATGATATTTTGAGGAATATTGGAAACCTGTAATCATTGACAATAGGAAAAACAAATACAATTGATGTCAATGGTTACAGGTTTCAACATTCTTTCAAATTTCTTTGTGTTGTGTTCAACATAAATACCTAAACAAACTGGTTTGGAACAAATCAATTTAAGTGATGAAAGAATGTATATTTTGAGTAAACAATCTCTTTAAATCTAAAAAAAATATATATCCATAAGACTACGAATTGAAAGTCTGAACATCTAAGTGGTGCAAACACATATTTAGGAACTGTCATTTTAACGACACCTCTGGGTGACAAATAACATTGTTATTCACATGTTTCATTTTGTGTATGTAAACTGCATGTTGCCATTTCAATTTCAGCTCTAACCAACTGATATAGAAAGGTCAGTCAGGTTGTTAAAAACAAGCTCATCGGTTAGGCAAGGGGGTAAAAAGCCCCCGGCCCATTGAACACAGCTCAACACTAATCACGCATGTTAATAAACAACCAAGCAGTTCCTGGAGCAGTGGCCCTGTGCGTCCTCCAAACAAACAGCAAGAGCAGGGGCCAGGAGAGGACTGAAAGGTCAGCTTTGATATAATGTGCTGGATGGGATCTTCACACACCACTAATTCATTAAAGTCATCTTAAATTTAAAGTTAAGGAAATATGCACACATGTCCTCTCCTATGTCCTCTCCAGTGTCTGGGGTTCTTTCCCAAGACTGCTGCCCCCAGGACCTGGCCCCGGAAAAATCGGTAGAAAAAGAATGAATGAATGAATATTGAATAAGCCATTAAACTGTTGTATAAATGCAATATCCCACTGCGATATGGTTGTATATCTGCACTGCACTGTGGCCTCACAGTATACACACTAATCACAGCATTGCTGACTTATTACAGTGCTATGAGTGTGATATTGTGCATATACATACTTTCCAATGTGTATTCTAAAGATAAATTATTATGCCAAAGGTTGAAATATACATTTTAAAGTAAAAAAAAAAAACAAAAAGAAAATTTCGTATTACCTTCAAAGTACTGTCAACGTGGAATAATTATTTTCATTTCCATGACGTCATAAACACCAAAATTCACTCACAGTTCATATTAAGGGGACCTATTGTGCAAAATCATTTGTACAATGAGTTTAAATACAGTTGTGTGGCTACAGCCTGTGAATATAACCAGCTTCTAATGTTAAAAATGTATTCATTATTTTAGAATCACACTTCATAAAAACATTCAGAAGAAACACTTTGATTGACATGTGAGGGGGAAAGCCTCTCCCATTAATGACAATCTCTCGCTCATTAGCATAGGACACGTTTTGTTTATGAACCTGCCACTATGCTGACACATAGGCATTATTCAGCTCCGCCCTCTTTTGAAATGAGGGCTGGAAGCACAGTCTTACTTAAATTTAAAGCAACAGTTGCTAAAATGACACAATTAAGATCAAGTCCTAAAAGGGGCAGTTTCAAAGAGCTACAAAACCTTATTTGTGAGGTATTTTGAACTAAAACTTCAAATACACAGTTTAGAAACATCGGAGACTTATTATATTGTAAAAAGGGGCATAATAGGCTCTCTTAAATTATGTTATAGAAGTATAAATATATTTTCCCAGAGATGGGAAAAAAAACGTGCTGGATAAGTTGGCGGTTCATTCCGCAGGGATGACCCCGGATTAATAAAGGGACTAAGCCGAAAAGAAAATGAATGAAGTATAAATATATGCAACAGATAAAGTTTTTTGTAGTAATTAGAATCATCTAAACACTGTTAACTGTCTAGGTTACTTAGCTTACGTTTGAATCTAGAATATTGATATTCCCATCAAAACACAGTTTGCTGGTATACAGAGGCTTTATTAATCTAAAACAGTTTGAAATATGCTTTTAAAAAAGGCACAGGAGATCTAGACAATTGTTTTACTCGACAAACAGCAGCTTTATCTAAAAGGTCAAATGGCACAGCGTTGTGGTAAACATGTAAAAGAAAATATTTTGTCCTTTCACAATATTGTCCACCATTTCCATAATTCTCGTCACAAGACCAAACCATAAGAGAGTGTTTGGCAAAAGAAAACAGGAGAGGGTGGTGGGGTCTCACACCATGGTGGTGAGTTTGTCTATGAGGTCATCGATGGTGTAGACGATGAGTTTGATGTCATCTTTTTCGGTCATGTGGTGTTGGCCGTGGCGTCGCAGGATGATGTCCACGTCAGGGCTCAGTACTCGCTCAGCCACTTGCATAGAGATGTGCCAGGGCACGTCCTCATCCTTCAGACCGTGAATGAGGCGCACAGGACAGGTGATGGGGATCGGGCTTTGTAGGATGCAGTGGTTTTCCGCTTCTTGCAGGAAGTCCATAGTGACAGTATAAATGCCCTCCTGGTTACTTTTCGTAGGGATAGTCCAAATTCCCTTGTCCTCGCACTCTTTTCTCACCTGTATGAAAGATTTCAACTTGCTGACCGATTTCTGAATTTTAATATTCGAACATGCAAGACAAGTTATGAAGCATTTATAGCATCAATATTTTTATGTTTATTTTATGTGAATTTTTTATTAAATAGGACACATTCTACTATACAGAAAAGGTTTAAAGCAACAATATTAGTATTATTTTTTAAGAAATATATTATTCTGTAATCATATGTATATTAAGTTTAAATATACATGTTTAAAACAATAGAAACATGTCAATTGAATTTATAAAAACTAACATTTGATAAAATTCAAAATTGCAGTTTAAATAGTTATAAACTGAATAATATACGCACACTTTAATTTCTGAATATCAAAAATATCATACTAACGTGAAAATTAATGCAATAAGTCAGATTATCTCACCTCTATAGGAAGTGCCTTAAATGCTGTAACAAAATGATCTGCTGCTGTGGAAATGCCCACTAAGGCTTTTGTCTTCTCTGGGTGAGCAATGGCAGCCAAAAGCATCAGCCAGCCACCCATACTGGAGCCCACCAGGATCTAGGAGACAATCAACTACAGTACATAAAGGGACAGCTCACCTGAACACAGCACTGAAAAAGATTGTTAGTTGTAACTGCGGTCTTTGGTGACTCATAAAATATCAGTCAGTGGCAATCATTATACTTTGAGAGTCAAAAACAGCCTAAACAGGCAAAACTTAATTAATACCCTTGGCTTCTGATTTACATTGAGAATTTGTGAAGCAAAATATGTATTAAAAGGTAATAATTATGTATATGATGTTCAGTTTCCTGCACAGACTGACACATGTTTTTTTTTTTTGTACTTTTAGAGTACTGGTTCTAAAGGTCATTTATTTGAATCACCAAAGACCATGGTATCAGTTTCAAATAGTCATTAGTTTTCCACTTATGAAATAAGCAGCCTACCTCATGAATGACCTAAGGGTTAGTACTTTAAAAGCTAATTGTAATTTCTGGATGAACTGCCACTTTTAACTAACAACAGCGTTCAATGCCATAATCAAAAATGTTAGTGACATCTAGTGGTCATTCTTTAAAATTAATCAAGAATAGAGGATCAACATTAAACAGGATTATTTCAAATTAAGTACATAAACATATAACAACACAAAATCTTTCAAAAATTCAAAAGCTGTCCATTTGTCGCCTGGTTCTTCTTTTTATTTGGTGTCTGTGCTGTTTAGTAGGTAACGGAAAGTCTTTGTAACTTTACCTGAGGACCTTCAGCAAGTTCATCTAACATAAACAGAACGTCTTTCTTCCAAGTTCCAATCGTGCCTTCAGAAAATACACCCTCTGAAGCACCATGCCCAGAGTAATCGAACCTGTGAATCCACATAAAATGAACTGAGATTGGTGTGAACTTTCACATAGAGAATTTCAGCACTATTTAAATGCATACTGATGAGTTACTTAAGTTGTAAAACTTTCATTATAATAGCTAATTTAATCTATTACAAATTACTACCTATTATGGGCATCATTAAAGATAAAAAATGCAACTGCTAAAAAGATTAAATATTTAAAGCCAACATAAAATGTAAATCAACTTTTTTCCCCACCGGATTCAGCTCCATACCTAAATGTATGTTTTTATTATTGTATAAGTTTTGTTTACTAATAGAAATGAATTTTGAATGAATAACTTAGTAATGTTTTAACCCAAATATATGTAACGTTAAATCAAAATATTAATCAAAATATTAAATCATCATTATTGGACCTTCCAATGAAAACGTTTCTTTATTAAATGATGCCCACTAGTGGTCAAAAGTTTGGAATAATTAAGTATGTTTTATGTTTTTAAAAGCCTCTAATGGTCACCAAAGTGCCAAGTTTTTGGTAAAAACAGAATCCTAAACGTTATCAATAAAGCATATTAGTATGATTTCTGAAATATCAGTAGACTAGAATAATAATGCTGAAATTTTGCCTTTGCCCTTATAAAAAATAAATAAACAATAAAAATAAACTACAACACTAGAAGAATATCTTATAACAGCATAATTTAACAATTCGTCGCCCTGGAATTATAATTTTCTATCTGCATTCTAAATGATTTTGAGATATTGAGCTTCAAAGTTTTTGCATTCCATATAGCAAGCAATATGTGTGTAACAGTTCTCTTGACATGACAGAGACCCTCTTTGATTTGCAAATTTGGGTTAAAAAAATAAAATAAGTAAATAAATAAAAATCGGCAAATGCAGATAGAATATTCTAATTCTAAAAACTAATTTTCTGCTTGGAATTATAAGGTTCTATCTGGCAGATCAATATTGAGCATTCATTTTCAAGTAATACAACCAGTCTGCTTATTAATTTAGTTAAAAAAAAAAAAATTGGTGTACCAATATGCTGATGATCAAGAAAGTTAAATCTTTGCTTTCTTTAACATTTAATGTTTTAAGATGAATATTTTTTCTAGTTCAAAATAAGCAAACTTATTATGCAATAAGGCTGTGCTAAATATTTTGTCCAATGCAGATGTTATTTTTATGGAATTAATATGGTTATATTTATTGAATTATATGCTTTACACAAATTATTCAAATATATTCCCCATGAATTAAATGAGGTGTTTGCCCTTCATGGCTTAATATCAAATTTAATGACTTAAAAAGAAAAGAATGAGCAAATGAGTTTAATAGCCTATATATACACACAAATAAAAAAAAAATTAACATTTAATACATTACATTTTTTAATAACTGTTTCTTTTTCAACAAATGTAAAATTTTATATTTCATCTCAATAATAAAAAAATGCTCCTAAATCAACTCATTTGCACATCTTTTCAGTATCAGGTTTCTTCTAAATTTTTTGTGGTGCAGCATTATTTAGTCAAATCTGATTTTGTGTTTCTTTCTGGTCCTTCCCGCGGTCAACAGAACAGTCTGGAAAAAGGACAAAGTAAGCTGATTCTGATTGCTCCTCGTGCCTTTATTTGAAATGCAGATTGGCTTACAGAAAAAAAACTTATAGAGCCAAGCTTGAGTTTGACTTTGTAGATTAAACCTTTTTTATTTTTTAAATAAAGTCTTAAAATGTAAACAACTTATAAAAAGCATCACATAATAAAGAAGTAGTCTTTTAATAAGAATATGTCAATAACTGAATTTTGAAAAAAATGTCAGATAAAAAATATATATAATTCAAAGATGACGAATTGTCAATTATTTAGCAACTGACTTGATTTAACAATAAAAGATTAAAGACTTGTGCTTGATATGCATTGTACAATTCCAGATTGTTCCAAAAGAAGGACAATGGTGAAACAACTGTAGCCATTTGGTTGTAGCTCCTGAATGCTCCTTGCATTACATGGTGAGAAAGCTTTAAAAAAAGCTGTAATTACAGTTTTGCGACCAAAGACGCCAAAGCCTATAAAATGTTCTAGCCGTGTCAAATTACCGCCTTTTTTCTCTACTGTATGTCTACTGACTACCTAATGAAAAGCAACATGAATTGTCACGCTGCTGAATGTCACATGCTGCTAGAATGTAAATACCACAAAGCCAAATGAAGGTCTGTAACCAAGGCCTACCATAACCAGTCAATTCATTTAAATAGAAATTCGTCTCGCTCTATTAGTTTAGCACTAGCACGTGCCGATGATGACATTTGATTCCTTCCAGCTAACTTATGTTGAAGCCTAAAACTCAATGGGTGCCATTATCATAGTCCAGAGTGTGATTAGTAATGATCTTGTAAGATTAAGTAAATTAAAAAAGAAAATCTGATTTTCTGTACAAAAAGCTCATGATTACTTTAACAAATTTGCTCAATTATTTAGTGGCATAGAAATAGCCCAGATTCTGGAATCATTTAACGTAAGATCGGATCATTCTAAAGCAGTGATTTTTGTTTATTTACTCTCAGATTTTTAAACCTCGTCGTTGCACATAGATACATGAATATGACACAAACCTCAGGTAGGCATGACCCAATGACTTGCAGAACTCCTCCAGGGCTTCTGCCTTCGGGCCGCTCATGTTGGATCCATAACCAGGAAGGAACACAACACCAGGACTCTTTCCCTTCACTCTGCGGTACGCCAGCTTTGGAAGATCTGGCCGTGATATGTACTGTACTGTAGATTTTTGTCTAACTCCTGGAGATAAACATAACAGCATGTCAGCTGGGCTTTCCCCCTGCATTTTGTTTTAAACTTGTGGTATTATTCAAAAATCTGTAAGTTTTTCCTACACTCTCAAAAATAAAGGTACGAGAGCTGTCACTGGGTTGGTACCTTTTCAAAGGGTAGGCACTTGAAACTAAAGTGTCCTTCTTAATACCTTAAGGGTACATATTAGTACCTAAAAAGTGCAAATATGTACCATTTAATTTTTTTGGTACTAATATATACCTTTGAGGTACCGTTATGGACCTTTTAAGTACAATGGTGTACCGTTTGAAAAGGGACCACCCCAGTGACAGCAATCATACCTTTATTTTTGAGAGTGTAGAACTACAGTAAAAAAGTAACATTGTACAATACTAGATAGCTGTACTGACATGAACTATTTTTCGTCGTAAAATGCAACAACCTACGATAGCAAAACTAAAGCTGTAAAAATTAAAGCAAAAAAATTAACAGAACAATACTAAAAATGATCAGAAATCATGTTAATATGCTGATTTATGCAATAAATAAAACAGTTGTGACACTTAAAATTCTTGTGACAGAGTCTATATTTGTTTAGAACAGGGGTGCCCAAACTTTTTTTTTGTGGTAACGGGGCAAAAACCAAACTTGATTGAGAGCTGTGGGCCAAAAGTAAACATACCAAACTATATTACATTAAGTTTTCATGAGTGATTTCCTCATTTATTTGCTAAGTTTAAATTACATTAGCTAATGCAGAATATTTATAAAAAAATTATAATAAACTTATAACAGTAAAAACATTAACAACCAACACAATGGAGTGAAATGCTGAATACACTAAGCTGCACCTGCCTTTAACTTGATTTGCCCACCGATGTCTTGTGCATTGGCTGATATCGGTCTAGTGACAGTATTTACATTTTAAACAGTCAGATTAATTTACAAAACAAACAAATGCTACATATACAAAATTTTGAAATGACGATTTCTGTCAAAGATAATCATCCATTTTCCCTCTGTTCTCAAATGGGATGGTGAGCCAAATCAAATAGCAAAAGCCAACTTTGGACCGAAGGCCCTAGTTTCATTTCAACCACATTTTACATTTAATTTATTGTGTTTGAATAAAAGAAGTGCTCACTGAGGTACAGTTTGCAGAGGCGGACTTGACCAATAAGCAAGGCAAGCAGCTGCTTAGGGGCCCGAGTTTGACCAATGCCAAGCAGCTCATATTAACCATCCTATAGCTCTTATATCATTTGTAGTAAAATATGTCTATAACTCTTTAAGATTTTAGTGTTATAACTTCTTTTCTAAACCGTGGGCCCCCATGAATAGTGGTACGTTCCCTCTCTTACTGCACATGCAAATATTAAAATCTAATCACAAGTATGGCTACATGTGAGCTTGTTTTTTCTTTGCGAATTTACTGTATTTATTTTTACATTAAGAAGGTTTCACTTAAAATATATTTTTAACATGTAGTTCATTTACAAAGTAAAATCATTAATCTATAAAGAAAAAAATATCTGTAGAGAAAGAGAGTGTATTTTGAGAATGTTAGGGCCCCCAAATCACTAAGTCCACCCCTGGTTGTTTGTATATTCCCATATAATTGGACATTTTCCTTAATAATAAAATCTCAGAAAAGCCGTCTTTGACAATTCTAAATAGGGAAATCATATTAGCAGCCAACGATTGTTCACAGTCGATTAAATGATGTAATGTTGTTTTGAAGTCATCATAGTCATCATTTCAGCCTCAACATTCAAAGTAGCGTGGTAAACTATATAAATACCGTGTTACAAGTTGTCACTGCTCAAAAAAATAAACGAATGTGCTCATATAAAACCAACTTTAACGTTACCTCAATGTTGTGCTTTGGTTTCTTGGCTTTTTAACTTTAAACAGCAACATGTGTCGACTCAATTTTACTCTTAACTGAGTCGAAAACATTACATGACGTAAAAAGGACTTAAAACACGTGTAAACAATTATAGAAACTATCTTTTCCGCAATTATATCTACAGTTTTAAGCAAAACTGTGCAATGTTAATCAGTCCCCTCAGGCGTCTTCATGCCACACCCCCTTATTTTGGCTAGTTTTAATTAATGGTGGCTTCCTCAATAGTTGGCCACAAGTATACATGAACTGACCCTGAAAAGCCTTGAACCCGACAGTGCCAACAGCTCCATTGCCCGAGTTGTGTAAAAGTCCTCTCCAGCAATGCTTGAGCACCACCGCTGCCATGCTGTTTCACCACCCACCTCAGAAATAACGCGAGAGTACGCGGGGTTGCCAAGTTATGAAACGCTTATGAAATCCCCCATTGAGGGAGTTTTGTCATGTTGCCAAATACTTGCCATTTACTATTTTTAACCCTCATTTTCTTTGCGTAACACAGAGATAAGAGATAAGAGAAGACAAGACGTAGAAAGTTATTCTAAAAGAGTAATATTAAATTCTAAAGTATAATATAAGGATAATAATTTAGCAGCTACAAAACGCATCAGAAGGGTCTGGCTGAAAGATGTCAGTTAATCGGTTTTTAGTGATAAAATTGAGTTACAACCCTGTTTAAAAGAGATTCTGAAATTGTTATAATGGTTACCACTATTAATGACATTTTAAAACGTGTCCTGGATGCCTTATTTAATACCTTAATTAAATAAAGAAACCAGAATTCGCCCCCATTGGCTATATATTTGTAATCTAGAGTTTTGTTCAGGACCTTTTTTATTTGTCCAAGGAATGATTAGATTAATACTTTGCCACACAAGGTCTCTTGATGGGTTCTGCAAATGTCCCCTTCAGTGAAGAAAATTAATGAAATACAGTTTTATTAATAAAATAAATCCCGGAAAAAAAGAACAATTACAACAAAACAAAATCCTTCAACATTAAACATTACAATTTAATGAGGGGGTTATTTCTCATTTCATCAGTCAAAACTTTGAGTTTTTTTTAAGGTCACCATATTGCATTGTAGCTAAAATGTTATGAATTTCATTTTTCTTTTTAGGCCTGGAAATCAAAAACTTGAGGACACATTTATGTTTCTGAAGATTACTGAAGTACATTTATAAAAAAAACATTAATTTATTTCATTTCGGCTTAGTCCCTTTATTCATCAGGGGTCGCCACAGCTGAATGAACCACACACTTATCTAGAATATGTTTTACACAGTGAATGTCTTTCCAGCTGCCACCAAGTATTGGGAAACACCCATACACTCTTACATGCACATACATACACTACGGCCAATTTAGTTTATTCAATTCACCTGCACCGCATGTCTTTGGACAATGAGGAAAACCGGAGCACACAGAGGAAACTTATGCGAACACAGGGAGAATATGCAAACTCCACATAGAAATGCCAACTGACCAGTCAGGACTCGAACCAGCGACCTTCTTGCTGTGAGGCAACAGTGCTAACCACTGAGCCACCGTGTCGCCCCACATCTTTCAAGACAACAAGTTTTTATTTTTTTCTGTTGAAAATGTAAAGAGCTAAAGGAAAAAAGGAATTGAGCAATATAAAGAGTATTGTGTGTATTGGTCATTTTAGAACATCACAGTCTAGCATTGTGTTTCTCAACATTTTTACAATATCATAGAAATTGTTTCATACAAACCTTTACATTTCCAAACTTATGAAATACAAGACATAACTGCAGTAAGGGGGACATTTAGAAAATAAAAATTCAATTTTCATGTGTACACACACACACACACACACACACACACACACACACACACACACACACACACACACACACACTCCTGTAACTGGAGCTATCAATGTCTGCAAAACCGTATCAGGTATCTTCTGATCATATCAGCACAACCCATGCTCAGCTATGGTTCCTCATTGCCCCATCAAAGTGCCTCTTTCCATCCAGGTACAGCATTGACTCTGAGGATGATCAAATGATTTGAGTTACTGAAAACATTTTAAATAGAAATATAAAAATTAGTATTTTCAAAAAGGATATATTTGTATTGTCATATAGTATCTTTTAACCTCCATAGCTCTGTGGAACAACAGCTGGGACTTCCTTTTCAAGACGGAAAGTGAAGTGAAACACATTGGTGGTGCTGTGCTGTCTGGTTAAAGGATCGAGCACTTCTGAATGAACTCTGACCTGGACATACATTCCTTCAGTGTAGCAAACCTGATCAAGACATCATAAATCTATTAGGAAGAATAAAATTGAAATAGGCTGAAATTGCAAAGTGCACTACAACGATGCTGCACAATGTGGGAAAACATGTGATGTTTGAGACTGCTGTTGAGTATTGCAATAACAATATTTTTTTTCTTGCACTATTTTTTTGCCGGCAGCTAGCTCTCTGCAACTCTCACATGGTCGCCCACTGAAGCTAAGCAGGGCTGTGCCCGGTCAATACCTTGATAGGAGACCATATGGGAAAGCTAGGATGCTGCCGGAAGTGGTGTTAGTGTGGCCCCCTGCACTCTGTGTGGGTCCTAATGCCCCAGGATAGTGGACACTATATTGCTCAGTGAGCGGCATCTTTCGGATAAGACGTTAAACTGAGGTCCCGACAATCCCAGGATATCCTTCAAAAAGAGTATGGGTTTAACTCTCCACCAATCAGCTTCCCCGCAACAATGTGTAAAGCGCTTTGAGTGTCCAGAAAAGGGCTATATAAATTATTATTATTATTTGCGATATGAGAAACGTTCTTTTTGCTAATTTTTATTTGTACTTTTTACATAGATTTTTCTATTCAAATTACATCTAATTTAAGTTATAATTATGTAAATTTCAATAAAGCTTTTCAGGCGACGCAGTGGCGAGCACGTTCGCCTCACAGCAAGAAGGTCGCTGGGTCGCTGGTTCGATCCTCGGCTCAGTTGGCGTTTCTGTGTGGAGTTTGCATGTTCTCCCTGCATTCGCGTGGGTTTCCTCCGGGTGCTCCGGTTTCCCCCACAGTCCAAAGACATGCGGTACAGGTGAATTGGGTAGGCTAAATTGTCTGTAGTGTATGACTGTGTGTGGATGTGTGGATGTTTCCCAGAGATGGGTTGCAGCTGGAAGGGCATCCGCTGTGTAAAAACTTGCTGGATAAGTTGGCGGTTCATTCTGCTGTGGCGACCCCGGATTAATAAAGGGACTAAGCCGACAAGAAAAGAATAGGAATAAGTTATTGTTTATCAAGAAAATGATGTGTCTGCCACCTTTCACCTATTAATTCAGTTTATTTCCTCAACAATGGATTTATTTTTAGTTTGATGCTGCTATGAATATGAATGTATATTATTTGTTATGTGAATGTTCCAGCATGAGTAAAACTCTTTCATCTCGGCAAGTATTTCATCTATAAATGCAATAAGTTTCATCAATTACAGATCCATTAATGGTTTTCTCAGTTTCTTCATTTAAATGAATTAAAAGCTTTAGACAGTGTCCTGCTGCCATACATTTTACCCTAATTAATAATAAGTTACAAATAATTGGATAATGTAATAACACTGCATTATAATCCTGTTGTTAAAAAACAGCCGTAGTCATCATCTAACCGTATCTGTAGTAAATACAGCTGACTGAGGAGTTCTGTGTATTCGGAAGTAAAGAGACACTGTTTGGAGTGAAACCAGACATCGCGTGATGCCATGTGAAAAGGGTCTATTTACACAATATTTAACTGTGATACAAACTGATTTTTACTGTAGGAGAGTTATGCAGTACTTTACTGTGTTTTAAAGTTCATGGTTTCCGCTACATTCATTCTCCCATGGCGCCACGCCGAAATTTATCCCTCCATGGCTATATTATAGCTTCTCATTTAAAATTTAGTTTTTTTAAATAGCAGGTAATAATCGCACCAAAACGTATTAAAGAGTAAGTGAATTATAACAGCGCAAACATTTCTGTAACTGTAGTAGTGCTGTGCGTCATTTGTTTAACCCTTTAAGGTTACGTGCTGACTGACTGGCTGACTGACTGACAGGTGCATGATGCGTGAGGCCAGTAAACACGACGCATAGCCGTTTCACTTTACTTCAGGACGCATTAATATCGCTCTGTAGGTTTATTAGGGAAACATTCATAAATATTAATAGCAAATCTAATAAATTCTGGAGACATACTCATTACATAATCGCACCAAATCGCACTTCAGCAGCATTTATTTGAGAGCGCACAAGATCTGCGCGCTCTTGAAGCGGCTTATATTTGAGGGGGCATGCAAAAAGTTTTGTGCACGAGCAGAGGAAATCGGCGCACAAGCAAAGAGATACCTTATAAATGCGATCTCGACTTCTAATACTGCGCTCACGACATTTGTCATTGAAATAACACCACAGGTATGTCTGTGAAAAAAAAGCCTGCTGCCACAGCTGGAAAAAATCCTAGAGGAAACACTGAAGTTGCATTGTGAACTGTATATTTTAAAGTAAAGAGATACAAAACTGTATACAGCAAGATAAATAGTTCTGTAAATGTAAATACAGTATTTTTCCTGTAATTGATTTACAGTAAGTTACTGTAGATTCTACGGGAAATTGTTGTAATGGTTTCCACAACAAATAACCTTTTAAAATGTAAAAGCCGAACATTTTAACATTATCTGGAGTGTTTCGTGACATTCTGTGTTGTGTTTTTAGTACATGACACAACAAGTAGTATAAATACAACTCTTGTTACCATAAAAACATTACAATTTAATGAGGGGGTTATTTCTTTTTCATAAATGAATACTGTTTTACTCTAAGGATTTTGTAAAGATTACCTGCAAACTAATTTGAAGACAATGAGTTACTGTAGATTCTAAAAGAAATTGTTACCCGTGTTTGATTTTCAGCACTATGCACTAGGTTCAGCTTCGGGCTAGGTCTAGTCAATGGCGCCTACACGGGAGGGGGATATATAAATAGTAAGGCCAAATCTGATTGGCATAAGCAAATTTGTGCATTCAACTCACAAGTGAATGGCACATAAAATAAATGTAATTAATCACACCACTTTGCGATAGGGATATTGCATACTATCATCGCAATGACAACAGGTTTTCGATATATTGCAGCTCTGGTACTAACCTGAGAAGACAGCAAGAGCAAAGAACCAATTTCTACTGGCTTCCGAAATAAAATATCATCAACTGCCACAACAGTTGGTCTACATCCACTGAAAGACACAAATATGGTCATGAGAGGAAAGAACAGCATTGTTTAAAAGAACATTTTTTAATGATTAATTTTCCTCTTACGCAAATGCACAGGCATTAGCTCGACCAAGCTCATAAGCCTTTCTCATCAGAAAACCACCAAATATCCGATTGAAGATATTTCTTTCCTGTACAAAGCCCAAAATACATTAAGATATATAAAAATAAAATATTTATTTAATAAAATGATTGAACTTCTTTTCCTCTTACCTGTGGATGGCAAATCTCAAGCCCTTTCAATTTGGCATCTTCCATCCACACTGAATTTGGAGGTAAAATCCGACTGCGAAAGCTGACAGTCCTATCAGGTAAAAATAACTATTCTTTAAAAATGGTTTTTAAAAGGTGCAGGTATTTCTATCTGTGTAATGCTCATAAATGGACCGTGTGTCAAGAGTGTTGAGGAACTGGTTGTGAATGAGTGTCCTCTCCTCTGCTGTAGGAGCCACTTTCAGAAGAGACGCCGTGCTCAGCTCCACACGCCTCTTCTTGTTTACTGACCAATGTAAATTTCATAATTAATAATAAAGCAATACAAACACAGACTTTTATTTTTTAATGTATTTTTTAATATAATTTTCATTCATCTATTCATTTTCTTTTTGGCTTAGTCCCTTTATTAATCCGGGGTCACCACAGCGGAATGAACCGCCAACTTATCCAGCACATGTTTTACGCAGCGGATGCCCTTCCAGCTGCAACCCATCCCTGGGAAATATAATTTTCATTTAAAACAAAAACTATCAGTGTGCGAACATCTAAGAAAAGATTGAAGGCAGGTGCTTGATCAAGCCAAATACAATAGAAAAGGTCAAAATGGCACACTGCCACTTTAGCTCTAAAAACACAATTGAATTGGACAACAGTTTGACCAACAAGGCCTTCATCTGGTGACCTGATGAAGACCTTGTTGATCAAACTGTTGTCCAATTCAATTGTCTTTTAAGAACCAAAGTGGCAGTGTGCCGATTCTTTTTACTTTTCCTATAATTTGCATTTACAAATATTTTGAATGGAATAGTTAATAAAAAATGACAATTTACAGTTAGAATATTCACACTCATGCTATTGAAAATATAGGTCACTTTTTTCTTCAGTAGAACATTTCTATTAACTGTATCCATGTTACTTTGTCATTAGTATATCATATATGTACAGTATATCAGTTCTTGGCTTCCAGTTGCTTGATAATATATGTGTGAGTTCTCAGACTCGAGTCATGCTTGCAAAATTTGTAGCAGTTGCCACATCTTGGACAATCACAGGTAAGAACCAAAAAATCACTACACTTGTGCACGTAGTAAAAAATGTTTGCTGTGGATTAAAGCTAATAAAATTGTAAATGATGTTCAATTTCTTACACAGACTGATCATTTAGCTTAATACGACCTCAGTGTATCATCAGTGTAACCCTCAGCAATGTCATCTCTTTTCTTTGTTAATGAAGAGTTCACTTTACTAATGTGAAGGTGAGACAACATATACTTGGATAAATGTCATCATATGAACAGTTTAAAAACTTCAAATTCATAGACTTCAATAAACAAAACTCACTTTCACCCTGAAGAAAAATCGCCTCTTCTTCTTGACCCACCGGTTTGAGTGGGTTTACGAAAGCTGCCCTGACAAAAAAAAAATTGGAATTAATTCATATTACAGTATATCAATTAGATCACATCAGTGAGCTGTGATACCTTTTGTTTTCAGGATCTCGAGCCACCATTACAAAAGTAGCATCTAATAAGTCTGCATATGTGCCATTTTGGTACTGGAAAACAATTTTTTTTGTTTAATGATACTCTGAAGAGAACAAATAAAATATGCACTACTAAAAAAATGGAAAAGAAATTACCTGAGACATGTGCATTTTAGCTTCGATTGAGGTCTTTCCAACCCATGTCACATGACCAGTGAACTTGATGTCACAGTCTGGGTAGATGACATTTTGTCTCATGTCTGAGATACAATAACGATAGCATATGAATCAATAATTAATAAAGAGAAAATATATAATAATACATATATTATTATCGATGCAAAACATTGAGATGGAATACCGATCTTGTCCACTAGGGCGGTGACAATAGACAGCGGAGAACTTTGCAGCTCCTCGTTCCAGGTGTGAGAGTAACAGATGAGCACTAAAGAGACCAACATGAGATGGTGTGTGATGCTCTGTGTGAATGTGGCTAAAATAAACCGCTGTGAGGTGAAATCACATTATAAACTTTGGTTTGAAGCAAAATCTGTAAAATAAGTATACACTAACAGTGCTTAATGGCTTTACTAAAGCAAATGTTTACAATCCCATGATTGTATTATTAAATATATTAAATATGTTTAATATATGTTGGTATAAGAATGAAGGGAGATGAACTTGATGTCATTTGCAGTGCTTAATGATAGTGGGCGGAGCTTAAGACCTCTTTTTGACCTGCTTGCTGCTACTCTCTGATTGGCTGTTTTTTTTTGTTATAATGTAGTTTTCCTGAATAGATTTTGCTAAACACAAATGCTTTGTTAAAAATGTAATCGATGTGAACAGCTGGCATATAAAGTTGGTTAAAGCGAGATAGTTCATTCAAAAAAAATTCAAAGTCCTTTTAAATTACTTTCTTCTGTTGAACACAAAACAAAATATTGTGTTAAATGTTGAAAAAAATCATCTGTTGACCAGACAAAAATACTATGCAACACAAAGGCTGTTTTTCCAAACATTCTTGGGTATATCTTCCTTTGTTTTCATCTAAAATAAGAAAGTCAAATGGGTTTGGAACCAGTGGAGGATGAGTAGATAATGGCAGATTGTTCATTTTTGGGCGAACTAAAGGCTTTATTTTAATGATCTTGGTGCAAAGTCCAAAGCGCACAGCGCAAAAGCATTAAGGGCGTGTCCGAATCCACTTTTGCTATTTTAAGGACAGAAAAATCTGCTTTGCGCCGTGGTGCATAGTCTAACAGGGTTGAGCTTATTTTCTTAATGAGTTATGGGTGTGTTTTGAGAAAAAAACAATCAGAGTCTCATCTCACATTCCCTTTAAGAGTCAGTTGCGTCACGCCATAGCGCATTTGTTATTTACATAATGGACTTTGTAAGTGGAAAAACTGAGCGCTTCACAAGAGAGAAAACAGTTAAACAGAGCATCTGCAGCGGAGCAGATGAGCCTCCTCATTCTTTACTTTCACTTCCACCTTCTTCCATGGATAAGTAAATGTGTTGTATGCACAGACATCCATAAGCCAACATAATTAATATTATTTGTTAAGCGCAAAGATTTGTTTCAAAACTTTTTTAAATTCAGTTCTAATTTCCATCAAACGAATAAATCAACAATAATAACGAAGTGTAACGAAGTTATATCCAAATACACATGCTATGCCCCATAAGGTCCAAAACCTGAAAAGTGGACAAATCTAAGCTTGTTTTTAATAAAACAAATATAAATATGCATATAATAAATAATACTGCTAATAATAATAACATTATACAAAAGCAAATTGTCATGAATAAACTACAAAAGCCCTCTGAGATGAAGAAGGCATGGAGGTAGTGTTTTTTTTATGTAGAAAATCATTACAAAATCATTTTGTAATATTTTAATCCTGTATTTTTTTATTTGTGAAGATATTTGTGTATTGCTGTGCATCCTGTTTGTATTAAGCAATGTGTAAGCGAGGCGCACAACTAATGCTCTCTGCGCTGGACTTTAAACCTCCTCTCAGTTGGTCTATTGAGCAGTCTATTTTAGATCCTCAAAATAGCAACGCGCCAGCAATGCGCCCTAACACACCTTCTTTTTTAGACTGTAAAAAGTGAATCAAAGAAATGGGCGCACATATGAGTGCAAATGCATTTGCTATTTAAACAGCGTGCTGCAAAACGTCAAAACGTCACTTGTGTCAAGCTGAAACTAGAAAAATACATTTGCATCATGCCTTGCGCTGTATAGCGACGGGTGTATGATAGGGCCCATTGTCTTTAACAACCTCAGAGCTCACAACAGGTTTGTTTTTAAAAAAGTGTATCAGTTATTGTTAGGGCTGCACAATATATTGTTTCAGCACCGTATCGCAATGTGTGCCTTTGCAAGTCACATCGCAGCATCTGCAATGTGGGGTTGGGATTAATATTGTTGATCAGCAATGAAGAATGTACATTGTTAACATTTTACATTACATTTGATTATTCAATCAAAGGACAAAATAGAGATATGCATAAGGTGGCGTTTGTTGTAATAGCGGATTAAACATATGTCAATGTTGTAATTTTAAGAAAGATATGTGCAGCAAAATAAAATATCGCAATATCAGATTTTTCCAATATCGGGCAGCCCTAGTTATTGTTGAAAATGTACTTCCTTGTGGAAAAAGCTGACAGAGCATTTACTTCTGGAGCAAAATACATTATTGCAGAAAACATCTGTAGTACCTCCTAAGCAGTCCAAGTCCTCTAAAATCCGTCCAAACCTTTGAAGAAAACAAATTTTGGAACAACAAAAGATCATAAATGTCACTGTTTTTGTATATATAAGGAACCAGCAACTAATAACCATGCTGTATGAGCATAATAATGTTTTTTTAGTACCTGACGCTGTTGTGAGAGTTGAGATATTTCTCTCTCAAAGCAGGCTGGGAACCCAGAGGAAGATGCGCCTCAATTAAACTGTCCTTCATTCTTTTTGCTGGAAGGTCATCTTGACTGCGAGCGAGATACTGGCATAGTGATGAACGTTCAGACAACACTTGCTGCTGATCTCTGTAAGTTATGGAGAAAGTTTAACCGATAAGACAATAAGTGTTTTGCTTATTTTGATAATGTGATAATTGTAAAAATGTTATATCAGTGACATACTGCCAGTTGGTAGATGCACCGACTACCTCCCTCAATCTGTTGCGAACTGTGAAAATCCAAAAATTTCAAATATATTTAATTAAGAGCCACTGGTAAACATTTACAACATTGTATAAGAAATGCACAATGTTAATGGGGCTATATTTGTTAATCTCACAATCTCAGCAATCTTCTTAAATTATATTAAAGGTGATGCTGTCATAATAATCTGAATTTAATCTATATTAAAGACTACATAATAGGGATGTGACAAGATTTCATATGACGAGATATCACAAGGTTAAATCGCACTGAGATTTTTCATCGAGGTGAAAAGCTGTCTCATGAGTTGTGATGTTGTAACGGAGCGTGAGGGTGAATTTAAACCTGAAGATTAAACCGTTTTTGTTTTACCGGAGTTCAGCTGCTGCCGCGTCCAACAGAGGCTACAACTGCAGCCACACACACATTACCCATGTTTTATATCCATGCGACAGAAAAGCACTTCATATGCTTAAAGTCATAATCGTCGTAAACAACTGGATTTAAGAAGTGGAGTATTCATACTTCAGTCGTAATCAAACTATTACCACTGTGTAGGTCTTTTTAGACAGGATAAGACATACACACACGACTGTTTGACACTATTGAAACACTATTTAAAAGACCACAGACACATCTCTAAACTTGCACTCACACACACACAGTGAACTTCTGGAGATTCGAGATACACACCTTCATCATCACCAAACACAAGTTTATACTGTTGATGTGCGATATCAAATTACATTAAAACAACTCTCTCCTATCAGTCCATATTTGCATTCAGTAGCTCAGAGTTTGTGACGGGGGCATGAATGAAATCTTGCTGAATGAAATAAAAAATGCTAAAAAATTAAAAGGGAAATACCAAAAATCACATGAATTTGAAGATTTTAGGAGTTTGATTTCTTGTGTGAAATTGTACTGGGGAGAAGAACGCTCTTAATGACGCTCTAAACTGGGTGAGGTGACAACTTCTTTAGAGAAGAGCCCCATCATTTATTTGTGCAAATTATATTGTTTTACACAAACATGCATTTAAAATAAAATCTAATAATAGATTTGGTAAAAACATGCACTTGCTTTCCATATTAATTGAAATATATGGCACATAAAGGGCCTATGTTTGCTTTACAAATATTATTGAGAATGACATATCATATTCTAAAACATGAAATCACTTACAAAAGCTAACATGTATTCTAATAGCATATATACAACATATAAATAAATAAATAAATAAATAAATAAATAAATAAAGAAGCGATTTATCAAAAAATGACATTTAATATTTATTATGTATTAAAACGAAAAAAGCATACTTTAATAATATTAATAATTATGATGATGATGATTATTATTATTATTATTATTATTAAGTAGGATATTGTTTGTTTATCCATTTATTTATTTTTTAAAGTCTACTTTTATAATTTGACACTTGTAAACCACAGCAGAAGGTTCTAACCAGCAGGCCCATGTCATACACAGTACAGATACTCAATAAATACCCTACTATAAGTGAAAAGAATTAATATCTGCTTTTTGTTTTCACAAGCTTTGGAGACGTAACATAAATTCTGCTTTTAAGTAATAGGTCACCTATAGCTTTCGCCATGAGGCTGTTTTCAAAATGACATCAATGTTTTCAAAGTGCACTGCGAAGGGAGCACAATTGTAAACATGAAGATCGCTAAAATTGAACTGTAAAAATAGTGAGAAAGCAAATTACACCTAAGAGAGATGACCTTTATGCTTTTTCAGTTTTCATAAATCCAACTTTGAATGTTAGAGTGTTCTAAATTAATAGGGCATAGGAGGGATAAGTGGGAACAGAACACAGCCAGGAACTATGTTTCGAACTACAGCTCCAGAGGTGTAGTTGCGAGTGCTCAAGTTTGTGACGCAGTTTGCGAATGTTCGTTGGATCGACGGATTTGGAAAACGCTAAATCAGCAAACTGTTTGTAACGACGGAACTTCCGACCTTAGTTGGCTAACGATGGTTTTGGGAAAAGCACCCCTGTTTACCACACAAAAGTCTTACATTACTGTCCCTTTAAGGATTACACAACAAGTTAAATTTAAGCTCAATTGTGTACTAACCGCATTCTGTTTTTTTTAGTCAAAACAGCTCTTAAGAAAATAAAGCTAAAGGGAAAAATGCAGTTAATGGACACGCATGGAACAAAACAGGAAGACAAAGAAGACAGGAATCAAAACATGGCTACTCCAACAGGCTGCTAATTAGAGGCAAGGTATAAGGTCAGGAACGACAAAGGCATTTCAAAAATGAAAAACATCAAGGAACTATGCGAGTATACGGTCATAAAAAATGAACAGAAAATGCAGATAAAAGAGAGAGAGATTTCTGACTTAACAGTAACACATTTAAACGGCAAAGCAAGGAAAATATGAAATAATATGAAGGGAACCTTTTTATGTTCCCTAAATGTAAGTTTACAGTAAGCACACAATGAGTTGTATTAGCAACACTTCAATGTTTGAAAATACAACATCATAACCGACTCATTACACACAAATACAGGTTTAGGTTTAATTACATACATTACAACATAAAACACTTCATAGTAGCTTCTGATCACACTGCAAAAAAAATTTCTTTTGTTTGTTTTTTCATTGTAAATGTTTAATGAAATGTAATTTATTTACTATAAGAAGTCTTGTTGTCAGTGAAACTGATCAAAATAAGACTAACTATCTGCCAACAGACTACAGAATTTAATAGACAATGAAAGTAAGTTTTCACATTTCAATTAAAGAAATCTGCTCTTCAATCATTAAACTTGCTTAATTTGTTCAATATGGCAGAAAATAAGATAATTATTAAGTTGGAATCTTAAGTTAATGCATCTTGATTTAAAAAAAAAAAAACACTGAGGAACATGTTTAAAGATTTGCTAAAATATAAGAATGTCACGTGTACGTAAGTATGCATGTATGTATGTATGTATGTATGTATGTATGTATTTATGTGTGTAAGTGTTAGTTAGTTAACTTCATTTGCAACATATATCATATATATATATATATATATATATATATATATATATATATATATATATATATATATATATATATATATATATATATATATATATATATAATTTAAAACAGGGTATCCCTGCTCTAAATAAAAAAACAGTCTAGCCATCAACTGCAACTAATAAAGAGGAATTCAAAAAACTTAATTGAGTGGGGAATAAATTATTATTTTTTTCTTATTTCTTACGCATCTGGGAACAATTGGAAGGTGTTTGATAAAGGATGTTAGTCATCATTGATAATCATGATAGCCTTTCTTTGTATATACTCTCAATAATCTTTAGTTTTATTCAAAACAACTTACTGGCTGTTGTTACCACCCTCCCCAGTGACCTCTTCTGGACCCAAGAAGCATTTCCATACCAACAGATCACACAAAATGTTGCAATACCTTCAATAAAAGCACTATAAAACATGATCAACAATGTGTTGTCAACATTAAAACACAATAGTTTCTTTAAGAAGTACATTCTCTGTTGAAGCTTTTTCCTTATACAATCAGTCCATACATCCCACTTAAGTTTATTGTCCAACATCACACCCAAATATGTATAATTAGTTAATAACTGAATTTGCTCCCCATTAATTAATGTGGGATCAGTTTTGCTCTGTGTTCTCTCTCTATAATCAATAACCATCTCCTTAGATTTAGAAGTGTCTAGGAGAGGGTTGAATTTTAAAAAAAAAAGTCAAGAACAGGGCTGTGTTCCTCTTTTTCATTAAAAAGGTTCACCAAAGCGGTATAAAACACAGCCCTGAGAAGCTCCAACTGAAGTACACATTTTATCTGAAACAAACCTCCTATTTTAACCTGTTAGATTCTAGAGCTAGAAAATCGGTGACTTAGACAATCATTTTGTTGTCTAATAAAAATTATTTTGCAGCTAATAAGCTAAAAGAAATAGAATTAAAAGCAGAAGACAGATACAGAAAACTGATTGTTGCATGAGTTTTGTAGCACTTAAAAATAATGTAAGTGCTATTGTACAAAAATCATTTAATCCTGGGGGCTTAGGAACTTTTGGTACTGGAATTATTATAGATGTTTTCAATAAAGCAGGACTAATACTGGAGTGATAAGACACTTGTGTGTGTGTGTGTGTGTGTGTATGTGTGTGTGTGTGTGTGTGTGTGTAATTTTTTTTTTACCTCCAATAAATTGGATGAAGTGATGTTTAGTTGTATTATTTGATTTATACTTTCAAAAGTTCCTTCCTTTTGGATAAAATTACAGAAATATTGTTTTAACAATAAATTTCGAAAGATGCAAGTGATCAGGTTGATAATGTCAACTTACACCCCCAACCCTTCACAGAGGAATGTCTAACTTTAGTTCATTATGTCCATCCTGTTAGGCATCCTGTTCATTTTCTTGCCATTGTGTATAAAAAGGTAAGCGCCCGAGCCTGACCCGCATATAGGGTTATTTCTACTGTACTTTTATGAAACATAATCACTATTGCATAACAGGAATGATTAGCGTATTCCTGTATTTACCTTCAGCCATATCAAGAGTCTTTCCTTGTCGAGATATTTGACCCATGGAAAACTTCCTGCACGTGAAGGACACAGCAGCCTTCAGGAACCTGTGCGAAATGAGGGAGCTGATATGAGGGAGCCGTTCATTAGCAAATAAATAAACATTTAGCAAACCGGTTGAACTAGTAGCCTTACAGATTAAAACAAAATCGGAAAATGTCTATTTAACACTCACCGTGGACAAAACATCTTTTTATTCTTCCCTTGCCGCTTGGAGAACTGCAGAAACTTTCTTCAAACCAACAGCTTGCAGTTATTAGTTGTGTTTTCAGTTTCCGATCATCCGCGCACCGTGTAAACTACTATAAACGCGCTTTTAACCGTAATAAACGAACCTTTAGATATCGTTAGAATGTTTCCAACGCAATAAATGATCGATGGAGAAAATACTTAAACTTGGGACGGCATGTTGTTACATTGTAGTTTAAGCCATTTAGGTAAATTTAGCAGCAAAAAAAATCTATTAACATTTACTCACAGTCTCAACGTGACCAAATATAACAGTGTGATGACGTACATGTCTATTTATTACACTGCAGTTTCACGAGTGTGTCACTCGGTGGCGCAACAGAGCTTAACAATGAAAAAGATAAACGTAATCATAAGTCCAAGCCATTCGAAAAGTAAGTGTTTTACATTTTTTCATTTACTTTTAGAGTGCCCTGGACTTATGGTTTCGTTGTTTATCTATATAAAGCGCCCTTATCCAAAGAGCACTGACACATTAACTACCCCTGAAGCAATGGACGAAACCTGCAAAAACAATAAATAAATACGCAAATAAATATTAAATAAAAGACAGGCCCGTAGCCAGCCTGCTGAAAGAGGTGGTTCTTTTTTTTCTCAAAAAGTGGACCTTTTGCAGTCATACGCCTCAGTTTCTAGTTAACTATGAGATTTAAATACTGCATTTTAGTGTTTTTTTATTTTATTTTATTGTTTATTTTTGCTGGATTAGTTAGTCAGATGCCATCATAACCACACTTTTTGATGTACTAAAATATTTCCTAAAAAATTGCAATAAAAAATTTAAACAAGACTAATAAAAAAAATATGACATCATATATCATTAGGAGAAAATAGCAATCTGTTAAAGTTTTACAGTAAAAAAAACTGTAGACCACTATCATTTATTAAACAAAAAAACAAACTGGCCAGCACATGCAACTGTCCTTAGTCACAATTTGGCCATTTCAATAAAAAATATAATAATTAAAACATAATAATAATAATAATAAAACAATAATAATGAATTCTTCAGAATTGTTCTATTCTTTTTGGTAAAAAACAGTACATTTGAAAATTCCTGGATATCAACAACAGCCAAAATATATTCAAATTAATTTTACATGGTCAGCTCGGATCGGATTTCTGATAAGAATAAAACTAAGTGAGCAAACAGCCTTATAAACACAGATGTGATGGGAATATATATTGAATATAAATATATTATCATTTTTGTATAATACATATATTATAGAATATTAAATTACATAAAATAATTAAAAGGACAAATGCTGGACAACATGGACAGTCACATGCTATTGGGTTATTTGACCGCTAGATGGCGATCTTGGATATTAGGAAAGCTTACCACCACTAGAAGTCAGAGCAGTGTGTCCTCATAGATATATACATTAGATGTCGCCTGGCCTATTGTTGTCTATTGGACGGAATGCGTCAATAGCGCCGCCATCTTGGTACAGTGTAGCGCTCCTTTGAAATGAATGCGGTAGGGAGCACTGTACCAATGTGGCGGCGCTATTGACGCATGCTTAAGCAGGTCGCACACCAGAAGCGCCGCTCGGCGCCGCGCCACGGCGCGTACATGACAGTTTAAGGTATCACGCCCTATTCACACGGGGCTTCAGCGTCAACGCTTGACAGAGGGCGTGTCTGAAGTTGGAGCTGAAACGATCGTCATAGAAGCGCCAGCCAATGAAATTCAGTCAGCAATAGGCCACTGTCTGAGCTGGTGTATTTGCATACAGCGATCTGATTGGCTGACGCTTCCGTCGGCGCTTGAAAAGTTGAGCTGGTCCCAACTTCTGCAGCGAGGAATGCTTCTGAAGCGCCGCCGACGGATCCACAATGCAGTTCGGCAACGCCTGACGTCACCCATTCAAAGTGAATGGGAAACGTTGACGCTGACGCCCCGTGTGAATAGGGCGTCACACACCAGACGCGCACATTCGAATGATATTTAACATGAAACTAATCAGATGGCGCTCTGTGGCGCGGCTGAAAAATGAACTGCGTCCTGAGCCGTCGCCGGGCGCCGCCGACAGCCGCCGACTTGCGGCGCCGGTGTGTGTATCCTGATAGAAACCTATGTTTAGAATTCTAAAATACGTGGCGCTGCGCGGCGCGCCGCCGAGCGCCGCTTCTGGTGTGCGACCTGCTTCAGGGTCCCTATGCGATATCTAGTGTAACGTTATATATCTATGGTGTGTCCTAGCCGGGTTCCCTTTCTGTTCTAATATCCCGCAGCTGTCTTTAATTATATTCATCTGTCTCCGTCTTCTACTGCATCCCAGAATATTACACAGCACAAAAAATGTAAAAATATATATTCAAAATATTTAATATGCTTTAGTCCACAGCCGACCGCAACTCGCTGTGACGAAATTCCCGAGCCCGTGTGCTCCAATGAGATGTGCTCTCTTCAGCGCTCACCATGACAACGAGACTCACAGCAGTGACGTCGCATTGTAAACATTTGCATCTGCATTCCTATAAAGCTCGTCGGTTCTCTCTCAGTCTTGTCAGTTCGTTCGGTGTTGCTGATTGTACTTGGTCAAGGTAAGTGAGCTCGTGCAGTCCCTGGGGCCAGGCGGCTTGTGAATCCTAGGGATCCCGCTGCTAGGGTTATGGTGGGTGGGAGCAGCTAGGCCCACTCAAAGTCTATTTTAAACTAACGTTATAGTTTTAAACTTTAGTTTACTATAGTTTAAAATAGAAACCATGGTAACTGTAATGATTTAACCGTATGTCTGGCTGTTGTAATGTTTTGCTTTGTTTTTCAGCAGAGTTGTTGAGCAAAGAAGGACTATTAAAGACAACCGCGGGTTATATTCATGAGGGTTATATTCATGATATTCATAATGTTTCCGTGCTGTTTTCTTAAAGTTTATCTTGTTTAGATAAGTTTGCAGGTCAAACAAAATAAACTATACTCTTTCTAAACACCTGTCTCGTGCTTTATTTGTCCTCAACAGCAATACACTGTCATATAAGTCTGTTGAATGCATTTGTATGCAACATGGTTTGACAATAAAGTAGTCTAACAAATAAATAGTTGTTATAAATGTACTTCATTAGTCAACATTTGGTGTAGGTAATAAAAAGTTAATCAAAGATGTCCCAAGACCTAATGGTAATGTTATGGTTGTTACATAACTATTTATTATTATTCTGTATGTTTAAAAGCAGCAGAATATACTATATATTTATGTCATGAACTATTCAAACATTTGCTTAATAAAAATGTCCTAAGACAAGAATGGGTTTTGTTTTGGTTTTATGTCAAACTACTGTAGGTTTTAGGTTGACATAGTTATTTTAATGACCCAAATCAAGTAAATTGTCTCCTACTCAAGTTCTTTTAGCATGTAAAAGTCAAATTTAAGTATACATTTTCAAACAACACAATTTGTCTTGTGATAATGACCAGTAGGTGGTGAGGAAAAGATAAAGTAAAGTGGTGAGGAAAAGTAAAAGTAAAGGAAAAGTAAAGGTCAAGTTATATATATAAAAGAAGTTGAACTAGTTGTCAAAATATTTAGTCATAACTCATTTTTCTATACATTTCCATTAGACTTTTTTTTTTCTAAATCTATAATTGGTAAATTGCTCCCAGGTCAATCTTGACTTTGTCTAGTAAAGGTGAGGTGTATCTGAGGGGATATTGTCCTATGTTCACATTTCTACTTTTGTTTTGTTTTGTTCTTTGTCCTATGTAGTGCTGTCTTTTCCTTGCTGTATCACAATGACATGATCTGGCAACAAATTACAGTACAAACAGCAAATAAATAAATAAATAAATTAGCCACAGTTTACATCAGAACATCCCTCCAGAGTACACTGTTATACTGACAACATGACTAGACCCACACAGAATCTACGTGCGCAGAATTCCACTGACTTTTAGCCCATCATTGATTCTGTTTATTTACTTGTGTAAATGTTTGTAAATCTATATTTATTTAGTTTTTATTATTTTTATATTATTTACAATAATAATATTGACTAATACGAAAATATTCATATGAATTATTCACAATAAAGTTTGTACAGTAATATTTTCTGTCTTTTAGTAGATATATTATATGAGAGACTTGCTTTCTTTACCAAATAAAGATGATCTAATTGGATTTGCATTGTAAACACGAAATACAAGTTTAAAAGGTATTAGCTTTTAATTAACATAATAAGGTTTTAGTTATGAAACTCCCAAAATAATTCTGCATAAATCCACAGATTTTTAACACAATTCTGTGCAGAAACAGCAAAAAATGTCCACAGATTCAGTCCTTCATTAAACATGACGGACTGTCTTATCCGTACACAATGACACATTGAGAAATGAACTAAAGATTTTAAGCAAGAGACTGGCTTTTGCAGGTAATCCATGCTGTTTTGCTATTTGTATGTGCTGTTTTGACAAATGCACTTATTGTTTTGTAAATTTCAAATCTGAGAAATGTATCAAAGCGACTGAAGAAAAAAAAAAATTATTTAATTTGATTAACATTCAATTTAATATTAACCTCACCTCAATGAGCCAGGTGGACACCATGTTTTCAGCACAAGTCTACTGGTTATTTTTGGAGATCATCCTCAATGTTTAGTTGTGACCTGTATTTATTTTCAATGTATTCGATTAGCATAAAGGAGTCAGAAAGTTTAACCTGGTGCATTAAAATCAGTCTGTGTTGTAATCTAACGTACTAATCTAATACACCATAATTTGAAAAAAAAAATTAAAGGCTGAGGTCTTTTTATTTGCATGTTGTTGCTTTTTATGCAACTATTAACTACTATTTTTTATTTACTGTGGGTTATAGATAAAATATTAAGTAATTAATACTTAATTAAAGATTTAAATACTGCATTTTAGTGAATTTTTTTTTGCTGGATTAACTAGTCAAATGTCATCATAACCACACTTGTGTACTAAATGTACTTGAAATAATTCCTAAAAATTGAATAAAAAAATTTAAACAAGACTAATTTTTAAAACACAAATTTATGACATCATATATTCATTTTCTTGTCGGCTTAGTCCCTTTATTATTCCAGGGTCGCCACAGCGGAATGAACCGCCAACTTATCCAACAAGTTTTTACGCAGCGGATGCCCTTCCAGCCACAACCCATCTCTGGGAAACATCCACACAAATATTCACACACACACACACACACATACACTACGAACAATTTTAGCCTACCCAATTCACCTGTACCGCATGTTTTTGGACTGTGGGGGAAACCGGAGCACCCGGAGGAAACCCACGTGAAGGCAGGGAGAACACGCAAACTCCACACAGAAACGCCAACTGAGCCGAGGTTCGAACCAGCTACCCAGCGACCTTCTTGCTGTGAAGCGACAGCACTACCTACTGCTCCACTGCCTCCCCCTGACATCATATATCATTAGGAAAAAATATTTGTTAAAGTTTTAAAGTAAAAAACTGTAGCCCACTATCATTTATTAGACAAATAGTAATTATAATAATAATAATAAAAACAATTATAATGAATTCTTCAGAATTTCTCTTTGGTTAAAAAAAAAGTACATTTGAAACTTCCTGGATATCAACAACAACCAATATATATTCAAATTAATTTAATATGGTCAGCTTCTGGTGCTTCACACCTTTTTATTGCACATTTTTATTTCGGAAATAAGATTCAAGATTTAGAATTGAAGTTTCCTGTAAAATGTTTTCTCTGTTTAAAAACAATACAGTAGTTAAAGAAGACTTCTCTTACATCAGATTATGGTCCCACCGAAGCAACAGTCGACAGAGGATTCCGTCTGGTCTTAAAGCCTTTTTCAACGGATTATTTGCATTACTTATGCTGGCATAGCAGTCAAAATAAGACAAGTGAGCTCATGTATGGGACAAATTCTGGTTTCATCCGGAATGCACCCAAGATCACCTTCTGAAGTGGTTTGAGCCAGGGCCGGAGTGGGACTCCTTTTCAGCCCTGGAGTTTCAACCATTAGACCGGCCTATCTCAGTTCACGACTGGACTGACTATATTAAAAATAAGGTCATTTCCAATTCAGTTTCTAATTACACTATCACGTCTTTTTCAAGAAAACAGCTGCTTTAGAACTTCAAATGTTTAACAACCTTACAGTTTTATATGTCTTAACAATAAAAATGAAAAAAAAAAAAATTACTCAGGTAATGCCTAGTTCAGACTGCGTGATTTTAGCCCCGATTTTGGCTCGCCGACAGGTTTTGAGAAATCGCCGACAAATGCCTGAAATCACAAGCAAATCGCTGCTCGTGCACATGAGTGACAATCACACAGTATGAACGATCAAAGACGCGATCTGAGAGAATCGCCGATGAGTCGCTGATGCCTGCGAGATATTTGGCGTGCTGAATATCTGGAGCTGTCGGCGATTCAAATCATGCCGTGTGAATTGAGTTTTGACTGAAAATAACATCAGCGATCGCCTACAGCCAATGAGAGAGCAGCTTTCACTTGTTTGTGCGTGTGTGTATACCTGCTGCAGGACAGCGGGAGGCTGGGGGAGAAGTTAAAAGCGCTCTTTTTCGGTTTATTTGGACCCACGAAATGGAGGAAAAACTAGTGGAGGTTTGACAGGACTCAGGAGCAACTGTGTCTGTTTGACGTTTCATACAGAAAGAAATTAGTTTATTATCAACTTAAGTTGAGGAGAAATGGCTAATTCCCTTTAAACCCAGGTGAGCAAACATGTACATGTTCAACCCCATTAAAGGCTTCTTTCTCATTATGTAGTTAATAACAAAAGATATACTACGTGTTTTTGGCTGTGAGACGTAGTTTGGACGAAGTTGTCGGCGATTCTCCCTATAGTAAAGTCATGCAATGTGAATGTCCATGTCGCCGATCCATCTTGCAGTGTGAACTAAGCAGCGACGAAACGCTAGCCCAGAGAGTCATGCAGTGTGAAAACATCTGTGACACGACTACTTTGAAAATCATGCAGTCTGAACTCGGCATAAGGATCGTACACGGATCGTCGACGTCGTAACACAATGTGCTGACCACTGGACCACGATGGCGCTGTTACGCTTGTGAGGCCGGAATGATATACATCATCATTACCCTGCAGGCTGCATTTTGATCATGGGGCTGCGAGACAATAAATAAGAAGAGCGGAGCTGCGGCAAAATAATGAATAAAAAGAGTGAGGCTATGGTCAAATAAATAAATAAATGAAAAAAAAGTGTGACCGCTGTGAGTGCAAGCAGCTAGAAATACCGGCCCTCCGTGACTCTCCCGGTCCTCCCGGATGGCCAACCCGGGCCTGGTTTGAGCGATCGGGTATTTGATCATAATTAAACAAATGAAGTGAGCAAACAGCCTCATAAACACAGACGTGACAGGATTAAGTTAGCTCCTTTTGCTGTGAAGTGACATCTGACGGTTGAGGACTCCGCTTGCCATTAAAGCCTTGGTCGGACAGTTACTTAAAAAAAAAAAAAAAAGTCAAAAATAGGGAATGGCAGGTCATGTACTGGACAAGTCAATAAACACACAGGACGTCCCGGCTAATGCGAACAGTTAGCCGAGAACCTCATGGATAAGGACAGATTTTTATCTGTTATGAAGTATGTAACTTCAGCCTTACCCTGTTCGGCAGTCTTTTTGAACATTTGTTCAAAAGATTCAAATATGTGACCACTCAGAGGATTATGTCACATGACTCGCGGCTTTAAGGCTCCATGGGCCATAGTTATTTAAAATTACACTTTATTACAATATATATTCAATATAAATATAATTATATGAATTATATATTAAATATATTATATAATATTAAATTACATAAATCAATTAAAAGCACAAATTCTGGACCTTTTGGCCGTATATTTATTTATTTATTTTGCATATTTATTATATATTTTTGGTTTTATTTATGCAGAAAATTGTGGATTAATTAATTTGCATATTTATTTATTTAAAATTTTGCTGGTTTCATCCTCCATATGAAGCATGTTTTGTTTGATTTTGGATTAAAAAAAATTTTTTTACACTCAAACTGAGATAAAAAAACGAGTCCTGAGTAGGCTACTCTGATAAAACAGTTTTTTATTTTAGATGGAGTGCAGTTGTTTACCGAATTCTTTTTCAGCAGGTGATTTTTATGAATGTAAAGGTTAAGACTTTGTTTTAACACACATAATACCTCGATATGTTCTCTAAAAGTACATTTATAAAAAAAATATTTGTTTTATTTTCAACACTTTCATTATGAGTGCAAATGTCTAAATATTGTTTTTGAACAAATAGCAATGAGCAGCAATGCAAATGGTAAAGAAAATACTTTCATAAACCCACAGAAACCATGAGTATCGGTAATACTGGACACTTTTATTTGTGGAAATAAGAAACCAATATAGAATCCATCTCTGAGATATGTATTGCAATAAGGCAATGCAGATGAAGATATTTAGGATACTGTGTTGACAACAGCACATTAAGAAACAAATAAAAATATAACTGCTATACAAATGCAGAAAATAATTTAAATGTTTATTATCATTCAATCAATATTTATGAGGCTAACTATATTTTGTGAAAAAAGGCATGCATTCATTTGTCAGTTTTTGGTCAATCTGGCACAGGTAGTGTGTACAAAAAAACCCCATCCTCTTCCAGTATCTACTTGTATAAGTGTAAACCTGAACTTTTACAGTCTGTAAAACCATACTACCGCGTTTTATAAAGACTTAGAACAAAGTAAAAAGAATGTTACATATAAAAGTGACTTATCAGCACAGTAAATATATGCAGATTTAACTGCAAAACCATAGTCACATGTATACTTTTCTCTCAGTTACATAAAGTTTTTGGAGTGTACTCATAAATCAAGAAAGGAAGACTGCATTTAATCTCAGAATTTGTCCACATATCGTCTTTTCATAAAATGCTCTGGCTAAATTCAGATCTGTAACACTACGAAACAGGTCAATTCCATCACTTTAAAGACTCTTAAATGACATGATTTTGGTTAAAGTACTCTCTCATTCTGAATGTCACTGAAAAGCAAACAAAACATGGTCAATTATAAGTTATAACAACTAAACATGTTGCAAAAGCACCACATTTGACATATGTCTGCAAAAACACCTTAAACAGCCAATTTACCTAAATGTTTCTCTCTCCTTATAAGCGTCAACTGAGAAAAATAATATATAACATTAATATAAAAATGCTAGAAAATATAATAGTGCATATGAATTGAATGGAGCAAGAGTAATAATAGTTGAATCCACACATACACATTCTCATGAAACTACAGTGCTGACCATCACTGCAGCTTTTTCAGGAATCTCATCAGCAAATCCCAGGATGCTCAACTTTGGCCCCTCATGGTCTCATCAAAGTGCCTCTTTCCGTCCAGGTAAAGCATTGATTCTGTAAATGAAAACAATGTTAAGTTAGAAATTGTCATGTGCACAGTGCAACTAGATTTGGTTGCCAGTTCACCTGTTGGTGCTTAATCATGTTATTTACACTTATGTCAATACGTTACAAGTTTTTTTTTTTTACTAAATGTAGGTAGTGGCAACCACATTTACAGACATGTTTTGCATTGTGTACAAAACCAAAGTAAACAACTAGTGGAAATGTTAAAGACTTGTTAAAGAAGGATTGATCTCTTATGCATGCACAGTACAAGAAATCAAAGGGAATGAAGTTTTCTCTAGTGTTGCCAGGTTGCCACAAAATAGCAAAAAAAAAAAAAGAGCAAACTGAAAATTCTCATCATTTACTCATCCTACACTTGTTTCAAACAGTTTATTTCTGTTGACCATAAAAGTAGATATTTTGAAGAAAGCTGGAAATGTGTAACCACTGACTTCCATTGTATTCATTTTTCCTACTATGGAAGTTGATGGTTTTCAGCTTTCTCCAAAATGTCTTCTTTTGTGTTCAGCAGAATAAAGAAACTCATAAAGGTTTGGAGCCCATTGAGGGTGAGTAATAATTATGACAGAACTAAAAAATTTAGGTGAACTACCCTTTTAAAGTCAAAAGCTGTACATTAGAAATAAATAAGTCACACTGTAAAATTTAAAACAAAAAAGTCTCTTTTACTAGTCTAAATTGCCATCCATATTGAGTATTTAGTCACTGAAATGTTAATTTTGCGCCAACATAGTGGATACCAAATACTAAATAAAACAGGAAGTTCTTTGGTTACAGTGATTACAGAGTCTCTATTCCTTTAACTACTGAGCAATATTGGTTATTGTATGTACTTTAGGTTTAGGGTTAATTGAGTGTAATTATGCATAACTAATGGTAATTACTATCGTAATAACATAGAACATGTAATAGACACAAAATTAAGTGCAACCCTATAGTTCTATATTGATAAATGAATCAATAACTCCCTGAATGTAATGTAATGTATATTTATATAGTGTATTTATCATGTACGGTCATACACCCAAAAGTGCTTCACAATCATGGAAGGGGTCTCTCCACACCACCAGTGTTCGGTATCCACTTAGATTATGTTACGGCAGCCACAGGAAAACATCACCTTTGCGCTCACCACACACCAGCTATTGGTGGAGTGGAGTCACAGTGATTGAGCCAATTCCGTGGATGGGGATGATTGGGAGGCCATGACAGTAAGGGTTGATGGAGGGAATTTGGCCAGGACACCGGGGTTACACCTCTACTCTTGACGAGAAGTGCCACAGGATTTTTTTTAATGACCACAGATACTCATCCGAAAGATGGTGCTCACTGACAGTATAGTGTCCCCTTCACTATACTGGGGCATTAGGACTCACACAGAACGCAGGTTAAGTGCCCCCTCCTGGCCTCACCTACACCACCTCCAACAGCAACCTGGTTATCCCATGTGGTCTCCCATCCAGATACTGACCAGGCTCAGCCCTGCTTAGCTTCAGTGAGTAACCGGTCGTGGGTTGCAGGGCGATATGGCTGTGGCAAATTAAATGGATAGTTCGCCCAAAAATAAAAAATGTCTCATTATTTACTGAAACTTCTCTCGTTACAAACATGTTTGACTTTAAACACTTAAACATAGTTAAACACTAAAAACTGAACTACCCTGATCCAGTTACTATGACCATTAATGTGAAGCTGCTTTGACACAATCAACATTGTAAAAGCGCTATACAAATAAAGCTGAATTGAATTGAATACTTTTGTTGAACATAAAAGAAGATATTCCTAAGAAAGCTGGAAACCTATAACTATTGACTTCCAGAGTATTTGTTATTCTTACTATGAAAGTCAATGGTCACAGGTTTTCAGATTTCTTCAAACTATCTTCTTTTGAGTTCAACAAAATAAAAGGAAGTTATAAAGGTTTGGAAACACTTGAGGGTAAATAGTGAGTACATTTTCATTTTTGGGTGACCTAAACTATCCCTTACTATATTTTATAACTATATTTTAAACTATACTAACTTATAAACTATATTTTACACATGTTGCCAATATGGCAATATGTGTAAAACAAAAGGCACTATATAATCATTAAAATATAAAAGTCTGACCTCCGTAGCTCTGTGGCACAACAGCTGGAACATCTTTATCAACCCGAAAAGTGAAGTGAAACACATTGGTGGTGCTGTGCTGTCGGGTCAGTGGGTCGAGCACCTCTGTGTGAACGCGAACCTGGACGTGCATTCCTTCTGTGTAACAAACCTGACAGTACAGAGTTATCAACAATATTATTCTGAAGGACAGATGGAAATATTTGTACAACAGTTAATTATTAAGAAGTCTGAAACCTGTGAGGACAGCAACAGCAAAGAGCCGATTTCTACTGGCCTCCTGAATAAGATATCATCTACAGCCACCAGCGTAGGTCTACATCCACTGGAAGACACAAATACAGTCATGTGGAGAAATCAAGACTTCTTTACAGTAAATATTCAAAAGACCGTAACAGAAATCTCTTACGCAAATGCACAAGCATTGGCCCAACCAAGCTCATAAGCCTTTCTCATCAGAAAACCACCAAATATCCGGTTAAAGATATTTCTTTCCTGTTTAAATGGGGAAAAAAAGCAAATAAAAAGTACAGATACTAGTTAACAGTGTCAATGAGTATCAAACAGTTCCATTGAGAATGGGATGTGTTCACACATGTTCTTTACTTTTCTTGGTTCGTTTTGTTTACTAACTAACTAGCCAACTAATACATTTAGTTCTGGTTCACTTCAGATTCAGACTGTTATTTTGAAGATGAAATATTATTGGTACTGTTTGGTCTCCAAGATAAATCTACAATTTTTTTGAAAAAACAAAACAAAAAAACTTGAATTCGTTTTGAATAACAACACACATTACAGTGGGAGAAAATAAGTATTCAACATTTCATGTTTTTTTCTGGGAATAATATTTCTATAGAATAGAAATATACGCTGTTGTTGGTGCCAGTGGTGTAGTGGTTAGTGCGTCGACACATGCACTCCGGTGCTCGCGGCGACCCGGGTTCGTTTCCTCCTTGCGGTCCTATGCTGATCCTTCCCCTCTCTCTGCTCCCCATGCTTTCCTGTCTATTCTCTCTACTGTCCTTTCAAAAAGTAAGGTGAAAAACCCCTAAAAATAATAATAAAAAAAGAAATATAGGCTGTTGACATTTGACATTGAACCAGATTTGGGTAAAAACCAAAACAATGCTAAGATAAAAATAAAATAAAACAAAAAATCTGAAAAAATAGCTGTGGAATAACAATGAAATGACACAAGAGAAAGTACTGAACTACTGAAATGCATTTAATACTTTATATAAAAGCCTTTTGGTGATGGCAGTTGGATTCAAGTCAGGTGATTGGCTAGGTGATTCTACAGCTTGATTTTCTCTTGATATTTTGTTTTGCTGAAATGTCCACTTTGGCTTCACCATTATCCTGATAATGTAGATCATGTAGATCATCATTTACAATGATGAAGGGTTGAGGGTTGCTGAATAAATTCTGAGAGATTTCAGCTGCTGTCTGGGCTTTGACTGCCTTTCTACACCTCTCTTTCTTTATGTGTCCAATACTTTTTCCCTGTGTCATTTCATTTTATTACACATACGGAAATTTGTAAATTAATTCGTTTTGTTTTCTTTGCATATGTGGATTTCTATAGTTGTTACCAGCATATGGTGAAAATTTCAAGTCAACAGCACCTTTAGAAATATGCTTTCTGAGAAAAATGGTGACAGGTTCCTACTTATTTTCCCTGCTGTATATCAAGTTATTGTTAAAAGAAATGTTTGCATTGGTATTTAGGAGACATTTTTCTTGAAAATATTAAGTTGAAAACTTTGTTCTGGTCAACTGTTACACTGGTCATGAAATATAATTAAAATGTTTCAATCAATCATAAAAAGCATGCGATTTCACATCCTGTGGCAGAAAATTGAGGAACGCCCTTATTCCTCTCTTATTAATTTATTAAAAATGTTTAGGATACACCAATGGTAGATTTATTAGTAGTCAACTCTGTTATTGTGATACATCACTGAATTTTTCATTCACTTTTTAAAAACACTAATAATATGATGAAATGGGCTATAAGCAGCTAGTGTTTATCAGCCAAGGATGAACTTCCGGTGAAAGGTTTATATGACTATTTTCAATTTCATAATGTTCCTAACAGCATTGATGTTGTAATGCAATTCAAATATAATCAGTTAAATAGACTTAAACATTCAGTTGGCTGTTAAAGCATAAAAAGAGATGAAAGACCATTTAAACGCAGGTGGCGTCATTAGCAGCAGGTTAGAGCATTAAAAATACTGGGGTAAAATGAATTTCCATATTTTCAAGACATGGTGCGGAAAAATTATTGCAATGCTCCTTGTTTGGTCTGATAACCACTTTATATTGTATCTCAGCCAGGCAATGAAGATCACTGTTTTCATTTAAAGAAATCAAATCTTAAACGCCGTGATTTTGTATGGGATGACAATTAACCAGAATCCCTGGGGCTGGTGGACTGAAATTAAAAGTCTGTGTGCATATACAGTATACAGTACCCCATTGCACTAAATTCAGCTGTAGACATGCCATTTGGTATCTCGGTTGAAGTTAGCATGTTGAGGGTAAAGTCTAGATAGGATACAGCTGCAGACACACGCATCAATATACGGTAGCATCATTTATGTAACACTGTATAACAATAATTAATATTTTTGCAGTACTGTGGGGGTTGGGTTTAGGGTTGGGATGGGGGTAGGTGTAAATAAAATACAATTTATTGGGTAATTTAATAAATAACATGAATAATACTCAGTGCAACTACTGTTTTTACATTATTGTGACGGTTGTGGTAGAAGTAGATGTTAATAATTTACAATTAATGAGAAATGTAATAAATAATATAAATAATTATCCTTAACTATGCCGCAACCATATCTGATCTAGCAACAACCCATGTTGAACTAAAGCGTGTTAGTGGTTCTCAAAGTTAAGCGACAATTTAAATGACAGTTTGTAACAATCAACATTAATGTTAGTAATGGATTTAATTAACTTTAACACAAAGGTTATATATCATTCCAGCTTTAGGAAAAACAATGGGAAATGCCTAAAAAGTACCCACAATTCTAGCATAAGTCACATATTGAAAAGGAACTACAGAACATCTAAACATTGCTGTGTGCTGTATTAAGTGAAGTTTCACAAACTAATTTCGAGAGGAGCGCGTGATATGATTGACTGCAGCTGGACCCTATCGTTTATTGTTAGCTAGCCAATCGTATTATCCTAAATTTAGCATAAATATCCAGCCTAACTTTATTCCCTATTTTCATTTTGGAAGACATTTGGTTGGCGGACATTTCCTATAAAGCCATCTTATTATTCAAGCTATAGGCCAAATGAATTGGGGGGAGCTCTCGAGAACTACCTGATCTCGTATCCCTCTTACAGCTCATCGACCAGGCGGAAATGTTGGGCTCGTCTATGTTCGAGGTTAGGGTTTTCTCCCGAGACAGCATGCCAAACCTGCTAAAATCATCAAGCATTATCTAAGTGTTCATTCATTTTCTTGTTGGCGTAGCCCCTTTATTAATCCGGGGTCACCACAGCAGAATGAACCGCCAACTTATCCAGCACATTTTTACGCAGCGGATGCCCTTCCAGCCGCAACCCATCTCTGGGAAACATCCACACACACATTCACAAACAAACTCATACACTACGGACAATTTAGCCTACCCAATTCACCTGTACCACATGTCTTTGGACTGTGGGGAAAACCGGAGCACCTGGAGAAAACCCACGCGAACGCAGGGAGAACATGCAAACTCTACACAGAAACGCCAACTGAGCCGAGCATGAACCAGCGACCTTCTTGCTGTGAGGCGGCAACACTACTTACTGCGCCACTGCATCGCCATTTTCTAAGTGTGAAATCTTGAAATGTGCTCAGCAGTCTCGATTTTTCAGAGGTCTCATCAACCTTGTTTTCAATCTTCAAATAGCAGCTTTCAATGGAGTTTGTTTAACTCTAACCAAGTATAAACACACTCTATAAAACCTTACCTGTGGATGGCAAATCTCAAGCCCTTTCATTTTGGCATCTTCCATCCACACTGAATTTGGTGGTAAAATCCGACTGCGAAAGCTGACAGTCCTATCAGGTAAAAATAACTATTTTAAAAAAAAAGACTCTTAAAAATGGAATTTCTATCTGTGTAATGCTGATAAACTCACCGTGTGTCAAGAGTGTTGAGGAACTGGTTGTGAATGAGTGTCCTCTCCTCTGCTGTAGGAGCCACTTTCAGAAGAGACGCCGTGCTCAGCTCCACACGCCTCTTCTTGTTTACTGACAAATGTAAAGACCACTAGTATTACTTTAAATGCTTCAAATGAAAGTGACTGCAAACAAACCAAATTGCTGCTCACTTTCCCCCTGCTGAAAGATGGCCTCTTCCTCTGGTCCTTCTGGTTTCAAAGGGTTTATAAAAGCTGCCCTGGATAAACAGTAGACGCTCCTTGCATTCATTTACATACACAAATCATACACATATTGATCATATCAACAGGCTTTACCTTTTGTTTTCAGGATCTCGAGCCACCATTACAAACGTAGCATCTAATACATCAGAGTACGCCCCATCATGAAACTGAGGCAAAAAAGTTTGTTTCAATTTTTATGATCAATATATAACATTTATGCTTTAGGAAAAAGACTAAATACCTGAGACATGTGCATTTTGGCCTCTATTGAGGTTTTGCCAACCCATGTCACATGACCTGTGAACTTGATGTCACAGTCTGGGTAGATGATGTTTTTTCGCATGTCTGTAAAACAACAAAAATTAAATGAACATACTTTATCATTTGTGGGAATTTATAAATTATAACAATTCTATACAAGAGGCAATACCGATCTTGTCCACTAGGGCGGTGACAATAGACAGTGGAGATCTTTGCAGCTCCTTATTCCATGTGTGAGAGTAACAGATGAGCACTAAAGAGACAAACATGAATTATCTGTTATACTAATAACTAGGACCAGACAGAATCTGTGAACATTTTTTTGCTATTTCAGCGCAGAATTTTGTAAACAATCTGTGTATTTATGCTAAATTATTTTGGGAGTGTTGTAACTAAAAACTTAATAGATTGATATAAAAATAATACCTTTTTAACATGTATTTAATGTTTACAATGCAAATCCAATTAGATTTACTTATTTAGTAAACAAGGCAAGTCTCTCCTATATCTACTAAAGACAGAAAATATTATTTTACAAACGTTATTGTAAATAAATTAACAATTTCATATTCGTCAATAGGATTTACTGAAGGTAATGTAAAAACTGGATAAATATAAATTTACACACATTTACAAAAGTAAATAAATGGACTCAATGATGGGCTAAAAATCTGTTAATTCTATGTGGGCCTACTCATAACAGCCAACACTCCTGTTTTTGCTAGGAGTCTCCCATATTTCACACTCATCTCCCGCAACCCTCCTATTTTGTTATTTCTCTCTTGAAAATTTGCATAATTTGTATGGCTCATCTCGTTATAAAGAAACACTTTCTGTCCATGTTCATCAAGTTGCCAGAATCTTGTATGAAGCTCATCACCTCAGACAACTGACAAAATATTAAAATCTCCTCAATCTGGCAACATGCATTACAAAAGAGTTGTTGATTTCTACACAGGTGGTGGAAGCAAGATTTGAAAGGCTGCGTTAGTAACGTCAGTAGTAGCAGACAACACCATGGTCACCAGGGTGTCCACCCCCTCATTTGTTGCCAGCCATGGTTGTACTGAAACTGTCTACTGTACACAATAAAAAAATCCTATATTTTTTGTGTTACCTGCTAAACTGTCCAAATCCTCCAATATTCTTCCAAATCTGTTGAGAAAAACATATTTAAGCAAAAGCTTATGTATTCTTATCAGAACACAACGTGAAAAATTGCTGTTTCTGAATATTACTAATTCTATTTCTAATTTTAACAGGCAAGTTACTGGGTACATGTGAATATGAATGGTCTTTTAATACCTGACACTGTTATGATAGTTGAGATATTTCTCTCTTAAAGCAGGCTGGGTACCCAGAGGAAGATGTGCCTCAATTGCACTGTCCTTCATTGTCTTTGTAGGCAGTTCATCCTGACTATTTGCAAGATACTGGCTTAGTGATGCACGCTCAGCTAATGCTTGCTGATGATCTCTGTAAAGAAATGGAGAACATTATAAAGATCATAATAAAAATAAAAAAAAAATGTGTAACAAGAATGTAAACTCTGCAATCTACCTCCAGTTGGTAGAGGCACCGACTATTTCCCTCAGCCTGTTGCGAACTGTGAAAATAAACAGGAGCAAAATTAAGCTTTAAAAATGTGCTGAGAATGTATATTTATTAAAGTGTAGTGCTAGAATAGCGAAATCTTAATCATTACAGAACATAATATTGAGAAAAGTCAACAGAAACAATGTACTGAAGAGGAACCAAGATTAAGAAGTTTGAAAATGGAAAATTAGCAGATGACAAAGTGCAAGAAAACTCATGCACATGTAGCAAAGACAACAACAAAACAACAGCAAGATTGTGTCATAGCAAATCGCAAATATTAAATGTTATTTCATTTTACCATTGCTCACAAGTAAAAATGTGTCTCCTGTGGGAACATAAAAACTGGTCAGAACTTGAAACTGATTATTTAAATGATTATTTAACCCCTTAACCCATTTAAGCCCAGCGGCAACTATAGTGATTCATAGTTGCCATTTTCCGTTTATAAGTCATTTTCTACACATTATACATGTTTACTTTCTCAATGACATGCAAGCAAACAACAAAATAAAAGATTTCAAGAAAAAAAAGAGAATTGATTTACTTTGTCACATGAGGTCTTCAACTTCCTACCCCTAATTCTAGAATGCAAAATGGAGACAAACCCTCCTAAATAAAGGCTATTTACATGTTACTAAAACTTTTTTGTTCAAAAATGTATATCAACCTAATCATGAAGGTCTATACACTCATCCAAATAAAACTAATCTTTTAGTCTTTTTTTATAAACTTTGTTAAATTTAAAGATTTTTGCTTTCATAATACCCCATCTAAACATAACTTTACAATTTAACTGATATCTTTACTTTACCATTTTTGATACACAGTTTAATCCTCAGAGTAAAACAAAGAGTTCTACAAAGAGTTCAAAAAACACTGGAGCAGAGTTAAAGTGCTGATTGAAGAAAGAATAATGAACTCCTGCAGTTAAAAAGCAGAATCACTTAAGAAAAACACAAAACTACAACAGAATTCATCCACAACCTTAGTCCCTGCTGTTCACACAAACATGGGTTAAGTCTAAATTGCAGCTTTTTTTCTACACAAAAACACAGTATCAGGTCACTGGCACCCAAATTTTTGAATACTATTGTCAGGATGAAGATTTTAAAAAGCACCAGTGTCTGTGTTTTTTAGAAAACTGAAAAAAAAAAACATTTTTGTTTACAAAATACCTGTGTGCAACGGAAACTCAAATGTCTCAAAATCTCAGTTCATCAGGATCATTAAACAACTCCGCAAACAAAATCAGCAGCTTTACTTATTACTAAGCTGTTTGACTATTTCTGTCAATGTCTATAAAAGTCTGTAGTGAGATTTACTGAAAATGTTTTGGTTATTTGTTACCATTGTGGTATGTATTTACTTGTGTGTATTTACACCAGTTTTTATTTTACTTTTTGAATTTTTAATGTTTTTTTTCTTTGACTGCTGTAACTCTGCAGTGTGGGACCAAAAACACTCTACTCTTGGAATTTTGCTGTGAAAGGAATATATAAATATGTGTATTATTAATAATTATAATTTTTTTTTCAATATTTGTAATATTGTCTAACAATTTTTAATTTATCTTTTTGACACACAGTAGTCTGTTGGGGAAACTAGTGTTTGTTTTATTACTTTAAGACACATAGATTAGTTTTTTTGTGTTTTCATTTTATGAAATTATGTGATAGATAATTTTCAGGGGCTTCATATCAAATGATTTTCTAATTTTAAATATGATAAATGCATTTATTGGTATGAATTGATCTGTTAAAAGCAGTTGTTTTGGGTTAAAATGCCAAATGTTCTCCTTTTATTCAAATTTTACATTTTACATTAGGGTTATTACAACATATTTGCCCACATATTAAAATAAGATTTTCTTTAAAAAATCTAAAATCCTAGGGAAAAATAAATTCAAAGCAGGATCATATAGGACACCATGGACAACATGCCTGGAACAATTTTTTAAAAATTTGGCACAAATGGGTTTTAATTGTTGGGTTCACACTTGATTTTGATAAATGCCATAAGCATGTAACATATAGCTTGTCAGAATATCTTCAGGTTTAAGCAAACGTCCCATCTGTGGGAATTAAAAAAAAACTGTATGTTTTTAGCTCAAAGACAAAAATGTGGTTTCAAGCATCAAAACATGTTTTTATTGATTGCTTTCAAACATCTCAATGTGTCTGGTCTAATTTATTTTAAATAGTAGCGGTTTATGTAAAATCACAAATAATTTTACTTTTCACAATTTTAGTATTTCACACTACCTTTTACCCAGGCATCAATATTTTTCTGATTGTCTCTGTCAGTCTTATACTTAATAAATCATCAATCACGTGCGTAAAAATTTCAAATTGTAAGATAAAAACATTGTCATTTAGAGCATGTTTTAGCATAACATAACAAAATGATGCCATTTTACATTTACATACATTTTTTGAAAAGACCATGTTAATACACCTGAAGAGTTAAGAATCATTAAAGGAGAAAAAACCCTAATTTCATTTGTTTATTTTCTTACGGCTTAGTGCCTTTATTCATCAGTGGTCGCATAATGAACCGCCAACTTATCCAGCATATGTTTTACACAACAGATGCTTATCCAGCATATGTTTTACACAACAGATGCCCTTCCAGTTCTAACTCAGTACTGGAAAACACCCATACACACACATTTACACACATACACTACGGCCAATTAGTGACATTTAGTTTATCCAATTCACCTTCACCTACATGCCTTTGGGGTGCAAGAGTATGGATGTTTCCCAGTGTTTGGTTGCAGCTAGAAGGGCATCTGAATGAATGAATGAACATTTTACTCTAGCCCACAATAATTCTAAAGAAACTTTTTCAATAGCTGTGTATTAATGCATGTATATGTATTTATATATGCGTATGTGTAAAACTTGTTCAGGCAACGCAGTGGCGCAGTAGGTAGTGCTGTCGCCTCACAGCAAGCAAGCTTGCTGGTTCGAGCCTCGGCTGGGTCAGTTGGCGTTTCTGTGTGGAGTTTGCATGTTCTCCCTGCGTTCGCATGGGTTTCCTCCGGGTGCTCCGGTTTCCCCCACAGTCCACAGACATGCGGTACAGGTGAATTGGGTAGGCTAAATTGTCCGTAGTGTATGAGTGTGAATGAGTGTGTGTGGATGTTTCCCAAAGATGGGTTGCGGCTGGAAGGGCATCCGCTGCGTAAAAACATGCTGCATAAGTTGGTGGTTCATTCCACTGTGGCGACCTCAGATCAATAAAGGGACTAAGCCGAAAAGAAAATGAACGAATGAATAACTTATTCATTTTTATATATATATAAAAATACCATCTGCCATATCAGGTGCTTTCCCTTGTCTACACATTTGCCCCATAGAAAATCCTCTACACATCAGGGACGATGCAGACTTCAGGACCCTATAAAGAATAAAAAACGTGTAAATTCGTGTCTATGGGGACATTACAAAACTACTGATAGCCACGTAATAAAATTACAATAAAAAGATGAACAAAATGAGACAGAACTAGTCTGTAACTCTTCATTCATGACTCACTCACAAATGATGTACACAACAAAAGCGGGACGCAAGACATAATTGTGAAACTCACCGCGGAGAAAGCATCTTCCTTGTTCTTGGCTCACCACTTTATTGTATAATAACACGGATTTTTGCTGATATAAACAACCGCACGCTTCTTGCAGAGATGTCAGCCTTCTGGGCAGTGATTCGCATTTCCTGAAACGTACAGTGGTGGGTGCGGCTTAACTACCGCACTAACCATAACAAAAGCGCATCTTTAAGGAATTTTCCTTCACTTAACGGTTCAACCTTTACCGTAAGTACGACATTGTTTTGAATGTTTTCAGTGTGATAAGCGGGACATATAAAGTTTTGAGAAACGCTCTTCAAACCGCGTTTGACATGAACTTTAATCTTTTCTGCATCATTATGAAGGAAATGTCGTTCAAACTAACGTATATTCACCAAGAGCAACAACATTCCTACAGTATTTTGATCTTACTTATACATATTCATCAACAAGGGCTGTGCGTCATGACGAACCTCAAATGGACACCTCCTATTGGTTCGCGAAAGGAAAAAAACGTTATTATGGTGATTAAACCCCTCCCCGCCGGCAAATATATGCTCGACATTGATAAACAAAGGACATTTACTGAAGCCAGGTGAAATCCGCCGGGTCAGTTGCTGCATGCGAGTCCCACACAGGAGAAGCCCAAACTTGACAGCGCAGGGTAAAACCCGGGACAGCGAATGAAGAAACACCTTTTGCTTCACTTCACATATAGAGGACTAGTGAGAAAAGGGAAAAAGAGTAAAAGAAGAAAATGGCCAATTTTAATTTGCGTAAAGCGGAGCCCAAAGACGTGCCTGACATATTGCGACTCATAAAGGTAGACTTGTACGATTTATATATATATATATTCGGACTACAGAATATTCTGTCGAAACTTCTCTAACAAGTGCATAAATATTCCCGTTTTGATGTCCTCTCCTAAGTACTAATTTAAAAAGTTATTGTCACACTTATTTTGATTTATTATGTTCAAATGGTTACAAAATATCCAAATATGCCCTTCTGTGACAACAACCCCTATAGGCCAACCGCCTACAGGACTTGGTGTTCGTCCAACAGAGTTCTGAAAGCATCTTTTCTTTACTAACTTCTGCAGGAACTCGCGAAGTATGAAGAAATGGAAGACCAAGTTCTTATAACTGAGAAAGGTGAGGTCCGTCAGCGTGTCTGATGTGATATCTGATCAATATTTTGCCCACAGTTACAACAATAGTTTTGTGTTTAGATCTGCTCGAGGACGGTTTCGGAGAGCACCCGTTTTACCACTGTGTGGTCGCAGACGTGTCAGCCGAGCATCAGAAAGTCGAAGGTAAAACACTACTTTAACCTGTTGAATATCCAAATAGTTCGTTTTTTTGGGGGGTTCACTAGAAGAAGTTTGTTATAAATAGCTTATGTTTTAGCTAAATGTTTTAAAATACGTATTTTACTAAAATACTTATTTTTACTTACAGTACTTTAAAAAAATTGTATGCATGTGAATGTCTTTTTTTTGCCAAAATAATTAATAAAAACTGTAATCCACTAGCTTAAAGGGGTAGTTAACCCAAAACAGAAAGGTCTGTCATTATATACTCACCTTTCACTTGTCAAAAAAAAAAAAAAAAAATACAAACAAATAAAAAAATAAATACATTTAAATAACCTGGCTTTAAGGGATAGTTCACCCAAAACATAAACTTGTCAATATTTACTAACCCTTCACTTGTTAAAAACTTGTTTCAGTTTCTTTCTGCTGAACACAAAAGCTGTAACTATTGACCTCCATAGTATTTGTTTGTTCTACAATATAAGTCAGACGGTTACCAGTTTCCAGCTTTCTTTAAAATGTCTTTTTAACTTAGCAGGAGAAAAAAAAGTGTATGCAACTTGATGTGTAAATTTAAATGTTTGGTTACACAATCCCTTTAATAGGACTACCAAATATAATACGTGTCAGATGCACATTAACCCATGTGTGCTGTTGGGGATGTTTTCATTCACTCTGGGGTGATTTTGAGTCTTAATTTGGCCACAACTTTCTCTGCGTTTCAGCAAATGGAATGATTTTTGGTGACATCTTATTTAGACACATATTTTGGGAAAATGCTTTAAAATATTTTCAAAAATTCAATAATACACTCTGGCCAAATGTACTACCCTTTTGTTATGTTCTTGGCTTTTTGCCGAATTGACTCTCATTATAAGGACATTTTGTAATCATGCATTTTTGATTGTTGGTGGTTTTCCCTGTTGGGAAGAGGTAAATGTACAAATTTTTACTGTTGATCATCAGTTGCAGTGCAAAAAAAACTTATTTTCTGGACAAAAGTTATATCGTTGTATGAAGTATAGTGTGTGTGTGTGTGTGTGTGTGTGTGTGTGTGTGTGTGTGTGTGTGAAAGAGACCTTTGCGCACTTACCTGTATGTTTGAGAAAATACAAAAATAAGCAGCTGAGTTCTCGAAACATATAGTAGTACTTATATCAAGTGTATTTATGCACGCACACTATAATCTGCTGTTTTCCTACATAGAAAAGTCAGAAACTTTTTTGCACAGGCCTATCTAAAGAGTTCCTTCAACTGATGATCAACAGTAAAAATATAAAGATTTATCTCATCCAAACAGGGGAAAACACCAACGATCAAGAATGCACGATTATTTGGTGCCATGGCTTTGCAATAAAAATTTTTTTCGTTAAAATGGAAGTCAATGGGGCAAAAACAGCCACCAACATAACCAAAGGGTAGTCAATTTGAACAGTACACAAGTGTAATTACACTTAATATGTGTAGTTTTAGAACTTTTCTCTTATTTAAAAAAACGCACTTTACACCTGAAACATCCGTGTTGTTTTCTGCAAGTCCAAATTAATCAAATGACACAACTTTTTAAATAATAAAACTTCAGTCACATTGTTCTGCATTTTAAACATATTGGATAAATATTTGTCACACTTTATTTTGCAGTGTAACTACATTTAAAGTCCCCAGGAAATCAAAACTAATCATAGGATTTTGTTAGCTCACATTGCCAGTTTTGTGGTGAACAATTTATCTGTGCATGTCATTAAGAAAAAAATGTTTGCCCTTCTGATCTTTAATGAAAATCTGAAAATGCACTTCCTGTTTGTTTACAGTTAAATTATCATATTACATTACTTAGAGGTAATGGGCGTGGCTAACATATTTAATCAGGCTGGTTCAACTGTCAGTTTTGACAACAAACAAATGGTGAGGAGGAGTCTGTTAAGTTGTAATAACTCTTCTAAAAACCCTTTACTACATCCATTTAGCCCGCGATAAAAACAAAACAAAACAAGCAATGCCCACTGTTTGCTCATTTACAATTCGGTTTCTCTAGGAACTGTGTCACAATACTAAAAATAATGATCACAGCTTCCGGTATTTTGGGACTAAGTACCAAGTAATATTAATTAACTAATCAATGTCCTTTCTAGATGGTTAGCGCTAGGTATAGTGTTTTCATATAATTATGTATAATTTATTGTTATTACTATAGCAAGTACATAGTGTAAAAGGTGTTAACCAAATATTTGTATCATGAATATTTGTGCATGATCAAGTAATACAACTGTGTTCACCTATAGGTTATTCTGTGATTGGATTTGCAATGTACTACTTCACCTATGACCCGTGGATTGGCAAGTTACTGTACCTTGAAGACTTTTACGTCATGAAAGAGTACAGAGGTGAGGGTTGTGTTCAAATACATCCCTTACAATACTGTAGCCATTTCCTGAAGTCTCTAATATCATGCTTCACAGGTTTTGGAATTGGATCTGAAATCCTGAAACACCTCAGTGATGTGAGTTCTCTTTCACTTATAGTTTTAAGACACTAATCTATACCAAACCTGTTAACCGCAAACATAGTATAGGGGTCAAAAAAAGAGACGTCAGCTTAGTTTCTGCAGCAAAGAACATCTATACTTCTTTCATAATCAGTTGAGGTCAGAAATATTAGAGAATTCTGAGAGAAATGTGTTTAAAAAAAACTCTTCTAAACATAATAGTTTTAATAAATCATTTTAAATAACTGATTTATTTTATCTTTGCCATGATGACAGTAGATCAGTAAATAATATTTTACTAGATATTTTTCAAGACACTTCTATACAGCTTAAAGTGACATTTAAAGGCTTAACTAGGTTAACTTGACGGGATAGGGTAATTAGGCAAGTTATTTCATGTTTTTTTCTGAAGACAATGGAAAAAGGGGCTAATAATTTTGACCCTAAAATGGTTTTCAAAAAATTAAAAACTTCTTTTATTTTAGCCGAAATAAAACAAATAAGACTTTCTCCAGAAGAAACAATATTATCAGACATGCTGTGAAAATTTCCTTGCTCTATTAAACATAATTTGGGAAATATTTAAAAATTTTTAAGAATTCTGACTTCACTGTAGATAGAGTATTATATACGTGCAATATGTATTTTGTTGCATAAACAAAAATGTCTTATTAATAAGCTACTGTTACACCAAATGACATTTAGAGCACATTAATCATAGTTTGCTATTAAAAGTGGACTATTATAGTGAATACTAGTTTGATGGATTTCTTATATATTTCTTATATGACCCAATTAATTTTGTATTGTCTTTAGATGTATTATTACCTCGCATTATCTTGAACAGCCGTTTTCTTTTGCAGACGGCAGTGAAGAATCGTTGCAGCAGCATGCATTTCATCGTGGCTGAATCCAACAAGACGTCCATCGACTTTTACAAGCGTCGCGGGGCTTCAGACCTCTCGCTGCAGGAGGGTTGGCGACTTTTCAGGATCGATAAAGAGAATCTTCTGAAAATGTCTGCTGAAGAGTGAGCTGGCCGACGGTCCAGTGTTCAGGGAGAACTAAAGACAGCTCACAATTTCTCAGTTTGTAGATCTTTAATTCAATATTTTAGATACTCTGTGTTATTGATTATATTAACAAACAGTAATGTACTCTAGAAGAAGTTTCTGTAGTACTTGTGTCATATTCTGTAGTGTATATGTAAGATTAGCTTATCAATCAGCTTTTTTGTATCCAATTCAATGTATTAAAAATCTAAACAAATAAATATTAAGAATTATATTTAAGTAATACCTTCAGGCTTTCCTTCTAATACAAATGTGAAATTCACAGTGGTAAAATTGGGACTGCTGAATGCACAGAATGGATCCTGGACGGTGCTGTAATTTGCAAAATGTCTCTTTGTTTATGCACAGACCAAATTCATGGTTTGTGAAATCGTAAGTTACTATAAAACTTATAAATTGGATCTTTGTTTAGTGACATTGAAAACGCTGGAGAAAGTGAAGCGAGCACCCATCTAGAAAGCTCTGGAAATGGATGTATAAGTAAATAAATATTCAGCAACATTCAGATTCGTACAGTACAAGTCATGCAGGTGATTCTGTCTTTCAGCTTGGTCCAAATGGTTGCTATTATAATGTGCATTTATATATAAAAGTACATTTATATAATTCACAAAACATCGCTGAATACAATTACAGTGAACACTGCCAACATTGTAATAGAGTAATAAATACCACCATACTGATCAGTACACCGATAAGAGAAGAGAATCCAGGTGCGAAGCAGGAACTCTTCATAAAATGAGCTGCTTTGTCTCAACTTGATTTTTGGCTGTCTGATTTCTGTGTCTTGTCAGCCTGTGAAGAAAACAGATAAAAGGTTATGAAGTGTTTATATCACAACTTCTATGATGCTTTTATGAGACCACTATTAGGTTACTCATTCTCAAATCAACCAAGATGTATTTGTACAGTATGTGACTTTTTTTTCAGTAGAAAGTTTTCAGCTAATACTGTTGTCCTTTAGGATTTATTAAATGCAAAACTATTTGTTTATTGACTCTCAAAGTGTTGACTCTTTTAGCTGAAATCTTCTTTGATTTACTACTGTAGAAAAAAGTTCACCTACATCTCAGATGGCCTGAGGAAACTTCATATTTTATTTCAGTTTTGGGTGAGCTATTCCTTTAATGTTAAATATATGTGCTGTCAAAATGATCTGACAGTTTTGGATTTGGACTCACTAAAATTTTGGATAGTCTGTTTTATTTATGTCAAAAAGTGTTTTTCTTTAGAACTTTCTATTAATCAAAACAGTATTAATCGAGCAATCAGCGGTGACAAGAAAAGCTTCTCACCAAAGTGCATATTTTTGAACATTAAAGCATTTTGTGTTTTACTATATTGTTTATCTTCGAAGTACTCACTTTATTCATTCATTTTCATTTTGGCTTAATCCGGGGTCACCACAGTGGAATGAACCACCAACTTATCTAACATATTTTATGCAGCGGATGCCCTTCCAGCTGCAACCCATCACTGGGAAACACCCTCATTTACACACATACACTACAGACAATTTAGCATACCCAATTCACCTATACAGCATGTCTTTGGACTTGAGAAAACCCACGTGATCACAAAGAGAACATGCAAACTCCACACAGAAACGCCAACTGACCCAGGCGAGGCTTGAACCAGCGACCTTCTTGTTGCAGGGCAACAGCACTACCCACTATGCCACCGCGTCACCCAGTACTCACTTTATAATAAAGCTAAAATGTCCTATTTGACCCTGAATGTAAAGGATTAAAAGAGTTTTATATCTGTTGTCTAGAAGTTGAGATTTATAGTGAATGCAAGTAGTATTTTTGTTACGTAATTAACTTACTAAGGAATAAAATTACTTTTTAGACTAAATAATTTAAAAAGTAACTAAAATACAATTGCACATCTATGATGCCAGTCTCCCGTTTCACCAAATCCCAAAGATGCTCTTCTGGATTGAGCTCTGGTGACTGTGAAGGCCATTTGAGTACTGTGAACTCATTGTCGTGTTCAAGAAACCAGTCTGAGATGATTAGCGCTTTATGACAGGGTGTGTTATCCTGCTGGAAGTAGGATCAGAAAATGGGTGCACTGTGGTCATAAAGGGATGGACATGGTCAGTAACAATACTCAGGTAGGTTGTGCCATTGACACAATGCTCAACTGGTACTAATGGGTCCAAGTGTGGCAAAAAAATATCCCCTCCACATTACACCAGCCTGAACCGCTGATACAAGATAGGATGGATCCATGCTTTCATGTTGTTGACGCCAAATTTTGACCCTACCATCTGAATGTTGCAGCAGAAATCAAGACTCATCAGACCAGGCAACATTTTTCCAATCTTCTATTGTCCAAGTTTGGTGAGCCTGTGCAAATTGTAGCCTCAGTTCCTGTTCTTAGCTGACAGGAGTGGCACCTGATGTGGTTTTCTAATGCTGTGGCCCATCCACCTCAAGGTTGGAAGTGTTGTGTGTTCAGAAATGCTCTTCTGCAGACCTCGGTTGTAACGAGTTGTTTGAGTTACTGTTGCCTTTCTATCAGCTCAAACCAGTCTGGCCATTCTCCTCTGGCCTCTGGCATCAACAAAGCATTTGCGTCCACATAACTGCAGCTCACTGAATATTTTCTCTTTTTTGGACCATTCTCTGTAAACCCTAGAGATGGTTGTGTGTGAAAATCCCAGTAGATCAGCAGTTTCTGAAATACTCAGACCAGCCCATCTGGCATAAGCAATCATGCCATTAAAGTCTCGGTTTGAACTGCAGCAGATCATCTTGACCATGTCTACATTGGTTTACATTGTGTTAACGAGCAGTTGGGACAGATATATCTGATAAAGTATCTGTGTGTATGTGTGTGTGATTATGTATATACATATATTAAAAATGTACGATCATCCTTGGTGAACATACAACACTAAACACATACAAACACACACACAAAAAAAATAAATAAAACTAATTTAGAAGAAACTCTTGAATACTGCTGTATATCTGAGAAGTTTTCTATGGGGTTTGTTATAATAAATTAGGCTTTAATTCCTTATTAGCCATATTACAGGAAAAATGATGCATTTCATTCTTTAATATCCCGTTCTTTTTATATTTTATATCCATCTTCAAAAAAGACCCAACCTTTTTGATTTAAACCTTATTTTAAACCTACATTCGCATTGTATTCACTCTGCCTCAGAACATATAAAAAAAGAAATCTAGTACAAAACTGTGCCAAAATATCAGATTTCTCCTCACTTTGTCCTTGGAAGAAGATTTTCCTCTCAGCAGCTCCTCCAAAACAGCTCGCCCCTCTGAACCCCACGAGTACATGTAGTCCTTTGTGGTCTATTTAAAAAACAATCAATTCAAATGACAAATAATTAGTGGCATATATCAATCGTGTGCATTTTTAATAAGTTTAAAACAATAAAGCACATTAATGTTCGTTTCCAGTGCTTTTGGAGCGAGGCAGGGAGTAGTCTATTATTCACTTTAATTGAGTGAGCTTATCCGTGGAAAAATTCTGAAAATATCCCTGCACTTTGTACTTTTCCATTAATGGATGGTCACACAGGAAGAAAAGAGGAAGGAACAGTGACTATCTGAACACACAATTCACAGGCTGAATTTCCTGCAGATTAGCGCAGTTCAAATCCCAGCAACACTCATTTATTTAACAGCAACTATAAATAACTATATCTCAATTAAATACAATTCGGAGATGCATATGTTACACAAAACAGAACTTAAAAACTTAGAAACATAATTACCTTTATAGATGACAATTAAAAAGCATCCAAAAAACTAGTCATTATTAAATTACCAACAGCCAATATAACTCAGCAACACAGTCTTAAACAGCAGAACGTCTGACTATTTGTATTTTAGTGTATATACAAATTTGAATATGCAAATTGGCTGTAGGATGACATATAGATATAAATCACTGAGCAGTTGCATACGGGACAAAAGAATGCTACAATGTTCATCAAGCCAATTGCAATTGTTATAGAAGATCAACTATTTACAAAAGTGTTTAGTGCACTTCAATAGTAATAAGGATGAGGTTTGGAATAGTTTATTTATTTCAAACATTTTTTGAGTGTTTTGCTGTTCTGTTAATAATAAACTTCACTTTTTCCTTGGTCTAATATATTGTGTTTTAATAAATGGCTTTTCCCCCAGGAAATAAAAAGGGTGTCCCTCTATGATAATCCCCTTTTCCATATTTTCTTGGGAGCCCCAGACATGAGTAAAATAGTTGATGCTGCATCACTGAAAACATCAAGTACTGCTGTCTGTGCTGGACGTCCTGCTGAGAGACAACAACATACTTTGTCCATCTGAGGAGCAGAAGAAGAGTAAACTTGCCCTGGCAGCAGAGGCGGCGTGTTGTGGGTAAAACACAGAGGCACAGAGAGCCATCAGCCCAGTGGGAAATATCAGCCTTTTGACCGTGCTGCCTGTCCAGATAAAACACCACAATAAGAAGCAAAACTCTTGTTAATAACACAGAAAAGACATTAGATTAAAGACCTCTGGCGATTAGTAAGAATCATACATTTTGCAAAAAAAAGGCCCAGGATTCCAGAAAACCCAATGACGCCTACACTGGGGTAAAACTCAGATGGAGGGTCTTTCAAAAATGTAAATATATCTGGAGGATATAAGAAAAGCAACAAGGCTTTATGTTAGCACATAAACAGCCGTATTTGGTCAAAAAAATAAAATAAGATTGTTGCATTAACATGAATACAATACTATTAAAATAAGACATTTACCGTATGAGAGAAAGTGTAAACATTAATAAGAATAAATATATTAAAATTTTACATTCAATAGAAAAATGGGTTTAATTAGTTAAAATAAATAAATTGAATTAAAGAAATATAGACAAATAAATTGTTTTATTACAACTATAGAACACAAGGTAGTTTGTGGAGAGGAAATTTGTTTGGATGTAACATGGTCTGTAATTTTTAAGAACTTAAAAACAAATAAATAATAAAAATAAATATATTTATTTATTTACAATTATATATATATATATATATATATATATATATATATATATATATATATATATATATATATATATATATATACACACACACACACACCGGCCACTTTATTAGGTACACCTGCCCAACTACTCGTTTATCAGCAAATCACATGGCAGCAACTCAATGCACTTAGGTATGTAGACATGGTCAAGGCGATCTGCAGCAGTTCAAACTGAGCATCAGAAATGAGATTTAAGTGACTTTGAACGTCACATAGTTGTTGGTGCCAGATGGGCTGATCTGAATCAACGTTGGACAATAGAAGATTGGAAAAACTTTGCCTAGTCTGATGAGTCTCGATTTCTGCTGCAACATTCAGATAGTAGGGACAGAATTTGGCGTCAACAACATGAAAGCATGGATCCATCCTGCCTTGTATCATTTGTTCAGGCTATTGGTGGTGGTGTAATGGTCTGGGGGGTACTTTCTTGGCGCCCTTTGGGTCCATTAGTACCAATTGAGCATCTTGTCAATGACACAGCCTACCTGAGTGCTGAGCTGTTGATGACCATGTCCATTTCTTTGTGACCACAGTGTACCCATCTTCTGATGACTACTTCCAGCAGAATAACGTGCAATGTCATTAAGCACGAATCTTCTCAGACTGTTTTCTTGAACATAACATAACATGCCGGCAGCTAGCTCTCTGCAACTCTCATATGGTCGCCCACTGAAGCTAAGCAGGGTTGCGCCCGATCAGTACCTGGATGGGAGACCACATGGGAAAGCAAGGTTGCCGGAAGTGGTGTTAGTGAGACCAACTGGGGGAGCCCAACCTGTGGTCTGTGTGGGTCCTAATGCCACAGTATAGTGAAGGGTACTCTATACTGCTCAGTGAGTGCCGTCTTTCGGATGAGATGTTAAACCGAGGTCCTGACTCCCTGTGGCCTATTTATATATAGCCTATTTCCATCATGGCCTACTAACCATCCCCAAATCATAATTGGCTTCATCATTTTGTCTCCTCTCCACCTATCAGCTGGTGTGTGCTGGTGGCCCTATGTGTTGAGTGCCCAATGGCCTCCACAGTCACCAGAACTCAATTCAATAGAGCACCTTTCGGATGCAGTGGAACTAGAGATTCGTATCATGGATGTGCAGCCAACAAATCTGCAGCAACTGCGTGATGCTATCATTTGTGAACCAAAATCTCAGAGGAATATTTCCAGTATCTTGTCGAATCTACGGTACGCAGGACTAAGACAGTTCTGACGTCAAAAGTAAATTCAACCTAGTTAGGTGTACATAATAAAGTGGCCTGTGACCATATATATATATATAATGACTTATCAATGATAATAAGTTTCAATTTTGGGAAAAGAAGTAATAATACAATAAACAAAATTGTGTTCAAATAATTACATTTTTAGATTGTTGATTAAAATAAACATCTTATGAAACACTGAAAGTAGATTTAAATGAATTATAAATGTTGCAATTAAAATAAATATATACTACACATCTTGTATAACAAACAAGCAAATAATGCACAGTACATTCATACCCAGTACAATATTTTGAGTGGTATCCACACCAGGCTCAACTGTTTTATAGTAAGACTAGAATAGAAAAAAAAGAAAAAAAGTTACAGGAGATATTACAGGTTAATTCAATAAGATATCGCAACCAAACAATGTAAGTTTTATAATTGGGAAGCATCAAAAGATAAACAACATAACTTGCCTGTATTTTATCCACAGCAAACTGTGTCCTTTCCTGGAGGTTAATGAATTATGAGCAAACATGAAAACTATGAACTTAACAATATGAAATTTCTATAATGAATGAATTTTATATATTAACGTCCACCTTTTAAAGGCATACCTGACACCATGAACAATAAGGTTCAACAGACTTTCTCAGAGATGCCACACCCTGCTCAACAGGCCCGACATCAGGCTCCTCGTACCTCAGCCGCGGCTCAGGTGTGTCATACAGTGAGAGCTGAAAAATATAAGATTTTGTACAACACTGTCAAATTCAGGAAAATCAGCTTCTTGTTCTTCCCCAAAACAAAGCGTGCAGGAAGTACCTCATCGGTCATCAAGATGGCACTGTTTTCTTTGGCATTCTTTGTAGCAAAAACAGTGGTAGACATCAGGCCAAGGGCTCCGGGCACTGCCATGGGCAGAAGCACCTAAATAAAGAAGGCCAGAGAAAATAAATGTGAAACAAAGAAAAATGATAAATCTCTTGTATCCATATTGTTTAAATACTGGACCACACACAAGCACAAAAACTTTTATTTTAACATATGATACTCTGCAAATTAGTTTGATAATTAGGCAAAACATATATAACTGAAGTACACCACTCTCTAAAGAAACCTGAAAAAAGGTAAACAAAACATAAAACCTTATTTATAAGAACTTGACAATATTGTAGAATCCTATAAACCAGGGCTTGACATTAAATTAGCATTTAAGACTTTAATACTTTTGAAGGGCCTTAAATTTCACTACATTTATTTATCAACTTTTAATACTTTTTAAGACCCCGCGGACACCCTGTAATTTTAAAAATTGTGGGTCCTAACTTTGAAGTGTGCATTTTTAAAGTGACACCTTTGTTATGTAATGTATTCAAACAAGAAATCTAAATGAGAGACTCATTCGCTGCTCTTTAATCAGACTATTTAAATTATACAGTGAGGAAAAGGTTCATGAGATTTAATAACTTAATTCAACTTCAATAACCGCTATTAATCTCAATAGGCTAAACTGTTTGCTTATTTTGCAGCTTTTTCTAAAGTACACAATTCTATGCTTTGTAAATAATAATAATAACAATAACACATTACTGACCGTTTCAACTGTTTATTTACAATGAAACAGCTTTAGATGAACATATTTAGTTATTTGGGGTGATTTCTTTTTTTTTTTCTCTTCCTTTTTTCTCAATTATGACAATAACAGGTATGAAACATGTCCTGTCCAGCCCAGTAAAACACCTTGCGAGGGTCGTGCACACAAGAGATGTGATGCTCTGCGCTAATGTTTGAAAAGCTTGCGTAGGCATGTAAGCAGCATCGGTAGCCGTTTCCCTTTTACCATTCTTTGAACAGATGATGAGCGCATGATCATACGCATGATCATACCTTCATTCTCGAGTCACACTCGGTGTGTTTTCAGCATATTTTACAGTCTATGGTTTTCACCTACTTTCTTTTGCATGCACGTAATTTTTGTTTTTATAGTGTCATTTTCGGCCTATACAATAGCATTGCTTTAATAGAAAATTAACTCTTCATCTATGTATAGCCTTGTTAACTGCTGATCTGGCACCTTTAACCTGGACTGCGCATAATTTTATATATGACAACTGATTTTGTTGAATAAAAAGTGCATGAATGTAGTTCTGTATGCTTTTTGTAGGCAAGTATGCTTGTTTTGATGCATTATTAAAAATACCCCTGCTGAAAAATCCAGCTTAAACCAGCCTAAGCTGGTTGGTTGGTTTTAGCTGGTTGACCAGCCTGGTTTTAGAGGGCTTTTGACCATTTCCAGGCTGGTTTCCAGCTTGACCAGCCTGGTTTAAGCAGGACACAGCTGGTTTTGGCTGGGCTCCTAGCCTGGTTAGGCTGGTTTAAGCTGGTCAACTCCCAGCAGGCTGGAAATAGCTGGAAATCAGCCTGGAAAAGGCCAAAATCCCTCTAAAACCAGGCTGGTCAACCAGCCAATGCTGGTTTAAGCTGTTTTTTCAGCAGGGACTTGGATAAGAAATAATTTTTTTTTATTTTGGCAGGGCAAGTAAACTGAGGCCTGAAATTCAAGTTACATAAAAACTAATTGCAATGCAAGACAACCATGCTCATAATGCTCATGCGCATTAAGCAAATTCATACACAGCTAGCTCACAAGAACGTAAAATGGTTTTGTAACGTGGGATATAACAAAACATTTGAATCAAGCTATTTTAGCACGCCAAAGTCAAATTTATATAACGTATATTTTCGTAAACACTGTTATTTTATGTCAAGCCCTGTGTCGAACGTATTTTAAGCATAAAATGTAATAAAAAAACATTGTGAGACATAAGTTAGTTTCAGATCAATAAGCTACAGTTAGCATAGCTTCATCACTGATGTAACTAAGGTGTATGAACTGAGATGTAGCGCATCTTTTCAATAAACGCTTAAATATATTATCAGCATGCTTATAATGCACACCTGTAGAAATCATTTGCAAACAAATACACCACAGTACGCCCATTGACTGAATTCATATAATAAAAATGTGTGTTTACCTTTGCTATTTTCCCAAGATTTGACATCTTTCAGCAGCGCATCTGTCTGCTACGGCGTGTCTGTGAGGACAAAAGCCTCAATGCGTGTAAATATCTCAAAGCTTGTTTCTTAAAAGTTTATTTTACACTGTAAAAATGCAGGGTTCCACACAATTCATTCAATTAAGTTGTCCCACTGAAATCTCAAGAATTCTGTTGTTTCAGCTCATTTTAAATAAGTATGAACGAGCAAAATAAATATTTTCGAGTTAATGTTATTATTCATTTTAATGATAAAGCGCTTATCGAAATAAAGTGGATATAAAAAAAGATATAAATGTGCAATTACAAACATAAATAAAAATAAAAACATGTCCTTGGCAACTTTATCTAAAATTACTAACAATAAAAAATGTAAATAGGGCAACGCGTTGGCGCAGTGGGTAGTCGCCTCACAGCAAGAAGGTTGCTGGTTCGAGCCTCGGCTGGGTCAGTTGGCGTTTCTGTGTGGAGTTTGCATTGTCCCTGCATTCGTGTGGGTTATGGGTGCTCCAGTTTCCTGGTTTACCCCACAGGGTGCTCCGGTTTACCCCACAGTGCAAAGACATGCGGTACAAGTGAATTGGGGAAGCTAAATTGGTCGTAGTGTATGAGTGTGTATGGATGTTTCCTGGAAATGGGTTGCAGCTGGAAGGCCATCCGCTGTGTAAAACATATACTGGAAAAGTTGGCGGTTCATTTAGCTGTGGAGACCCCAGATTAATAAAGGGACTAAGCTGAAAAGAAAATGAATGAATGGAAAATTTAAATAAATAAAATGTTGCATTTAAACAAACTAAAAATACCAAAAGCACATGACAAGACTACTGTAACTTCATCTAACATTAAAAAGCTGAATCAGAATATTGATGTAGATTATAATAAAACAACAATTTAAAAGAGCAATTCAGTTTAGTTCAGGGCTTTAATAGTACACTTTAAGCAGAAGAAATCATGTGCATTTTTACCTTGACAAAAAATACAATTTTAGTCTATTTATTTTAAACAGCCCTATGTTAACACCAAAATACATCAGTTTTACTAAAAAAAGAAGGAACTTAATGAAATAATCCTAAACAGATTCATTTATTACAGTTAGCCAATATTCATTATATAGACTGTAAAATATTCTTGGCGTAACAGTGGCGCAGTGGGTACTAGCACAATCACTTCACAGAGAGAAGGTCGCTGGTTCGAGCCTCGGCTGGGTCAGTTGGCATTTCTGTGTGGAGTTTGCATATGTTCTCTCCGTGTTCATGTGGGTTTCCTCTGGGTGCTCTGGTTTTCCCCCACAAGTCCAAACACATGCACTAAAGGTTGGGTAAGCTAAATTGTCCGTATTTTTAATACATTTGCTGGATAAGTTGGCAGTTCATTCTGCTGCGGTGATCCCAGATTAATGAGGGGACTAAGCCGAAAAGAAAATAAATAAATGAATCAATGTAATATATACTAGTGACTAATAACTAGAAGTTTTTCTCTGATTAAGGTCTTTTGCATTTACAGAAAAAATGGATTTGGAGTTGCTTGAAGTGAGAAGCCTGTAAATGTTAAATCTCTTTATAAAGTGCAAGAGAGACCCACCAAATAAACAAACACTTAATACTTGATTGGTGGTAAAACCACGTTATCTTTAGGAATGAGTGGAGCTTGAAGAACAATTCCAAACTTCTCCCTCAACAGCTCTGTGATTTCTTCATCTGAAAGATCTGTTATGGTTCTTGATGCATGTTCTCCATCACTTGAGCCCAAACTGCTTATAATCAGTCTGCGGCCCATGATGGTGATTCTCCCGGTGGGCAACAACAGTGAACAGAGAGACTTACAGAAAAAAAGTGAGCTAACAGAACTCTGATGGTAGTCACACATGGCTCTGAAATCAGCTCTGTCTCGAGGCTCCAGAGTGAACTTATACTGTTCTGTCCAACATTCCCCACCAATCTCTGACTTACTTTCCATGAAAATCAAGTTTCCTTCAGATCTGAGGCGATAAACGCCGTGGCTCTGGATCTGAGGACTGTCAGTCTCAAGAGAGAGAGGAAGCTGGAATCCAGACCCAAACCCAACATCGCAGAGCCACCTGTGTTCATCCACCTTCACCATCATGAGGAAGTGGTCAAATGGAGGTCCGTAAACTCCGGTGAACCGATTTCTGACCTGTGCCGAGAGCAAAGTGACATCATAACCCATCTGAGACAGCAGCCAGGAGAAGAGTCCGTTAATCTCAAAGCAGAATCCTCCACGATGATTCACCACGATTTTTTCATACAGAAGTGGCAGCTCCAGCCTGACCCGACCCTGGGTGTGAATGGTGAGGTTTTCAAAGGGAACCGTCAGTAAGTGGTTCAGGTGTAGATATCGCAGAGTCTCCAGTGTCGGGGGACATGGACCAGAACAGCCGATACGAGCCAAATACCTTTGAACATCCATCATTTAGCAGTGTAGCTATTGTTTAGCTCAATTACTTTAAATCCAAATACAGTCGAAACAGCAGCACAAAGATTAAACTTTAGACAACCTCTCAAGCTAGCTTGCACAGGCTGTAAACTCGGATTGTACTTTCTCGGAAGTCCACGTCTCATGCACACGACACGAAACATGTCATCGATCCTCCCTTAAAATGTATAGCAAATAGCCTTAAAACCTGACTGAATACTCAAACTATGCTGAATGGAAAAAACGAAAGTGGAAAATACGGATATTAAAACAGACGCGAAAGAAATGTTGCCAGATATTACGAAAAAAGTAAGTTGTTCAAAAAATTCAAGAGAAGCAAAATGAGCATGGCTGTAAATGAACTGAATGTTTTATTTATTTTTTGACAATGTTTTTTTTACTGATGATTTTCTGATATTTACTTATATATTTCAGGCATTTCAACATTTTCGTTTTAAAATGTCAATAGTTTTTTAAAAAAATATATTGTTGAAGTGTATTTACAGCTACACCTTGCTTGTTTTGACAAATTATTAAAAAACGTGGCTAAGAAATACTGTTGTGTTTTTGTTTTGTTTGCAATTGATTCCTATAGTCTGAGATTATACACTTTAACTACAGTTTGCATAGCTTCATCACTGATGTAAATGTATGAACTAAGTTGTAGCGCATCCTTTCAAAAAAGCCTAAAAATAATATCAGAATGCCTAAAATGCATGACTACAGAAATCAATTGCAAACTAAAACCCAACAGCATGTCTATTAACTAAATTCATGTAGCACATAGACCTCAAACTTAATTCCTGGAGGGCCGCAGCTCTGCACAGTTTTGCTCCAACCCTAATTAAACACAGCTGATCCAACTAATCAAGGTGTTACTAGAGGCCCAGTTTACACTAGTACGTTTTGGTTTTAAAACGCATTAGGTTTGCTACGGTTACGCCATTTGTCCACAATCTCCCAGAGTTTTCGAGTGCCAAAAACAGAGGTTGTTGAAAACGGTGAGGAGGCCATTTTAATTTAAAAACACTGTGGCTCAGTGTTAGTGTGGATAGGGGAAAATGGAGACATCTGAAAATGGATGCGTCTGATTGGGGCTTTTTCCTCAATATTAAGTAGCCTACACGAAGTTCAGTCTTGCATCCTGTCCTTGTAAGTTCAGACTTTGCAAGTTTGATATCGAAAACAGACTCCCGAGAACACGTCAGGTGAATCTTCAAAGAGAACAGTGTACTTTACAACCTCATTCACGCCACCCTGGCTATGTTGTTTCACTTTCTTAACAATACAATAAAAAACATGATATCAGGAATGGCCTATTTTCATTTTGATAATAACAACTTAACAGACACCAAAATAGCTGCATATTTAAGTTCCAGTTCAAGTAGCTTTATTGGCATGACATTCAGTACAGTATTGCCAAAGCACTTCAAATATGAAATCTATTAAAACCATTGAAAAAATAATATTACAGATAAGATATATAATGACAAAAAACAATACATTTGATAAATATAACAACAATAATAATAAAAAGTTACTAATTATTTAAATAAGATACAGGAAATTACATTAACCATTTCTAATTGTGTGTAGGGTGTATACATATTTTGCAGCTAGTCTAGATGTCAATTCGTCCTCTCCGAGTACATGGTAAAGTTTTTCTGAGTCATTTAAATAAAAATAAAAAAGAACTGATCAATGTTTCAAATTGGGGGAAAAAAATTTCTCTAGTCATGGTGTATTTGGGGCAAAACAGAAGGAAGTGTGTTTCATCCTCTATTTGGTTTGTATCACACTGTTTACATAATCTCTGTTCTTTAGGAGTACAGGATTTTTTATGTCTGCCTTTTTCTATTTCTAAGTCATGATCACAGAGGCGATATTTAGAAAGAATGTGCTTTTCTTTTAATTGTTTTAATGATAAATAATTTGCCAACTGTGTGGTTCTGTTCAGGGCCGAATAACATTGAAGTTTAGTCTGGAGGTTTAATTCAGTTTTTAGTTTTACATCATAATTATATTTTAATGTTTTGTCAATTTGTTTGTGAAGGTTTTGTTTGGGGAGGGGTTCGGTTTGTGTTTTTTTTTTTTCAGTAGTTCAGATACCAGTGTGTTTAGAGGATGAGACACTGTAGGTTTTTCATTAGCCAGAAGGGTATGAAGGTAAATCCGTTGCGAAACTCGAGAGCTTGCAAATGTAAATGTGAGCACTTGTGATAATAATATTTGTATGTGTAGGTTGAAATGTACACTTATAGCTCTGATGTGAACAGCTGAAATCCTCGATTTGCACACACACACAACAATCCACACACTTGTGTTTTAAATTGGAAGTTGCAGATTAATAGTTGTGTATTTGTAAAATGTCATTCACAAATACAAAGTGACAGACACACGTGTGCAAGGCAAATTTGACTGCATCTTCGCTCTACAACCACAGGTCGGCACTCACAACCTCTCAGATTCGTCAGTACAACTACAAATCTCCCGCGCTCTGACTTTTGCTACACATCTCCCGCGATCTCTGTAGCAGAACTCATCTGTGCACTCGCAGATGCAGAGGCGTGAGCAGCGCGGGGCGGGGGAGGGGCGGGGCTGGTGTAAAGCTGTTTGATTGGCTGATGCCTGACCAATGAACAATGCCAGCAGCCAACAGGACTGAGGTGCAAAATAATCATTTCCCACGATTATTTCATTAGTTAGGGTTTATTTAAACTCTTTTCTGAAGAGATTCTTGTTAAAAATAATAAATTCTGTGGAAATGTACATACCAGTAAAAGAGCAGCAAAGCCAGTTTATTGGCTAGAGCCAGCCAATGAGATAGGGCGTTTCTGTTTGTCAGGACACAGGGCAGCTCACGTTGTTGGAGGCCTCGAGCAATCAGAGGGTAAGTTATGATTTTTAATAATTATCTATATGTTCAATACTGTTAGCTAAGCTAAGGACTGTGCTGGGTGCTTCTCTTGTTTGTTTTTTTTATATAAGAAACAGTTATGAGTTATCTAGGAGCTGCTTTCAATCATGTTATATGGTTCTAAAGATACGATTCAACCCACATGAAATAAGAAGTTGTAATAGTATTTATAGTAAATAATAGTACGTTTTTGAACCATACTAACTATAGTAAACTGTATTATACAGTATATATTGCAGTATCTACAACTTTGTTAATGAATGCAACAGCACACTGTAGTATTAACTAGCATGAACTGTAATAAATTGAAGTATATTTACACACACACACACATTAATAGCAATTAAAAATAACACTAGGCGTTTCAGTTTCTTACAGATCATACCGGTTTTTGTTATTATAACCTGCATCATATCTATCTATCCATCTATCTATTTACATGTTTGTGTACAGTGTGTCCTTTATATCACTTTTTTAATTATGAACGTTACTAACTATAGGTTATTTCTCAGTTTCCTGTAAGGATGGAGTGACAGGAGAGATCAGCATGTTTCAAGTCGATGAGGAACTCAGAGAAGCTGCATAGCTTGAATAGGATGTTATTTATGTTAAAGATGACATGATGATCCAGCTCATCTACAAACACTTCAAAATGATTCAGATCATTCAAGAGGAAGCCGACTTTATTTTCTCTTTTTTCTTGCCAAGATGACTACAGATTTGAACAAAACACACACTCACCCACAAACACAACTTTTATTTTGATAATTGTTTAATGTAGTATTTTTACACTTTACTGTAAAGCAGGGGTGTCAAACTCAGTTCCTGAAGGGCCGTAACCCTTCACGTTTTTAGTTGCAACCCTGCTTCAACACACTTAAGTGAAAGTTTCAAACAAACCTGAAGGACTCAATTAGTTTGATCAGGTGTGTTTAATTAGGGTTAGAACTAAACTTTGCAAAGCTGCAGAGTTTGACACCTGTTCTGTAAGGGAATGTAATTTGTCAAATAAAATTTACAGTCCAAATAAGTGCAGTGCAAATGTCTAGTTACTTGTATTGAAATATTTCAGGGTTTTTCCTTGTTCATAATGAGATGGAGGTGGTAAATCCAACTTCATCATTACCCATCAAATGTTATCTCCTCTTTAATACTTTGCTCAAGCCTTAACTAAAGGTCAGAAAGCAAGCCATTGTGTAAAGCTGGTTGATGCTCGCTGTAATAGAGAGAGATGATGACTGTTCAGCTTATGTTGCTTAACCCTGCAGATGAGATGCTCAAAGTGGACCCTCTGCCGAGCGATGGACACTGTCTCCCTCACCTAGTTGCTCTTCCTTTGAACACACATATCATGTTGAAGGATGCAAGTTCTGGACCTAAATCAGATGTAATGCATGTAGATGTAAAAATTAGAAAGAAATGAAACTGCTTTAAAATGTATTAGGTTTTACATATAAATACGTGTTTTTAACAGATTTGTTTCAACTTGACATTTGCATAATAAATGACATTAGAATGTTTAGTTTTAAACACATAGCTATATTTAAATTTTTTAAAGTTTAAGCTATTTATATATATATATATATATATATATATATATATATATATATATATATATATATATACACATACATACATACATACATACAAGTATACTTCAATTTATTACAGTTCATGCTAGTTAATACTACAGTGTGCTGTTGCATTCATTAACAAAGTTGTAGATACTGCAATATATACTGTATAATACAGTTTACTATAGTTAGTATGGTTCAAAAACGTACTATTATTTACTATAAATACTATTACAACTTCTTATTTCATGTGGGTTGAATCGTATCTTTAGAACCATATAACATGATTGAAAGCAGCTCCTAGATAACTCATAACTGTTTCTTATATAAAAAAAACAAACAAGAGAAGCACCCAGCACAGTCCTTAGCTTAGCTAACAGTATTGAACATATAGATAATTATTAAAAATCATAACTTACCCTCTGATTGCTCGAGGCCTCCAACAACGTGAGCTGCCCTGTGTCCTGACAAACAGAAACGCCCTATCTCATTGGCTGGCTCTAGCCAATAAACTGGCTTTGCTGCTCTTTTACTGGTATGTACATTTCCACAGAATTTATTATTTTTAACAAGAATCTCTTCAGAAAAGAGTTTAAATAAACCCTAACTAATGAAATAATCGTGGGAAATGATTATTTTGCACCTCAGTCCTGTTGGCTGCTGGCATTGTTCATTGGTCAGGCATCAGCCAATCAAACAGCTTTACACCAGCCCCGCCCCTCCCCCGCCCCGCGCTGCTCACGCCTCTGCATCTGCGAGTGCACAGATGAGTTCTGCTACAGAGATCGCGGGAGATGTGTAGCAAAAGTCAGAGCGCGGGAGATTTGTAGTTGTACTGACGAATCTGAGAGGTTGTGAGTGCCGACCTGTGGTTGTAGAGCGAAGATGCAGTCAAATTTGCCTTGCACACGTGTGTCTGTCACTTTGTATTTGTGAATGACATTTTACAAATACACAACTATTAATCTGCAACTTCCAATTTAAAACACAAGTGTGTGGATTGTTGTGTGTGTGTGCAAATCGAGGATTTCAGCTGTTCACATCAGAGCTATAAGTGTACATTTCAACCTACACATACAAATATTATTATCACAAGTGCTCACATTTACATTTGCAAGCTCTCGAGTTTCGCAACGGATTTACCTTCATAGAAGGGCTTTATATTGGACAGACTGGGGGTCCGACTGATGCAGGTGCAGCCAGAACTGAACAGATCGTTTCTGAATCTCCAAGTTTAGCAGGTATAAACCCAGTTCTGCCCTGCAGGCAATGTTAGAGTTTGTTATGTTGTATTTACATTACATATTTGTTATGTAATGTTATATTTTTATGAGCGTCATCTACACTATATGCATATTTCTAACAAAATGGAGCCTATAACGTTTTTGCCTCCGTCATTTTCAGTAAAAAATTAAATACACCCTCTCTTTTGCTGAATGTCAGTTTTTATAACTAATAATGGCCATTATAAAAGTATAACGTACAACAAGTTTATACAATATGGGAAATAAAGGCAAGCAATCAGTCAATGGTACAAAATCAGTGTATGTGGTTACATAAATTAATATATTAACTTATTTTTGTACTCAGTTAAAACACATTACCTGAGAACAAGTAATAGATTCAAAACACCAAAGTTGGGGAATATGTCGTAGATGGGGACAAGACTAATTAAATATCATGTTTAACAAATACAGTAAGATTAGATCCAGTGGTAGATCCCTGATGAACAGTACGACTTGCACATGATGTGTGTTTTCAGCGGTGTAGTGCAGACTGAGAGTTCAGAAACGCTGGGAGAAATGCCAGTCGGGCCGGGTCGTTTACATTTTAAAATGCCGTTTTTAAACTAAAACGTATTAGTGTAAACGGGAAAGAGACTAATAAGCAGGCGTGAGTTGGAGGTGGTTGGAGCCAAACTATGCAGAGCTGTGGAGGTTAAGACCACTAAGCCTAATGAATATTTGTGTTTACACCTTTGCTAATTTTCTTAGATTTTACATCTTTTACAAGCGTATATGTCTACACCGAGTCTACAAAGACAAAAGGCTCAGTGCATGTAAATCTTTTTCAGTCATATGTTGCAAATATCCCAAAACGGGTATCATCTCATGGCAATTCGTACCTTTTTGATTTATTGGCTAATTCGTACGATCTAATTCGTACAATTTAGTACAATTTGCTCTCATCACACAATGACAGTTGGGGTTAGGGGTGTTGTTGGGTGCCACCCCTCCTTTTAAAAATCATCAATTTTTGTACGACTGAACTCGTATGAATAAGCCACTAAACTGACAAAACGTAAAATACTTATGTTTCCTTGAGAGATCAGGCTGGAGTTATAGTGACTTATCAAGCTCACGTTATTTATTTTGTTGAGGTAATCATTATTAGCTATATTACAATGAAAAAATTATTTTGTATCTTTTGTATCCCTCTTGTGTAAAAAGTGACTTCAAAAACACAATGTTATTATTCACTGTAATGATTAAGTGCTGTCATTTATTCAAATAGAATAAATACAAACGTGTCCTTGGCAACTTTATCTAAAATGATTAACAAGAAAAATGTAAATAAACAAATTATTGTAATAAAACAAAATAAAAAATGACAAAGCACATTACAAAATTACTGTAATTTCATCTAACATTAAAAAGCTGAATCAAAATGTTGATGTAGATATTAAAGGGCACCTAGTTTACCCCTTTTTTCAGATTTAATATAAGTATTTTGTGTCTCTAAAATGTGTATGTAAAGTTTCAGCTCAAAACACCCATCAGATTTTTCATTATACCATTTACTAGAGCCTGTTTTATACATTTTTCCACCAGGGGGTTGTTTTGTCGTACTGCGCCTTTAAGGCGAGTCCTCCCCGCCTACCATTTCAACATGCCTTTCTGCGTGCTTTAATCTCCTCCCTTGGCTGCGTCAGACAACAGAGAGACTTAAAGGAAGGAGACCTCAAGTAGTGTTTGTGAGAAATACTACAGTAAGAACTTTACCAATGAGTATTTGTTGTGCAGTTGCAATGATTAGTCACACACAATATCGTTCCCGCGCACACACACAGATACACACGCACACACACACACCACAGCAGACACACACACAGAGACTGACAGACAGACAGAGCAAGCTTAGCTTTGCACTGTTTTTGCACGCATATGTGACAGGATACAGGTTAATCTCCACTGCTGTGTGGATATTTGTTATGTTTATGTAATAAACCTGATTAAACGTCTACAAACCGGGATTGAGGCGTCTTCCTTTATAATTGTTCTGTCACGCGGCTGTGCTGATGAAGTAAAGCTGAAGTAAATCGCTGTACTTCATTACACACATGCACTGTTTTACACATTTTAAACATGTGAAACTTACTCTTGATCAGATTTGCTGATGATTGATGATCCTAGCGAACTGAACAGAGCTTTTATTCCCGGTTGCTCTGCGCACGTCTGGTCGTGTCGACATGATTATACACGTGACTATTAATCAATTTGGTTTGTGGGGGGACTGCACTCCTGCGTCAAGTTGCGGTCAATCTAAAAAACGCTCCAATTGGTCCACCGTTTTTATGTTGTTAAACTGAAAAAAAAAGGACTGGGTGTGTTTATATACCCCCAATATGATGGTCTATACACTATAGCTACACATATGTCTGTCCAAACAGCTTGAAAAGTAGATTTTTCACCATAGGTGCCCTTTAATAACACAACAATTTAATAGAACAATTCAGTTTAATTCAGTTGTATAATAGAACAGTTTTATCATAATGATGTGAATATTTACAGTGAAAAAATGCCATTTTAGTCTATTTATTTTGAACTCATTACTTATTAACACCAAAATACATTCACTTTTATTAATGAAGAAAGACCACCATTAAATAATCCTAAACAGATTTATTTGTTTTATTTTTCTGTTTTTTTTTTTTTTTTTTTAGAAAAAACTGGCTTTGGAACTTGAAGTAACCTAAGTGTTGCATAAATGATATTTTTATTAGGTGAACAATCTATTAAAGTGCAAGAGACCCACCAAATAAACAAACACTTAATACTTGATTGGTGGTAAAACCACGTTATCTTTAGGAATGAGTGGAGCTTGAAGAACAATTCCAAACTTCTCCCTCAACAGCTCTGTGATTTCTTCATCTGAAAGATCTGTTATGGTTCTTGATGCATGTTCTCCATCACCTGAGCCCAAACTGCTTATAATCAGTCTGCGGCCCATGATGGTGATTCTCCCGGTGGGCAACAACAGTGAACAGAGAGACTTGCAGAACATAAGTGAGCTAACAGAACTCTGATGGTAGTCACACATGGCTCTGAAATCAGCTCTGTCTCGAGGCTCCAGAGTAAACTTATACTGTTCTGTCCAACATTCCCCACCAATCTCTGACTTACTTTCCATGAAAATCAAGTTTCCTTCAGATCTGAGGCGATAAACGCCGTGGCTCTGGATCTGAGGACTGTCAGTCTCAAGAGAAAGAGGAAGCTGGAATCCAGACCCAAACCCAACATCGCAGAGCCACCTGTGTTCATCCACCATCACCATCAAGAACAAGTGGTCGAATGGAGGTCCGTAAGCTCCGGTGAACCGACTCCTGACCTGTGCCGAGAGCAAAGTGACATCATAACCCATCTGAGACAGCAGCCAGGAGAAGAGTCCGTTAATCTCAAAGCAGAATCCTCCACGATGATTCACCACGATTTTTTCATACAGAAGTGGCAGCTCCAGCCTGACCCGACCCTGGGTGTGAATGGTGAGGTTTTCAAAGGGAACCGTTAGTAAGTGGTTCAGGTGTAGATATCGCAGAGTCTCCAGTGTCGGGGGACATGGACAAGAACAGCCGATACGAGCCAAATACCTTTGAACATCCATCATTTAGCAGTGTAGCTATTGTTTAGCTCAATTACTTTAAATCCAAACTCAGCCAAAACAGGAGCACAAACATTAAACAAACAAGCAAGCAAGCACAGGCTGTAAGCTCTGATTGTACTTTCACAGTAGTCCAAGTGTCATGCCCATGATATTTAAGGAGGACAGAAAGCATTGTCATCAATCCTTCCTTAACCCCTTCAGACCTGAGTGTTCCAACTTTCAGAAAAATGTCAAAGTACATTTCCCCATGGTCATTAGACCAAATGAAAAGAATAAAACATAAAACAATACAAATTGTGGATCTTTGCTTCTCAATTTAAAAAAAAAAATAATTATATACCATACATTTATTTTTCCTTTGGCTTAGCCTTTTTATTAATCTGGGGTCACCACAGCGGAATGAACCGCCAATTTATCCAACTTATGTTTTACACAGCAGATACCCTTCCAGCCATAACCCAGTACTCGAAAACACCTATACACACTTATTCACAAACAGACACTACAGCCAATTTAGCTTATTCAAATCGCCTATAGCGCATGTGTTTGGACTATATAGGGGTAACCTACCCGAACAGGGAGAGAACATGCAAACTCCACACAAAAACGTTAACTGACCCAGCCAGGGCTTAAACCAGTGACCTTCTTGCTGTGAGGTGACAGTGCAAACCACTAAGCCACCATGCCGTTGAATTCTATATTACTTAAACATTAATTTTGCGATTTTTGTTTTATAGACTGCACATTATTAAAAACCACTTTATATTATAATGGATAGATAAAAAAAAATAGTTGACTACAAACAAAAATTTCTGTCATCATTTACTCAACCTTTATTTGTTTAGAACCCTGCAAGAACAGGACGTCAACATGACGTCATTATAACTCTGTACGCCAACATACCCCTAAGTCCTGGGGCTGTTAAATTTTGTTTGGAAATGAAAATCGAGTTGACGTCACAACCCCATGCACCCCCTGGAAATGGCAATGTGGCTATTACCTATGACTTGGTCAACTAAAACCAACAAAGTTTGTTTTTAACAATATTCAAACGTATCAGACAAATTATGCAGGATGTTGTTTGAGTTCACGTCAGTGGGCATTGTTTTTCTGTCCACTTTATCCAAGTTTTAGCATTTTAAGTCAATTAAAAAATGTTAAAGTCTGACAGAGTGAACTGGTTTAGTTACATTTTATATTTAATTTGCAAATCATTTGTTGTGAAATTTACATTTTACATTTCTGAGTGACCTCAATTCAGCATAGGCATGAAAATAGAAGAATAAAAAAACTGTATAGCAAATAAAATACTTCAGATGCTGAATAAAAAGTAGATGCTTTTACCTAAAGGCACTAATATTATGTTAGTTACAATTATTAGTATGGTTCCAGTTGGTTCAGCTGCAGATCCCTCTATTGTCTGTACTCTGGAAAAAGGTGTGCTTTATTCGGTTTTTGACTAAAAGGGCACCTACAGTATTTTACTTTTTCAAGATTTAAAGGGCACCTAATTTACCCCTTTTTAAGATTTAATATTAATATGGTTGTTCTGAGTGTGCCAGTTTAGGTTCAGTTCAAAACACAATTCAGATTTTTTTTTATTATAATGTGTTAAAAGTGTCATTTTCAGGGTGTGTCCACAGGTCATTGTTTTAGGGTTGTGTTGGTTCACATGAAAATTACTTTTGACTCCTCGCCCACTGTAAGAAGGGGGCAGAGCCAAGAGCTCCCCCACTTTGTGTTTGGCAACAGACAGGCTGTACATGCACGACCTGGACAGACCAAACAGGGAGTACAGAATCATTTGTGTCTTTGTATAGTTTTACAGCCAACTGTGTGCTGGTTTAAAGTTCCGAGCTTGTACACGAGGCTAATAAACACGCACACTGAATTTGACTGAGTTTAAATGAGGCACCAGATGTGCCGCTCAGAGACCGCAACACGGCACAAAAGACGTGTACATTCGCAAGCTATTTAAAATGAAACTATTCAGATGGTGCTCTGTGGCTCGGCAGAAATATGAAATGTCCTGAGCCGTGGCTAGGCGCCGCAGACAACCGCTGACTTGCAGCACAGTTGTGTGTACCCTGATAGATGTTTAGAATTCTAAAATGCATAGTGCTGCATGGCGTGACACTGCGCGTCGCCAAGCGGTGCTTGTGGTGTGCGACCTGTAGGCAAGTTCGTTACTTTATTTACAATCAAGGGATGCACACGTGGGGCAACACACTTGCACTTTCCAGCTGCACCTCAAGCTGCAAACGAATGAATTTTAAGGTAGACGCAATGAAAAGTACATGTTTACAAATCCACTTTTTTTATTAGCTTCAAGAAACTGTATAATACAACTTAGAATACAGTAAAAGATAACTAAAAATAAGTAAAAGATTCTTTTACACAAAAATCACATTACATAAACAAGAAAAAGGGCAAAACCAAAACACAAACCATAAAAAATAAATATAAAAAATATAATAATAATAATAAAAATAAAAGGTAAAAAGCTTAAAGACTAAAAAAGGAGATAAATATTCAAGTAGCATGAAAGATATCATATTTGCTCAATAAAAAAGCCCATTTCTTATTTTCAATAAATCTAGGAGATTTAATTAAATGTTCTACTTCACACAGGAAGTCTATAAAGATTGGATTTTTTTAAGGAACCTCTGTTTGTGAAAGTAAAATTTCCCAGCAAGTATAAAAAAAGTTTACAGTGGCTTCTAACGACTTGTTTTGGTTTTCAAAATAAAAAATAACATCCTTAAGGTACAAATTACCACTCATGTTAACCTTGGAAAAACAATATGAACTTAAATCATCCCAAAACAGTGATGATACAACGCAAGAAAAAAATAAGTGACAAATGTCTTCACACTCATTCTTACAAAATGTGCAAATATCAGTAACATCACAATATTTGGATAAAAGTGCATTACATGCATGGGTAAATATTGTGCAAAATTTTAAAGTGCACCTCTGTAAATTTATTAGGAATACTGAATTTATACGGTAATAACCATATTTTCCTCCATTGAATATTAACAATTATGGAACCCCAAAAAAACTTTCCTCTAGGAGTGATTACATTATGTGACTGGGACACTTGACGTACTGTATAAACTTATTATTGCATTCTTTACTAAGAATAGATTTTCCTCCTAGGTGTAATTGTAACAATTGTTTGGAACCTGCCTCATAACTAAGAGCTGCTTTCATCAGACATATTAATCCACTAGGTATAGCCTTTATAATTGATTTAAATTCCATATAGCGACAAGGGAATTGATAAATGTTTATAAAACTCTCATAAGTTAAAAGATCCCCATTACTGTTAAAAAGATCAGAAACCAAAATAATGTTTTTGTTAAACCATTAATCCCAGAAAAAATATTTATTTATCTTAATGTCGGCATTATTCCAAAAAATGGTTTTGTGGGGTGAGAAGTTGTGGCTGTAAGTCAGTTTCCAGGCTAAAAGAGCTTGTTGATGGAATTGAGCTAATTTAATAGGTAATTTACCAACAGAGTAATTGCACTTCATTTAAAAAGAAAGGCCACCAATCTTTTTAAATATATTGTTTGGAATAAAATACCACATAGAGTCTGAAAGCAAACATCTCTTTAGCCAATTGATTTTAAAAGTATTATTGGTGTCATCAAAATTTAGGACTTCAAAACCCCCCTCACTCCTTTTATTTGATAACACGTTTCTTCAATTTGTGAGGCTTATTATTCCAAATAAAATCAAGAGGTGTGACTTTTTTAGAGGTGTGGTTATCTACTGCTAAAGATAATGAGGGGTATACACAAATCTAGATAATCCATCTGTTTTGGTTAAGTAGACTCAGAATTGATCAATCTCTTTGGAGCCAACTGTTAAAAATATATTTTACTTAGATAATCTTGATGAAAAATTTAAAAACTGTCTGCTAATTAGATTTGTTATTATATTAATTCCTAAGTATTTTACTTCATTTTTGATTGGTATATTTTCAATTTTTGCAACTAAGGTGTCATACAAGCAAATAATTTCACATTTTAATAAATTTAGTTTGAGTCCAGAAGCCTCTGAGAATGCATTAATAATGGTTAAAACAGGAGACACTTGATCATTATTCTTTAAAAATAGTGTAGTGTCATCTGCTAATTGTGATATGCGAATCTCTCTGTTAAAGATAATAATACCAACCAAATTATTAGTGTGTAGAATATCTATAGATAGTTTCTACAACAAATAAAAATAAGAATGGGCTTAAGGGACAGCCCTGTAGTATACCACGGAGCACAGGACATCTTGGTGAAGTACATACATTTAGAATTACACAGCTATGAATATCTTTGTACAACATTTGTACCACATTAAGAAATTTTAAGGGGAATCCAAAGGATTTAAAGTGTCTAAAAGGAATTTGTGCTTTACGGTGTCTAAAGCCTTGTAAAAATCAAGGAATAAAAGCATCAGAATCAATTTAATTTTTATAATCAATTAAATCCAGCACAAGTCGGGTATTACAACCAATATGACGCCCTTTTATAAATCCAGTCTGCGTTATTTATAATGTAATGGAAATGTTGTTTTAATCTTTTGGCAAAAATGGAAGCAAGTAATTTATAATCAAAATTTAGAAGCGTAATAGGACGCCAATTGTCAATAATAGTTGGATCTTTGTCTTGTTTGGGAATAAGAGATATCACACCTTTTTTCATAGTAGGGATCATTGTTCCATTTTCTAAACACTCTTGAAGCATTAAAAGAAAGGGTTGCTCTTAGAATTCACAAAAATGTATAAAAAATTCTAATGTTAGGCCATCAGGGCCAGGCAACTTCCCTTTTTTCATTAATTTCATTGCATCCCTAATGTCATTCAAAGAAATTGGAGCTTCACATAATACTTTAACCTCATTACTTACTACTTTAACCTCATTACATTACTAGTTTTCTGTTTGTTGTAGGTAAGATCCGTTTTGGCTTGCCTGTGAGTCAAGGGAATATAGGTTTCTATAAAATTTTGAAATAAAATTTCCAATTTCTTCCTGATTTTTAGATGAGGAATTATTTATTTGTAGAGCAGAAATAGTCTTTCTTTTACAATTTCTTTTCTCAAGTGAGAAAAAGAAGCTTGTATTTTTCTCTCCTTGCTCAGTCCACTTTGCTCTGGATCTAACAAAGGCACCTTTAACAATTTACAACTGGTCTAATTCTAATTGACAGGATTTTAACTGAGTAGTTTCTTAAACAGAGATTTTCTTTTTTAATCAAGGCATTTATATTATTTAATAAATTAGCTTCTTTACTGGCATTAACCACTCTTAAGGCTTTAGATCTGTTTATAGCTATAGCTCTAGCTTTAAATTTAAAATAATCCCAATCAGCAGCATGTGACTTACTCACACAATTTGAGAATATTTCATTAGCTAAATGTTTAATCTGATTATTAAAAATTTTATTGTTTAATAAATTATTATTCAATTTCCAGTAACCACGTAAGGTATTCTCCTTATGATTCGTTTGCAGAACTAGTCTAATTGCCAAGTGATCAGAAAATGGAGCATACTGGTGACTTACATCAAATACAAATTGTAACAGCTGTTGAGAAATAAGGAAAAAATCTATTCTAGATTTATAAGTTTGAAGATTATTACTCCACGTATATTTCTTTACATCAGGATAAAAAATGTTGCCAAGCATCTGTTATTTAAAGATAATCACACAAAGTATAAATGATGTCATTACTGCGACTCATTTTTGGGGGATATTGGTCAGATGAATTATCTAAAACCTCATTAAAGTCTCCAGCAAATATAACAAAGGCCTGTTGATGTTTATTCTTTAAAGCTTCAATTTTTTATCTGTAGTAGTGAAATAAGAGCTTTATTGACGGAAGTAAAATTGTGGCCATATACAGTATATTAGCTATTATAAAGACTGCATTGTCAAGTTTAGTGACAAGAATAACCCATCTACCCTCTGTAGAGGCCAGAGATTCAACAATATCTCCTTTAAATTTATTGATGAGAGTGATAACACCCGCTGAATGATTAGACCCATGACTAAAATAGGCCTTATCACCCCACTGTGATTTCCAAAAATGAACATCATTCTCACAAGAATAGGTTTCTTGTAGAAGTATTAAGTCAACATTAATTTTCCTACAATATCCAAATAATGCGGGCAAGGCAGTGGCGCAGTAGGTAGTGCTGTCGCCTCACAGCAAGAAGGTCGCTGGGTCGCTGGTTCGAACTTCGGCTCAGTTGGTGTTTCTGTGTGGAGTTTGCATGTTCTCCCTGTCTTCACGTGGGTTTCCTCCAGGTGCTCCGGTTTCCCCCACCGTCCAAAGACATGCAGTACAGGTGAATTGGGTTAGCTAAATTGTCCGTAGTGTATGAGTGTGTTTGTGAATGTGTATGTGGATGTTTCCCAGAGGTGGGTTGCGGCTGGAAGGGCATCCGCTGCGTAAAAACCTGCTGAATAAGTTGGCGGTTCATTCCGCTGTGGCGACCCCGGATTAATAAAAGGACTAAGCCGACAAGAAAATGAATGAATCAATCAAAATAAAGCTTTTCTTTTTGTAGGATCTCTCAAGCCATGGGTATTTAACGAGACAATACTCAAAGAGTTAAACTCAAAGTTTTGTACTTTCATATAAAAAAAATAAACAAATAACTAGAAACAGAGATAAAAGAGAAAACTAGAATACAGTTTAATGCAAATAGAACAAAATTAACAATGCACACTTCTTGAACTTACCGCTGTAAACGGGTAACGGCAAAGAGGAGAATAAAGCTAACATGAACCTTAGCCAGTAGTGCAATTACTTATGTAGGAACAAATTACATATAAAATATAGTCATAACAGTCAATATGGAAAAAGAAAAGTCTCAGATATACCATTAGTTATTCTTCAATTGGAGATTGCTTAGATAACTGAAAAGTTTTGTTCGGCTACATATGCTACGTGAAGTTTTTAGGGAATAAGTTCAAGGTTTTTTTCCAGCAACAAAAGCATAAGGGCCATTCCACAAAACCTTTTTGCCTTCCTCGCGAGCCTTCTTGACTAAAGGCCATAACTTGGCTCTAGCATCCACATCCTGTTTGATTAACGCCTCCTTGATGCGAATTCTGTTTTCCGCTAGATAGCGAGAGTCTTTTGCAGCTCGCCATACAATGTCCCTGTATGTACGCATAGTGAAACACATCACGATGTTACGAGGTGCTCCGTCAGACCTCCTTAGCCCCAGCCGGTGAGCAACATCAATTACATCTTTCATCTTGTCTTATATACTAGGGAACACCTGTTTCAGGATGCTGATTGTCACACTTCTCGTGTCTTCTCCGTCGCGCTCTGGAACCCCTTGTAACTTAAGATTCCATCGCCGTTAGTAGCGCTGCATTTCGTCAAAGTTCTCTTTTAGACGTAGGTTTTCTGCCAGCAATTCTTTATTCTCCTTCTCAATTTGAGCTATTCTTACGCCATGTGTCTTGATCTCTTCACACATGTGGGAGACTTTTTCAGACAATTTATCTAGTTTTTCATAGGAGAATGTGACCATATTGTCAATGGAAATCACTTTGTCGTGCGTTTCATCCATTTTAGCGGTTAGCTTCTGAATCGTGTCAAGTAGTGTAGATAAGGATATTTCATCCGTACCTTTTGACCTCGTTGGATTCTTGGATGGAGTAGAACAAATAGGCTTTGCAAAAACCTCTTCATTGGCACCAATTTCTATCTCAAGATCGATATTCTCCATGTTTGCAGACTCCATACCCCCTTCTTCCACGAGGTATCCAGCCAATATAGCACTTTCCTGAAGGGACTGATTCTTTCTTTTTTTTCCCCATTGTCACGTCAGAGATTAAATAATAAACGTTAAAAATATTCAGGAACACATACGCTTTCAAAATTTAAGATTTTATTTGCAAAATAACCGCTTTGTTAACTTTAAAACTCCCCGTAGTACCTAAGCACTAAAAAAACGTGACCATTCACTCTGCTGCCATCTTTGCTCCCCCTCCGGTGAACCGATTCCTGACCTGTGCCGAGAGCAAAGTGACATCATAACCCATCTGAGACAGCAGCCAGGAGAAGAGTCCATTAATCTCAAAGCAGAATCCTCCACGACGATTCACCACGATTTTTTCATACAGAAGTGGCAGCTCCAGCCAGACCCGACCCAGGGTGTGAATGGTGAGGTTTTCAAAGGGAACCGTCAGTAAGTGGTTCAGGTGTAGATATCGCAGAGTCTCCAGTGTCGAGGGACACAGACCAGAAAAGCCGATACGACCCAAATACCTTTAAACATCCATCATTTAGCAGTGTAGCTATTGTTTAGGTCAATTAATTTAAATCCAAATACAGTCGAAACAGCAGCAAAAATATTAAACTTTAGACAACCTCTCAAGCTAGCTTGCACAGGCTGTAAACTCGGGTTGTACTTTCTTGGAAGTCCACGTCTGATGCACACGACACGAAACATGTCATCGATCCTCCCTTAAAATGTATTGCAAATAGCCTTAAAACCAGACTGAATACTGAAACTATGCTGAATGGAAAACCGAAAGTGGCAAATACAGATACTAAAACAGACGCTAAAGAAATGTTGCCAGATATTACGAAAAAAGTAATTTGTTCAAAAAATTCAAGATAAGCAAAATGAGTACAGCTGTAAATGAACTGAATGTTTTTTGACAATGTTTTACTGATGATTTTCTGATTTTTACTTATATATTTCAGGCATTTTAACATTTTAGTTTTAAAATGTCTAGTTTTGTTTAAAGAAAAAACATTGTTTAAGTGTATATACTACTACTTTTTGACACATTATTAAAAAAAACCTGGCTAAGAAATACTGTTATGTTTTTGTTTTGTTTGCAATTGATTCATATAGTCATGCATTTTAAGCATCCTGAGATTATATTTAACACTTTGGCTACAGTTAGCATAGCTTCATCACTGCTGTAACTGTATGAACGAAGATGTAGCGCATCCTTTCAAAAAAGCTTAAATATAATCTCAGAATCCCTAAAATGTATGAATGCTAAAATGCATGACACAACAGCACGTTTATTAACCGAATTCATGTAGCACATAGGTCTTAAACTTAATTCCTGGAGGACCGCAGCTCTGTTTTGCTCCAACCCTAATAAAACAAAGCTTATCTAACTAATCAAGGTGTTACTAGAGGCCCCATTTACACGTTTTAGTTTTAAAATGCATACATTTTGCTATGGTTTGGCAATCTGTCTACGCCAGAGTTTTCGAGCACCGAAAAGGTAGGTTTTTGCAAAACGCTGGAGAGGCCATTTTAATTTTAAAACACTGCTGCTCCGTGTTAGTGTGGATGGGGAAAAGCGAAGACATCTGAAAACAGAGGCGGGGCTGCAGACATTCTCTTATTTGATTGGAGCTTTTTCCTCAATATTAAGTACCCTACACACAGTTCAGTCTTGCATCTACTTGCATCTCTGCAAGTTTGATATGGAAAACAGACTCCCAAGGACACGTCGGGTAAATCTTCAAAGGGAACAGTTTACTTTATAACCTTATTTACATTACCCTGGCTACGTTGTTTCCCTTCCTAACAATAAAATGAAAACATGATATCAGGATCTACCTGTTTTAATTTTCATCTTAGCATCTTAACAGACACCAAAAATGCTGAGGCGTTGTGCTACATATTTATATGAAGGTCATCTTTACTGTTTACATGTTAACAAAACGGAGCCTATAACATTACTGCCTTCCTTCATTGTCAGTAAAAAATACGAAACATACCCTCTCTTTTGCTGAATATTAGTTTTAATAATTAATAATGGCCATTATAAAAGTATAACGCACAGCAGTAAGTTTATATAATATAGGAAATAAAGACAAACAGTCAAATGTGCAGAATCAGTGTACGTGGTTACATAAATTAACATATTAACTTATCTTTGCGCTCAGCCACAACATGTTACCTGAGAACAAGCAATAGATTCAAAAGTCGGGGAATATGTCATAGATGGAGACAAGACTAATTACTGTAAATATCACGTTTAACAAATACAGTAAGATTAGATCCAGCGGTAGATCCCTGATGAACCGTCCGATGTGCACAGGTCTCATCGCTGCAGTGCATGCCAGAGAGTGTGGGGTCACGTGATGTGCGTTTCATCAGTATAGTGTAGACAGAGAGTTCAGAGACGCTGGGTGAAATGCCAGTGTGGACGCGGGTCGTTCTCATTCTAAAACACCCTTTTAAAACTAAAACGTATTAGTGTAAAAAGGGGCCAGAGACTAATACAGTAAGCAGGTGTGACTTGGAGGTGGTTGGAGATAAACTATAAAGTTGTGGCCCTCCAGGAACTGAGGTTAAGACCACTAAGTCTAATGATTATTTGTTTTTACACTTTTGCTTAGATTTGACATCTTTTACAAGCGTATTTGTCTGCTACGTCGAGTCTTTGAGAACAAAAGGCTCAATACGTGTAAATCTTTTACAGTCTATGGTGTAAATATCCCAAAACGTGTTCATGTAGAGTTTTGTGAGTTATGGTGATTGATCAAGCTCACGCTATTCAATTTATTGAGGTAATCATTATTAGCTGTATTAGGGAAAAATGGATTTCGTATCTTTTGTATCCCTCTTGTGTAAACAGTGACTTCAAAAACACAAGGTTATTATTCATTGTAATGATTAAGTGCTGTCATTTATTGAAATAAAAGTAAATACAAACATGTCCATGGCAACTTACCTAAAATTATTAACAATAAAAATGTAAATAAACAAATTATTGTATTAAAATAAAATAAAAAATGACAAAGGGCATAACAAAATTACTGTAATTTCATCTAACATTAAAAAGCTGAATTAAAATGTTGATGTAGATTATAATAAAACAACAGTTTAATAGAATAATTCAGTTTAATTCAGTTGTATAATAGAACAGTGTTATCATGATGAAGTTAATATTTACATTGACAAAAATGCAATTTTAGTCTATTTATTTTAAACTGTCATAATTTATTAACACTAAAATACATTCACTTTTATTAATGAAGAAAGACCACCATTAAAATTAAAAAAATTTAATTAAAATTAATTAATCTTAATCACATTTATTTATTAGCTACAATTAGCCAACATTCATTATATAGATTAAATGTAATATTCTAAAAACAATCAAACAAAAAACTGATAGCTAATGATTGCTTAGTAGTTTTTTCACTGTCACTTGTATTAAATAGAAAAAACTGGCTTTGGAACTTGAAGTGAGTAACCTAAATGTTGTATAAATGTTATATTTATTAACAATCTCTTTAAAGTGCAAGAAAGACCCACCAAATAAACAAACACTTAATACTTGATTGGTGGTAAAACCACGTTATCTTTAGGAATGAGTGGAGCTTGAAGAACAATTCCAAACTTCTCCCTCAACAGCTCTGTGATTTCTTCATCTGAAAGATCTGTTATGGTTCTTGATGCATGTTCTCCATCACCTGAGCCCAAACTGCTTATAATCAGTCTGCGGCCCATGATGGTGATTCTCCCGGTGGGCAACAACAGTGAACAGAGAGACTTACAGAACATAAGTGAGCTAACAGAACTCTGATGGTAGTCACACATGGCTCTGAAATCAGCTCTGTCTCGAGGCTCAAGAGTGAACTTATACTGTTCTGTCCAACATTCCCCACCAATCTCTGACTTACTTTCCATGAAAATCAAGTTTCCTTCAGATCTGAGGCGATAAACGCCGTGGCTCTGGATCTGAGGACTGTCAGTCTCAAGAGAAAGAGGAAGCTGGAATCCAGACCCAAACCCAACATCGCAGAGCCACCTGTGTTCATCCACCTTCACCATCAAGAACAAGTGGTCGAATGGAGGTCCGTAAGCTCCGGTGAACCGACTCCTGATCTGTGCCGAGAGCAAAGTGACATCATAACCCATCTGAGACAGCAGCCAGGAGAAGAGTCCGTTAATCTCAAAGCAGAATCCTCCACGATGATTCACCACGATTTTTTCATACAGAAGTGGCAGCTCCAGCCTGACCCGACCCTGGGTGTGAATGGTGAGGTTTTCAAAGGGAACCGTCAGTAAGTGGTTCAGGTGTAGATATCGCAGAGTCTCCAGTGTCGGGGGACATTGACCAGAACAGCCGATACGAGCCAAATACCTTTGAACATCCATCATTTAGCAGTGTAGCTATTGTTTAGCTCAATTACTTTAAATCCAAACTCAGCCAAAACAGGAGCACAAACATTAAACAAACAAGCAAGCAAGCACAGGCTGTAAGCTCTGATTGTACTTTCACAGTAGTCCAAGTGTCATGCCCATGATATTTAAGGAGGACAGAAAGCATTGTCATCAATCCTTCCTTAACCCCTTCAGACCTGAGTGTTCCAACTTTCAGAAAAATGTCAAAGTACATTTCCCCTGTTCTAAAGAGGTTCATAAATTAGACCACATGAAAAGAATAAAAAATAATAAAAAATAAAATAAAACAATACAAATTACAAATTGTGGATCTTTACTTCTCAATGCAAAAAAAAAAAAAAAGAATAATTATGTATCATTCATTTATTTTTACTTCAGCTTAGTCCTTTTATTAATCTGGGGTCACCACAGTGGAATGAACCACCAATTTATCCAGCATATGTTTTATGCAGTGGATGCCCAGCGGATGCCCTTCCAGCCGCAACCCATTACTGGGACCATAGCCCCTGGAGGAAACCCATGCGAACATGGGGAGAACATGCAAACTTCACACAAAAACGTTAACTGACCCAGCCAGGGCTTAAACCAGTGACCTTCTTGCTGTGAGGTGACAGTGCTAACCCCAGAGCCACCATGCCGCTGAATTTTATATTACTTTAAAAATAATTTTCAGATTTTGGTTTTATAGACTGCACATTATTAGAAGCCACTTTATATTATAATGGACAGACTTTCAAAAAAAAAAAAAAAAAAACAGAAAAAAAAAAAAATCTGTCATTATTTACTTACCCTTTATTTGTTTCAAATCCTGAGGGCACAGGCCGTCAACATGACATCATATTGACGTTGTACCTCAAACTACCCCAACGTCATTTGGCGTTGGATTTTGTTTGGAAATGAAAATCGGGTTGACATCAAAACGCAATGTAAGGCGGACATCAATGTCTAACGTCCAACCTAATATCAATGTCAACTCACGTTACACCTTGGCGTTGTATGGACGTTACCACTAGACATCTAGCAGACATTGGATTTTGGTCACTTTCCAGCACAACCTAAAATCAACAAAATATCAACATCTACTTATGTTACACCTTAACATTGTGTGGACGTTACCACTATGTCATCTATCAGATGTTGGATTTTAGGGTCACGTGTTGGGATCAAAGCAAGGAACAACTGTTACAAGTGCAGGTAAAATAAGATTATATTTAAGCAAAACAGGGACAAAAAAGGGCAATCCAAAAACGTAGACAAAAAAAATCCATAAGGTCAAAAATAGGTGTCACAAACAAGGCTAAAGTAAAAAAAAAAAAAAAAAAAAAAGACAAAACAACAAGATGCTAGGACATGCATGGTACATACATCAAAGACTCTGTGATAACCTGGAGTGTGTGGTGTATATATAGTCTGAATGACCAGTCTCAGCTGTGTGTGTGTCATCAACCATGATTAACATCTGGTTTGTTTGAGACATGGCAATCTGTCAGGAAGGATCACTGGTGATCATGACATTTGGTCACTTTCCAACACAACCTAAAACCAACCAAATATCAACAAAATTTAAAGTTGTTAATGGACATCAAAATAACGTTGTCCTTAGACGCTGACAAGACATTGAATTTTGGTCACCTGACGTCATGACCTAAATCTAACCTAATATGTCTTATAATGTTGTGTGCCTGCTGGGAACCTTTAAGTGTTTTTTTTTCTGTTGAACACAAAATATGTTATTTTGAAGAAAGCTGGAAATCTGTAACCTTTGAATTCCACAGTATTTGCTGTTTCATCTTTAGAATTCAACGATTACAGGTTTTTAGCTCTTCTTTTGTTTTCAACAAAACTTGAAAAGGAGAAAAGAAATAAGAAGTTTGGAACCACTTGAGGGTGAGTAAATTGTGATTTTTTTGTGAACCGTTTTACTTCTAAACTATATTCATTATAAGGTATAGACAATTTTTTTTTTAATCCTGATTTAAAGGATACATGTGTTTGAATGCAAATGTGTGGAGATTTGTTTGTGATGTGGGTAAGTTTATATTTTAATTTAGCTTTAAAAATATTTAAATGCATCATACAAATTATGCAGGGTGTACTTTGACATTTGACTTTGACGCAGAATCCACTTCAAAGGGCATGGTTTTCTGTCCACTTTATAGAACACCTAGTCTTATATTAGGTAGAGAAACATTTTAGAACAAGCTGTAAAAGAACAAGAAGTTTTTGCATGCACACTTTTTGCAAGTCAATTAAAACATTGAGGTAGCAGAGGAAATTGGTTTAGTCGTTTACAATAATTTTTATTGATCAAATACTTGCTTATCCACAGATAGATGCAAAGGGTGATCAGAAGAAAAAATTTTATTAAAAGTGAGGGATAGTAGGTTTGGTCTACAGAGAGAAGAAAATGTTTACTTTAAGCTTTGATTCTAAGGAATTTATTTTTGAACAACATCCCTCCTCACTTCAGAAAACAGCCTTTTAGAGCTTTTAGACAGACCACAACAAAATTGAAATGCAAAAAAAATAGTAATATGTTTTTTTTGCTGTAATTTTACAGTAGTTTGTTTAAAAAAAAAATATATATATATATATATATATGGATTCCGTTATTAGTCTCATACTAATATCCCCCTCCCAAATGCAAATAAAACTGTATTTGTTGTGCTTTTCCATTCACTGATGTTTACCCAAATGATGACTTTACTGCTAAGAAACCCAAAAATGTGAAAAGGGCCAATATACAATAAAAGAAATTGTTCAAAACTGTAACAATACTGCAGTTTTGTAAACAAAACAGTCAAATTACCAATCTGAGTTCTGAGTTCATGCGCACATTCGTCTGTTCATGAGTGTGTTGCATTACCTGTTTTCCTCGTCGGTAAAGGGCTGGAACTTCAAGTGTATCTGCATCTCTCAGCATACTATGACATCATTTAACTCGTACTGTTCATCCAGCTCTCTGATACCAATTTTCTCTCTGAGTCTGTGAGTACAGTTTTTTACATTTGCACAGACTCTAGCTTTAAAAATTTTGATATATGAAAAGTTGAAGCTGTAATTTGAGGCAAACATCGCTGGGGATGGTGATGTGGCTGTTACCCGACTTGGTCAGCAAAAAAAAAAAAAGTAATCTGTGGGCAGTGGACAAAATGAAACCTCCTAAAAAATTTAAATATTTTTATTTTACCAAATATTCAAATGGAGAACACAAATTATGCAAGGTGTACCTTGACGTTTGGCAGAGTCCACATCAGAGGGCATTGTTTTTCTATTCACTTTATGGAACATCTGGTCCTATATTTCACTAAAGTATTTGGGAACAAGCTGTTTAGGGTGTACTCACACTATGTACAGTTGCCTTGAACATGGCCAAAGCACGCTTGTCCCCCCTCCCACCTAATCCGACGGCCTGCACTCACATTACATTCAGTCCTGGGCACGCTTACGTCATCAATGATGTGCTGTTCAGTAAGTGCTCTCGCTCAGCACAGTGGAGATTTCTTTAGTTATATTGTTTTAGTTGTTTTGGATGCAGCGACACGCAGCCAAATATTTCGCCAAACAGATCAGCCACTTTTGACTCTCATAAACAATCATCAAGTCCTCATGCTGCAGGAATTAGGAGGTTTGCTGAAAGTGCAGCTGTCATGCAGTGGTGGGATTTTGTCTTTAATAAACTACAACGGTTTGCATTTAACAATAAGAATGATTAATTAATCCATATGAAACACTCACTTAAAGGGTCATGAAACACCAAAATATGTTCTTTGAGCTGTTGACAGTCTGTTGTCTCACACTGCTAAAAAAACTATTAGGACACATATATTTCACTAAAAAGTGAAAACTGGTTGTTTTTGCATTATTTCAAGCAAATTCCTACATCCAGTTTAAAACTAATTTTTGAAGCTGCATCACAGCCATGAGATCTTAGCGTGTATTCTAGCCTTTAGACTGGACGTCTGTACCTGGGAGTGCCTTATTACGTCTCTGAGTGTGCTGCATTCATTCATGAATAAGATTTGTTTTCACTCTATTGTGTTTGCGGTTCAACTTTATTAATATGCATGATAGCTTCCAAGACTGTTTTTACCTGTTACAGTGTTTAGACGGCAGAGAGACGCCACGTTGTGCTGCAAAGCGGGAGAAAAATTGTTTGGAGTTACAGGTCGTCAGTATGGCTTTTATAATTTGCTGCAGTGAAGGTTTTGTTTTCATTTTCCCTCTATAAGAGCGCAGCTGGACTCACATGTGGATTACAGTGCACGCCACGTGTGACAGAAATATGTGTCTAAGGAACATTTTTTACCCGAGAGCTTTTCTCATCTGGAAATGGTGAAATCCGGATTTGCCGCTCGTCTCCTTTACATAAAGACGCGGATCCAGTTGGTGTTGATTGTCCTGTCTCTACAGATTTGGTAAGTGAGCGACTAGTGGTCTTTGTTTGTTTATTCAGAGGCCTAACCTAGTTATCCTAATTAACCTAGTTAAGCTTTTAAATGTCACTTTAAGCTGCATAAAAGTGTCATTAAAAATATCTAGTAAAATATTATTTACTGTCATCATGGCAAAGATAAAATAAATCAGTTATTAGAAATGAGTTATTAAAACTATTGTGTTTAGAAATGTCTTCTCTCCCTTAACCAAAAATTGGGGAAAAAATAAACGGGTTTATGGAATAAAATCACTGTCATAAATATTTTGTGCGTAAATAAATATTCCATAGGGGTTCTAATAATTCAGGGGGGCTAATAATTCTGACTTCAACTCTATGCACAGTATAAATATGATCCATTCTTCAACTACGGGCACTTTTAGCCTTGTGAAGTTGAGTAAAAAAAAAACCTGTTCAAAATTAACGTAATAGCCTCAAAAGTTTAAACAATTTGTCTAGTTTTAAGATCTGTAAGAGTACAAAATTGGATAAGAAGAGAAACATTTTTCTCATCGTGAACTGAAAATGTCATTTCCACCACATCTTAGTATACAGCTTTTATTTCAAAATTTAATAAACTTTTCCACAATATGTATACAATGGGGTATATGCCAAAGCATGCAAATAGGACTTTTAATTTGCCAGTAACCTGGGTTAAGCGCTTCCGGCGAATTGAATGCCAATGCAAAATCCGTGCGTTTAAGGTATGTTTTCTTTAAAGATGAGCGATCTCCACTAGCTGAGTGATGTCCGATTTAAAGTGGGTCTCAGATTGTACAAGAAGCACTGCATTAAATTACATTTCCCCTGCCATGTCTTTATAATATGAGCATTTATTTTACCCCAGTATATTCAATGGAGCTTCTGTGTTAGCCTGCCGATTCTGACAGGCGCGTGCGAGTAAACAGCTTTTTGTCTCGTTTTACGCTTGAGCAACCAAATAAATGCTAACGTTTATTTAACTGAATGTATTTTAATGACATTACAACATCGATGCTGTATAAGGAACCGTATAAAATGGAAAAAAGTTCACAATAACAGGTCACCAGAAGTGTATCAGCATGGATACACCACTAGCTCGGCTTATACCCTATTATACATTTGTTAATAAAATAAATTAGTTGTATGCTGAATTTTTCACCTGTCACCCTCTACAATTTAATATTATTTTGGTTAAGAGCTTATGAGAAAATAAAATAAACTGAATTTGTATAATAAATAAAGCATGAACTTATACATTGTGAATACACTTTTAATGTGTGAAGAGAGCTTTTTAAAAAAAATTAAAAATGAGAGTGGTGATGGAAATGACAGTGGTGGAAATGGCATTTCAACAGTTTATAGTGAAAAAATGAAAAATATCTTCACCGATTAGGTTTGAATTGATTCTAGCCTTTCATGTATACAAAACACTCTTATTTATCTTCATTTTGCTTGGTTTTTAAAAACAACTTTAAAGGGATCTCCACAGGATACGCAATGCTACAATAAATACGCAACCTTTTATAAGCGGAAACCTACATATATTCGGAGGACATGGCAACAACAGCTGTAGTTAACGCCCTTTATTTGACATTGACCAATCAGATCACAAAGAGCTCTTTCGGCGTCTAGGTGACGCTTCCAAACAACACGTTGCTATGAAAAACAGAACAAGTCGCTGCTGCATTTTAGGATGCCAAAAAACTATATATAATACTATTAATAGTATATTTTCTATAAAGTACTAACTATTATATTAATAAAACGACATAATCGCATCTCTTTATTTAAAATAACATAACGGTAAGTCTGGATAATAGATAGAGTTAACTTTAGCACGTACGTTTTTGTATAACGTTAATGTACTGTATGTAACGTATTTTCTTTAATCATGTTTTAGTGTTATGTGACATGAAATATGCTGATATGGCCTTTCCCGTTTTGCATGTATTGAATTCATGCTATTTCACTTTTTATATATATTGTAACATATATTGTATTAATATACTTTTTGTGTGTGCAGTTTCTCTTTCTTATCCTAAAACACAGCTCAAAGTGAAGTGATGCCTCTTTCAGAAACCATGTACTGCGCTCAGCAGATCAACATCCCTCCAGCTCTGCCCAATATGTTAAAGCAGTTCACTAAAGCAGCAATAAGGACACAGCCTCGTGATGTGCTGCAGTGGGCAGCTGAGTAAGCCAAACATTTTGTACTGTGTATTATGCATCCAAATTGCCATTATATGTAATATATGCTTTAAAACTGAATATAAACATGATAAATGACAAGAATTAAACTGTTTCTCCATCAGCTATTTTTCAGCATTATCCAAAGGTCAGGACCTGCCAGTCAAGAAGAGGCTGGAATTGCCAGTGGCGACTCAAAAGACAGACACAGGACTTACACCAGGCCTTCTGAAGATCCTTCATCAACAGGTGTGATCCACAGCACCGTCTTTCTATTTCATATCTGTGAATACTGATGAGATTTGTCTTGCCTGCAGCTTACATCTAAAGAAACAGTTACAAAAGATGAGCTTCTTCCCAAGTGGAAAGCCCTACACTTGCCTGTGGAACAGCTTGACACTATCCTCGCACTTGGAAACTTCAGCGAAAACATTAACTGGATGCAGTTTTTTGCTTTGGCATGCAGCGCTTTGGGTGGGGTAAGTACCTATAAAAAGCGTGCAAATTATACATTGACAATTGGGGGATGTATAATTGTCAATTTATATAAAATGTATAATCAACTTTTTTTGGTACCAGTTTGGTAATGCATGCTTCAGTCAATCAATTAATGTATTTAAATTACATCTCATTTATAAATGTATACGTTTTTAGTGTTTTTGGAACCTATTTTGGAAGTTACTATACAAATTATGTCTATTTTTTATTTATTTAGGCTACATGCAGATAAAAACACCTATTTTACAAGAAGCATTTTGTGAATACTTAAGATGTGCTTTGGTGCACTAGTACTGCCAGTTTTAGACTGTTAAATCATATTTTTTCTTTCTAATAGCATGAACCATTTAAGAATTAAACTAGAGATTAGAGAGAGCTATTTCTTACTAAGGGCTGAGGGCTGAACCCCCATACATCTTGTTTTGATGTCCTTCAAGGGGGGATCAAGTATTAATTTGGGGGTTCAATCCCCCTCATACAAATTAGGGATTATATTCAGTATTTTATTGTATTTTGTATTATTAAAATCTAGTGATAAAGTATAAAGAATTAAAATGACAGTTACTGAGAAATAACTATACATTGTAATGTTTTAATAAGAGTTTTTAATAAACCACATGTTTGTTTTTTGTACCGAAGTAACACAGTAAATAGACTATGTTATACTAAATGAGATTCAGTGGGTTCATTCTGTAAATCATGTATTATAGTTAGGGCTATGATTAAAACCTAGTGTTAAAGTATAAAAAATTAAAATGACAATTAATGAGCATTATAAGGATCAGATTGTAATTTTTTAAATAATTTATAAAATGACGATTAAATTTCTGTACCTGGATACTGTTATGGTTCCAGAAAACCATGAAGTACTGTTTATTTCACTTTAATCTTTGCGCTGTTGTATTTATGCTTGTAATTTATTATGATTTATGCAAATGCACTGCATATAAAAAATAAACTTGATCATTCCAATTTATCTAAATGAATGAATTCTTTTTAAATAGAGCTATTCAATTCATCTGGTGGTATATCGCAATATTTTAAGCAGAAAAAAAATATTGCAATGTCTGATTTTTCCAGTATCATGCAGTCCTAATTACACTCTCAGAAATAAAGGTACAGGAGCTGTCACTGAGACAGTACCTTTTCAAAAGATACATATTTGTACCCAAAGAGTGCACAGTGGCCAAATAAGTGGCCAAATGTTGCTAAAATGTACCTCTGGTGTACCATTATGAACCCTTCAGGTACAAATGTGTACCTTTTGAAAAGGTACTGCCCCAGTGACAGCTCCTGTACCTTTATTTCTGAGGGTGTATAGTCATTATTTTTTTCTCTCTCTCAAAAAATACAAATAAAAATAATATAATAAAAATAAAACTGTAAACATTCTAAAGTACACAAAGTTATAAATAAATATGAATACATTTGAAAAATAACAATGTTTTACACTTTAAGGAAAATGTTTCTTTGGTCCAAGAACTTTGTTTTCAATTCAATTCTATTAATTGACTCTAGATGGCAGTGTTGGATTTTTAAATGGCTTTAACTTTCACAGAGTTGAACGAGAAATATTGAGTGCAGTGATGGTCATAATTTAAAGTGTGCAAAGAAATGTCAAAAAGCCCACTATATTCAATTAAAATACAACTAAAATTAAAGTTAAATCACACTGAACTGAACGAAACTAAAAGTCAACTGGACTGGATTGGACTAAAACGGACTGACACATTACTAATTTACTAGAACTTCTATGTTAAACTCCTTTGACACCGTTTACATTGTAAAAGCACTATAGAAATAAACATGAATTGAATTGAATATTGTTCCCACAGAGCATCACGAGTGCTTTGAAACATGCATGTGAAATACTCACAGAGGACCCTGAGGGTGGTCCAGCGCAGATTCCTTTCCACATGTTTCGCAGTCTGTACACATACTTGGCCCATCTGGATGGAGAAATTCCTGAAGAACAGATCGACAGTTTCTTGCACAGTTTAGAAGGGCAAGCGTGAGTACACACACACATAAAGCTGTATATATTCTTTATGAGGACTTCCCATAGCCATAATGTATTTTTTTACACTAAATAATGCTTATTTGATGACCTTACCCCACACCTACACATAAACACAACCCTCACAGTAAATCTGTTGCAGATTCTGAATGACAAAAGACACTTAAGTATGATTTTTAAGCATTTTAAATTATGAGGACACAAGTCATGTCCTTAATAAACAACATTAATGTAATACCTAAGTCATACCCATGTCATTATAAAAGTGTATGTCCTCATAAACCATATAAGCAAGTGCACACAACACACATGTACAGCTATCTGGCATAGGTTAAGTTTCATAGGCATCAGTTTCCACAGGTATGAGAACCTTGGATAAAAATATCACAGCTTCATGGTATTGTCATTACCGCTCTTTCTTTTTAAATGTGTGGGTATAAAAACTACCTTTTCCCCCCACTGAACACAATATATTTTATTTTAGGAAACATTTCAGATATTTTCAGGGTGTCCGCAGAGTCTTAAAAGGTCTTTAATTTCAAAAACTAAATTTTAGGCCTTAAGTCTTAAATCATTGTAAATAAGTCTTAATTTTGCTTTGTCCAACAAAAGCTGCTCAGTTGTGCTGACAACCATCCAATCACCAACAATACATCTCAATAAAACCTTATTTTTTATATTTAAGTTTTTTATTGCAGAGATACAGTTCACAACAGCTGTTAGACATTTTTATCAGCAAATTCTTCAAATTAAATTCCTTAATCTGGAAAAAAAGAAAAACTATTATACGATTCCTCATGATAATGCTAGAAAAAATCTCAACATAAAGTCTAAAATTTCATTCTTAATGGTCGTAAAAGTCTTAAATTGGACTTGAATCCTGCAGAAACCCTGATTTTAGAACAGTAAACATGTCAGGCTCACTTACTTACTCCCAGGGTTGTTTATATCGAAGTTAATATTTAAACATGTTTGGCTAAATAATTCAAATTAATCATTGATTTCTTCATTAGTTTCAAAAACACTGATTTTTTTTACAACACACACACACACACACACACACGCACACACACACACACACACACACACACACACACTCACACACACAAAAAAAAAAAAACCCGCAATAAACCTTAAAACCGGTTATCGTCCCATGCCTACAGCTATCTTTATGGGGACTTCCCATAGATGTAATGAAGTTTATACTGTACAAACTGTATATTCTATACTCTTACCTCATATAAACAACACCTCACTCGAAACAATCCGCATTTTTAAATGTTAAAAATACTTCATTCTGATATTTATAAACCTTTTCCCTCATAAGGACCAACAAAATGTGCCCACATGTTCAAAATTTACTGATATTGCTGTAATTGTATGGCAATTTGGTACCCACAACGTTCAGAATACAAGGTATACACACACATACACCAATGTAGTATTCATTCATTTTCCTTAGTCTCTATTTCAGAGGTCACAACAGCGGAATGAACCACCAGCTATTCCAGCATATATTTTATGCAGCAGATGTGGCCCTTCAAGCCACAACCCAGTACTGGGAAACACCCATACGCACTCATTCACACACACACACACACACACACACACAAACACACACTCACTCATACGGCCAATAGTTCACCCAATTCATCTGTAGTGCATGGGGAAAACCGGAGCACCCAAAGAAACATGCAAACTCCACACAGAAATGCCAACTGGTTCAGCTGGGTCTCTAACCAGTGACCTTCTTGCTGTAAGGTGACAGTGCTAACCGCTGAGCCACCGTGCCACCACTTCCAGTTCAGTATTTTACATATTAAAATGGGATACATATTACAACCCATAGTTTAATGATATGACTAATAGAAAAACAAAAAAAGGAAAACACTTTAGCATTATTTTCGTGAGTTGTTTCCAGTTTTATTTTTATTTACCAAAAGAGGACACAAGTTATAAGGAATCAAAGAATTGCTTTGACATGGTAGCCCGATTTCCAGTCTTTTTTTTTAGTTTTTTTCTTATACCAGAAACTGCTGTATATTTACCAGTAATCTAAAAGCTACACAATACTTGCATCTTGAAACATCTCATCATGGCGCAGAGTTTAATAGTTTATCAATTGCATAACAAAAGCCGAGACTCTAAACCACAGGTGTCAAACTCAGTTCCAAAAGAGCCGCAGCTCTGCACAGTTTAGTTCCAACCTTAATTAAACACACCTGATCAAACTAATTGAGTCCCTCAGGCCTGTTTGAAACCTACAGGTAAGTGTGTTGGTGCAGGGTTGAAACTAAACTGTGCAGGGCTTCGGCCCTCCAGGAATTGAGTTTGACACCCCTGCTCTAAACCATCGCTGCCTTTACTTATGAGAAAGTTCAATCAATAAACTGCAGCAATAATAGTAAGACTTTACAAACATGGCTGGCTTTATTACGCTGTGTTGTCATACTTCACCAGAACACCAACAGTCTTTTTCTACTGCATTCAAAGAAACATGATTTTTAAGGCACTTCGAAGTGTGGAAGCCCAACACAATATCCATGTTACTTTGAAAGCAGGGGATTTATTGACTAACTTTTAAATAATTACTTGCACAACATTCTTCATAGTTCATTTCCATGGTCAAAAGCCTGTCATGCTGAATATTCGGCCTTCTCTACACACCTTTTCAGATTATTTAAATGCTATTTCTGCTGTATGACATGTTGCAAATCAGCCTTGTTTGTAAGTATTCACGGTAAAATATTAATTTGGTCTGTTTAATTACAATTCACACAATGCATCAGAAGTGCTTTGTACTTACTAGTCTGACTTTGAAGGCCAATTAAAATGTTTCCTCATGGGCTTTATAGGCTCAAATGAAAGACTAATTGACACTTGTAGTTGAAGTTGTTACATAAATTACGAATTTAACAAAATTAAAATAAAGTAGAGCATGTAAATATTAAAAAGTGTAAATATGAAAAATGTTATAATTTACTCAGATTTATGTTTCTTCTTTTATCATTTTTTTCTGTGTACAAGAAATTTAATTTATTACTTTTTTTTTTTACTAATTTTACAGCTGTCAGAATTATTAGTCCCCTGTAGATGTTTTCCACAAAGATTTGTTTAACAGAAAGTAGATTTTTTTTCAACACATTTCTAAACATAATAGTTTTAATAACTTATTTTTAATAACTGATTTTTTTTATCTTTGCCATGATGACAGTACATAATATTTTTCAAGATACTAGTATTCAACTTAAAGTGCAATTTAAAGGCTTAACTTGGTTAATTAGACAATTAGGCCGATCATTGTAAAACGATGGTTTGTTTCGTAGACAAGAAAAAAATGCTTAAGTAAAAATGTAACAACTGCTGTTATTCTAGCCTAAATAAAATAAACAAGACTTTCTCCTGAAGAAAAAATATTACAGGAAATACTGTGTAAAAATTCCTTGCTGTGTTAAACATCATTTGGGAAATATTTGATAAAGAAAAAAATTCACAGGAGGGCTAATCATTCTGACTTTCACTGTATACATTTCAATTATGGCTGTAGTTTTATGCATCCTCAGATAGTGCAGATTGGTATCAGATTTTTCCTTTTTAGAAGTTTAAAATTAAAACCTCCTTTGCTATATGAAGGATCTGAATACAGGTAACCTGTTAAAACTGCATCTGTACTCGAGTCAACAGCTCAATGATTCAAATAAGCAGTTCAAAGTGTGTCTACGGTTAATGATTCACTGATTCAAATGATCCGTTCTGCGTCAGTCTCCAGTTAACGATTCACTGAAAATACAAACTCATTCATCCATTTTCCTTCAGCTTAGTCTCTTATTTATCAGTGGTCGCCACAGTGGAATGAACTGCCAACTTACCTCGCATATGTTTTACACAGAGGATACACTTCCAGTAGTGGGAAACCCATACAGTCTCATTCACACACATACACTACGGCCAGTTTAGTTTATTCAGTTCACCTATGCCACGTCTTTGGACTTGTGTGGGAAACCAGAGCACCTGGAGAAAACACAAACACGGTGAGAACAAACAAACTCCACATAGAAATGCCAACTGGCCCAGCTGGGACTCGAACCAGCGACCTTCTTGCTGTGAGGTGATAGTGCTAACCACTAAGCCACGTGCCGACCCATGTACATTTTATGTGTATTTAATTTTATGTACTATGTGATATACTTTATTATTTTTATTTGTTTACAAGTTTAAAATGTCATTCATTTGACTGTATGGCTATGCAATGTAAAAAAATCAACCTACAAAACAGCACATATTCACACCCTTCTTATATATGTATACACATATACAGTTGAAGTCAGAATTATTAGCCCCTCTGATTTATTAGAGCCCCGGTTTATTTTTCCCCCTATTTCTGTTTAATAGAGAGAACATTTCTTCAACACATTTCTAAACATAATAGTTTTAATAACTCATTTCTAATAACTGATTTATTTAATCTTTGTCATGATGACAGTAAATAATATTTTACCAGATATTTTTCAAGACACTTCTATATATTTTAAAGTAAAATTTAAAGGCTTAACTAGGTTAATTAGGTTAACTAGGCAGGTTAGGGTAATTAGGCAAGGTATTGTATAACGATGGTTTGTTCTGTAGACTATCAAAAAATATATAGTTTAAAGGGGCTAATAATTTTGTCCTTAAAATGGTGTTTAAAAAATTGAAAACTGCTTTTATTCTAGCTGAAATAAATCAAATAAGACTTTCTCCTGAAGAAAAAAATATTATCCTACATGCTCTGAAAATGTCCTTGCCCTGTTTAACATAATTCGGGAAATTATATATATATATATATATATATATATATATATATATATATATATATATATATATATATATATATATATATATATATAAATAAATTAAAGGGGGGCTAATAACTTCAACTCTACATACACACATATACACATTCAAATAAAATAACATAACATACCAAAAAACCAGAAATAAAATAATTAAATAAAAATAACAAAATAATAAAAATAATGAATTGAAACATTGAAAAATAAATAATGGCAAAATAAGAAAAAAAAAACAATAATACAATAAAAAATAGTAAAAATATGTTTACAAACACGCAATTTACATAATACTGATATAAGGTCCCCAAAGATAGTCAAAGTTCCTGCCTATGATGATATAAATTCTTGCTGTCTCCCAAGTCGTTTTTTTCTACTTTGAAAAAAGTAAAAATTTAAAAGGAGAACTAAATACATTTACTTAATACATTTACTTTAAATAACATTTTATTTAATTTTAATTAGTATCTAATTGTAACTAAACTTCATCATAAATAATGCATAATGGTCATTTTTACAGCAATATGATAGAAGAACATTTTTTTCTTATAAAGATAGTCTAATGAAATCGAAAGAACAGTTTTGTGGAAAGAAACTTCTCAATGGGTGATAAAGCTTCTTCATGGCACCACAGAACAGGCCTTCTTCAGGCCATAAAATAACCTGTATTTTAAAAAGGGTATTTGAGAAAAACTTAAAACTGTCTGAAAGACAATAGGAAAACAGATACAAAGTTGCCTGCTGTTTTGCATGTCTGTGCATCCACTAAAGCAAACCAACATCACCACAGTTTGCCCTTTCTTAACAGAGTCATGTGCATTCTGACACACAGGCTGGCATTTGATAGAAACAGAAACAGGATCCTAGAAACAGGATATCCTAGAATGAATGCAGTAATACACAAATGTTGGGAATCATGTTTGTGAGTCAATATCACACACACAGAAGTGAGAAATGCAAGTGAACCAGCCTGTTTTGGAATAATCACTTTAATAAATGAAAGTGAAACGGAATAAAAAGGTTGTTATTTTCAATTAATAAGCAGGAATGTTTTCTGGTTTCTGGATGACGTCAAACCTGTTTACATTTATAGATGTTAAAATGGAAACTTTTTTTCTGTTTTCAGACAAAGCCAAGGAGGAATGGTGCAACCTTCAAACTTTACAAGCCTCCATACTGCTGAGAAGTAAAATCCAGATGGCCTTCAAGCACTCAAAAATATTGATTCTAGTTACTGTGTTCTGTTTTTGCCCTCTTTATCCGGTATAATGTGGTGTGATTGTATTATTTAACCCCAAATAAATTCTCGTATCTTAAATATAGGTTGCATGGAGCAACACAAAAGTGAAAGAAAGGTCACTGGAAAATTAGGTGCTTGTTTAAGCATGTGTAAGATTTTAGTTTTGATAACGACTTACAGATTTGCTATTCATACTATACACTGGGGTTTTCAAAAAAAAAAGTGTATCAGTTTGGTTATAATGTGGTTCTATTTTAACAACAATTACAACTAAAATCTCATACTTGACACAAACATAATTGTATCTTTATGGGGACTTAATGATAATGTTTTTTTATACTGTACAAACTCTATATACTATCACCCCACCCAAACCTTAACACAAACCTCACAGGAAACATTAAGCATTTTTACATGTTGATTCTTGACATGATTCTGTGTGATTTATGAGCCATTTTTGTCATGTGGACCAAAAAAAATCTCCACAAATCTTGCTATACTTGTGGAGACATTCAATATTTCCACTGTCAGAAATACAAGTTACACAGACTGTTTAGACTGAAAACAAAATCACGTTTCTATCCTTGTAATGCTGTGCACATTTGTTTTTTGGAGAAGCTGGAGTACAGTAATAGTCACCCTGTTCGTCCAATTAAACACCTTTTCGAAGATGAAAAGAGGCTGTGCACTAATTTGGAACAAAAATAAGGTACTAAGCCTTCATAGAGCTGTTAATGAAGACCATTTTCTCTTAAATTAGCTGATTGGTCCCTCAATAATCAAGCCAGTTTTTCCAGGCTCATTCTGAAACTGTACAGTACCACTATAAATTCTGGAGAGTGCCAAATACGTCCCAAGAGCTACATTGTTTTGCAGTTTTTGTTTTCGCAAATCCACCAGAGGCCGCTGTGTATTTTTTTTTCAGATCTAAAATATCTTTCGCGAGTGCCATTTGCGCTGGCTGTTCTCATGTAAATCTACCAGAGGCCGATGTCAACTGACTGACTGACTCCTTCCATAAACCCAACCAATAGTGTTTTCAAAAGAACAGATTTACCCACCCACTTCCCTAAACCAAACCGGCAGTTTTAAAAAGCATTCCAGAAAAAAAAAGCTCTTGCCTGATTTTTACCACATTTTCATATTTTACCACGTTCCCACCCTTTTATTTAATTAGGGTGCTTTCACACTTAGATTTTTGTTTCGGGACCTGTCTCGTTTGCCCAGTTAGCGCAGTTCATTTGGCATATTTGAAACCACCAATCGCGCTCGGATCCGTGCCAAAACAATCGCTCCGAGAATGCTTGAATGAGGTGAAACGAACTCTGGAATAGATCGATTGTAGTGACAAAGCAAACGATCCGAGCCCCGCTATAACACAGTGTATTATGGATATGTAATAGGAATGAAGAGAGTTATGAGTAGAGCGGGAGGTCATTCCAGACATTTCAAGTCTCCCTGAAGTTTTGTGAGTCTCCCGCAAATGCACAGAGATTCCCGGATGCCCGCAAACGAGTGATAATTTCCCGAAAATCTCGCGTCTCCTTCCCGGTCCTCAAAATCCCCTTCTCACCCCTTCCCACCGCATCCCTCCTCGCTCTTCAGACAAGTCACACGCACCCTGTCAAACACCACCAAACCCCCCTACAGCTGAGCGGGACTATGCAAAATAAACTGTAAAACTCTGACCAATGTGAGGAGTTTACTCACACGTGACTTGTTTTAGCTATTTTTGTCTGTTTAGAAACATTGCCGTGTGAAAGCGAACCACGCAAAGAGCAACAATATAACAATTTTAATCCCTGTTTCGGAACAACTGAATCGATTCACAGGTGTGAAAGCACCCTTAGTTTGTTTATTTTTTGGCTTCAGTTTTTGTCTTACACACTTTCTGGAAATGTTCTTTACTGGACCCAAACCCCATCATCGTGGTCAACTCCTCTCTGCATCTCAAGTCCACCAATGTACATGGCGAGCTACTGAGCAAACCGGGTAAGTGGTCAGCTGGTGAGCGCGAAAGAAGTCATACCGCCTCGTAGCAATTGTTTTAAAAAATGAAATGCAGTCATATGTACTTCTGGCTACATTATTTAAGATCTCCAGAAATGTATATAGAGCTACGTTTTCAGAAGTAGCCTATGTTGGTATTTGCAGATTAACCCTCCCCCCCAAAAAAATGCAAAAAAAAAAAGAAAATTTACTTACTATATTCTCACTCTCAAGTGGTTCTAGATCTAGGAAAGTTCTGTAGAACACAAAAGAATATGTTTTGCAAAAAGCTAAATGGCATAGTGGTTAGCACTATTGCCTCCCAGCAAGAAAGTAGCTGGTTCGAGTTCTGGCTGGGCCAGTAGGTATTTCTGTGTGGTGTACATGTTCTCCCTGTGTTCGTGTAGGTTTTCTCTGGGTGTTCCAGTTTCTTCCACAGTCAAAAGACATGCAGTGGATGAACTAAATTAGCTGTTGTGTATGAGTGTGTGTTGTGAATGTGAGTGTATGGGTGTTTTCCACTACTGGGTGGTGGCTGAAAGGGTCGCTTTGTAAAACATATGTAAAACAGAATAGTTTGCGGTTCATTCCGCTATGGAGACCCCTGATAAATAAGGGCCTTAGTCGAAGAAAACTGAATGAATGGATAAACCAGCAGACATTAATATCCATAGTTGGAAAAACAAATACTATGGAAGTCAACGGTTATCAGTTTGTAACATTCTTCAAAATATCTTCTTCTGGGTTCAACAAGAAGTTCAAATTATGAAAGAATTGTACATTTTAGGTGAAATGTCCCTTTAACAAGTTTGTTTATATTTTGCAACCATTTTAAATAAGCAACAGCCTTAGCAATCGTTGTTTGATAGGGACACATTAACCTTTAAAAAGTTAATATCAAAGCTTGTTGGTCAAGGATCCTACATTAACTTTTACTCAGCATGAAGTTCTTCTCTGTTGATCGGCTCCTGGGGATTTATTAACCTAAGCAGGCCAGAGTGCTGAGCTAATGTAATTGCTTAAGCTGAAGCAGCCAAGGAGCGGCATGGGTTTAGTTTATTCTAAAGGATGCTTCAGTTTTAATAATTATACAGCATACAACACATTTCATCATCGCCTTTGGTAATGTCCAATTGTACTCCTCTTTTTTTATAAATATATATGTTTAGATGAAAAGTTACTGCAGGGAACTAATTGCGACTTTCAGAAGATTGTTTCACATTATAAGGACTGGCAAATACAGTTTTTTGGATTTGTTTTAGGTTTCCACACATCCTTTCTACAGTCGAAGTCAGAATTATTAGCCTTCCTGAAATATTAGCCGTCCTGTATAAATATATTTTTCCTGATTTCTGTTTAATTTAAAGGAGATGTTAAAACATTTCTAAACTAACAGTTTTAATAACTAATGTCTAATAACTGATTTATTTTATCTTTGCCATATTGACAGTACATAATATTTGACTAGATATTTTTCAAGATACTAGTATTCAGCTTAAAGTGACATTTAAAATCCTAACTAGGTTAATTAGACTAACTAAAAAGAATTGGGCGTCATTGCATAACAGTGGTTTGTTCTGTAGACAATCGAGAAAAAAATATTGCTAAAGGGAGCTAATAATATTGACCTTAAAATGTTTTTTTTTTTAATGTTTTTTTTAAAAATGTTTTTTCTTTATGTACAACTGCTTTTGTTTAAGCCAAAATAAAAACAAATAAGACTTTCTCCAGAAAAAAAAAAAATATTATTGAAAATACCGTGAAAAAATTCCATGCTTTCTTAAACATCATTTGGGAAATATTTAAAAAAGAAAAACAATTCACAGGAGGGCTAGTAATTTTGACTTTACTGTGCACATAAGTTTGCAAACGCACACACTAGTAAGCGCAATAGTGAGTGGGGCTTGAAAAACCACCTGTCATAGGCACATTTTTTTCTCTCTCCAAATGCACCTGATACTTTCTTGTAAATACTTTCTGGAAAAACTTTGTAAACATTTAAAGTATGCGTAATTATAAAAATAGAAGAAAATACAAAACACAATAATTTAGCATTTTAAAAAAATCACAATAAAAACTAAGCCATTTAATCCAACTAAAATAATTTTCTATTAATTCAATTTTTCAGCAATTACATCACCAGATCTGCCCTTAAAATGCAACATAGGCTTATTTTGAAAATGTAGCCCTATATACATTTCTGGAGATCGTGAAATATGTAGGCAAAAGTACATATGGCTGCATTTCGTATTAAGAACAAACGTTACAGGAGGTATGACGCCATTCCTTTTTGTGCTTACCAACTGACCGCTTACCTCGGCATCGACAGCTTTCCCATCATTACCAGTTTGTCCAATAGCTCACCATGCATGTTGGCAGACTTGAGACGCAGAGAGGAATTAACTACGACGACGGGGTCCGAGTCCGGAGTTTCTCACTTATTGTATGTCCTGTCCTGTCACGATTTTGGATTCGAGTACACAATACTTTTTCACACAATAAATATTAGCAGACTATAAATATAACATATTGACTGAATAGTTGTAAGCACATACCTACATTTAAGTCGTAACTTTTAAGTCACAATCTATCATGCAATAGGTTGATGATGTGCTTTTTGCGAATGTTTGATGAAAATGTCTTATTTAAAGTACAGTAGCTGACATCCATTATTGTTTTTGCACATATGCTTGTCAATTCATCACGTCTATTGCTGTATTTAACGCTACTGTTTTAACTCCATCTGTCCAAAGAAGGTTAATTTATTCTTTTAAACCTGACAGTGTGTAAAATGTTTTGGGTGAAAAATAAACTAATTTATTTCCACAATAATCACGATAACTCTAGTATCATGGTATGATTAAAATTTGAAATGACTATGTTGCACAATAGCGTGCTTATATTTTACAAGAAAAAAAATCCCACAATGTAACAGAAGAATGATTGTTTCAACCCAGGCTCATTCTGAATATGTACAGCTATATACATTTCTGGAGAGTGCCAAATATGTCCCAAGAGGTACGTTTTTTTTGCAGTTTTTGTTTTCACTAGTCCGCCAGAAGCCACTGTGTACGCTTTTTAAGATCTCAAATTTCTCTCCCGAGTGCCATTAGTGCCTGCTGTTCTCACAGAAATCCACCAGAGGCTGCTGTTGACTGACTGACAGAATGACCGACTGACTCACTCTCCTCCTTCGCTAAACCCAACCGATAGTGTTTTCAAAATCACAGACTGACCCGTCCCCCCACTTTCCTAAACCCAAATGACAGTGTTTTCAAAAGCAATCCAGAAAAAGAAAAGTCCTCACCTGATTGTTTACCAAATTTTCAGATTTAACCACGTTCTCACCCTGTTATTTACTTGTTTATTTTTTTGCTTCTGTTTTTGTCTTATGTGCTCAATGGAACCATTCTTTGCCATGCCTGTCGTCGTTGTCAACTTCTCTCTGCATCTCAAGTCCGGCGACGTACGTGTCAAGCTAACGTCAAACTGGTAACAGCGGGAAAGCCGTCCATATGGAGGCAGGCGGTCAGCTAGTAAGCACGAAAAAAAAAACGATGTCATACCGCTCCCTAGAGTTTGCTTTAAATATTAAATGAAGCCATACATACTTCTGGCTACATAACTCTCGATCACTAAAAATGTATATAGGGCTACATTTCAGAATGAGCCAATGTTGAATTGTTTGGTTCTTTTCACGGTGTCACTTCTTTAGCCACGCATTCAGTGTATAGTTGCACAAGTGATCATTACAAGATCATGATCTCATTTCAAACACTCACGCAACCTTGTAAATGATCATGACTTGCATATGTTTATTAATCCTTCAATTGCACTGCATTTAAATCTGTGTTGGACAGAGAAAGAGATTTAGTCTTTCGTCTTTTCAGCCAGTATAATTTACAATAGGGATGTGCACATCGATGCTCAAGTATCGATATATCGATTCGAAGCTTCTAATTTGGTATCAATATATATTTTGTAAAGCATCGATATTTCAACTAGATTTGAATAATTTCTGCATAACTAAATGTTTTAGTGCTGTGACGCTTTGTGTACAAGACGTTACACCAATCAATCTGCGTTGGAACGTCACGTGAGCAATCATGTGCCTTTTAGATAATTTACATACTCAACACACGCAAGTCACACGCATCTGCATTATGGAATGACACGATGGCAGAGAGGTAACGCAGCATGTTGTCGTGCTCATTAGCTGAAAAAGCGTTGCACGAGCAATATTTGCGATAAGAAAGTCGTACACAGCAACAATACAAGCAGCCTTTATATACACTTACTGACAACACACCCTGAAACTTATAAAGAAGCGGAACAAAAACAAGATGCCCAGTGTTCCTCTGCTCGGTCTCCCTCTGTCTGACAAAAGACATTATAGAAGAGTTTTTATAAACATAGAAAACACAGCAAATAATAGTATAGTATTATAATATATAGTATAATAATTACATAAAAATAAATAAATAAAATAATAAATTAGAATAATAAATCAGCTCTCTCTCTCTCATTACCATTAGGTGATTAAATATGTGTGTGTGTGTGTGTATCTGTGCAGTGTGTATATACAGTATGAATGTGTATGCAGTGTGTATATGCAATATGGTCGTGTGTGCGTGTATGTATATTTACATGTAATGATTTTTTTTAATTAACATTATTTAGAAAAATTACATTAACATTTTAAATAATAAGTGGTATCGATATCGGTATTGGTAACAAAAAAGTATCGGTATCTTATTGAATTAAAAACATTGTGGTATCGCCCATCCCTAATTTACAAGCAATCAAACAACACTAGAAGTACTTCAATAAATGTTTACAGTTCTTTACAGTTTATATAAGTTTTTTTAAATAATAATAATAATAACTTTTTTTCACAAAATCAACATGAAATGAAAACTTTCCATATTTGTTACGTTTAATGGTTAAAGAAATCAATAAATAACCTTTTTTTTTTTTAAAAGAGTGGAGCGTGATATTCTTTGTGATTACCAGTCTGTCACTGACCGTAAAAGCAACAGTCATACTGTATGGCAGTTAAATAATGACTCTTTTTGGCTGAACACTTTGGTTGTTTACAAAAACTACAGTACTTCCCCTTTCACAGATGTTTAACGGTCGAACGCAAGCACACAAAGCAGTGTGGACTGCTGTGCTGTACGTATGTTTGACTGATAAAATCACAGCTGCAAGTGAAGGAGACGAAGCCCGCGCTCCCAGCTGTTCAGGACTAAACGGCTCACTAATTAGTCACAGCAATTATGCCACTTATCTTAGAACTCGAGGAAATGGGAGTGTAGGCTTGAGCTTGTAATAGATCACACTTATTAGCAAAAATGCGTGGCTTAGAGGTGTTTGTGGTGGGACTTTCCTAAAAATAGGTGAGAAGAGATGAATTTTTCATTTGAAAGTGCTGAGCTTGTTTTCAAGCCATGGTTTTCCGAACTATCTGAAGGCCACTGTTTCTGATGATGTCATGCCAAACAGAAGTGAAAGAGAGAAAAAAAAACATGCAAGTGTCGGAAAAATGATTAATGAGTGTGGTATTGTCACAGGGGCTTCCCCACTTTACTCATTGAATGAAAAAAAACCTAAAATAAAAAAAAAACCTTGATGATTGTGAACTAAACTTTGTACTTTCCTGAAATGACAACTAGTTTACATAAGGTCAAAAACCAAAAGCAAAGCACACACACACACACACACACACACACACACACACACACACACACACACACACAAACACACACACACAAACACACACACACACACACACACACACACACACACACACACACACACACACACACACACATACACACACACACACACAAACACATACACACACTAAACATTTTTTTAACAAAACATTATTTTAAACATTATTTTAACATTATCAGCGTATTGAAAGGGCTGTTTTTTTTTTAAAACAACAGAACCTTTTTTTTGCAGTTATTTACCTCTTTTTAATTTAATTATGAGGTATAAATATAGCATTTTAGTGTCATCTTAATTTTTTGCTGGATTAGCTTGTTGGATGGTTATCATGACCACACTTTTTGATGTAAAGATTTCTACCATTTTGTCAAATTGCTTACCATAGTATTTTACGATTTTAAGTGCTTATTTAGACATGTGCCTTTAAAATGTTTTATATTACAGTTTTGTAAATTTAGAATAAGGAAAATTAAAAATATATTTATAATTACTGATTTATTATCATCTACCATTATATTTATATTTTTTTAGAAATCTGTTAAAACTTGTTTTAAATTAAAAACGAAGGAGATTTCTGCAGATTTTTGGCCCATCACTGAGTCTATTTATGTTATTGTGTAAATTTATATTTAATCTGTTTTTAAATAAATTTCAATATTATTGACTGATATAAAAATGTTCATATGATTTATTTTCAATAGTTTGTAAAGTAAAAGTTTAAAAGGGTATTATTTTTTATTTCATAGATTAAGTTTTTAGTTTCGACACTCCAAAAATCATTCTGCATAAATCTGCAGATGTTTTACAAAATTCTTAACTAACCAGTTTATTTAATTTTGGTTAGGTTATGTGAAATGAAATAGAAAATGATTTGGTTATTTTAAATAGTAGTATTAAATGTGCTTTACATGTTTATTTATGAAGCTAGCTACGATGACCCACATTGACACATAAAGCAAAACTAGAGAGAGAGAGAGAGAGAGAGAGAGAGAGAGAGAGAGAGAGAGAGAGAGAGAGAGAGAGAGAGAGCGCATCTAATCGGATTATGGAGGCTGAGTTTTGAAGCGCACGCGTCTGCTTCTCTGCTCATCTTCCGCAGGGCATGTCCAGCGCCTCACTATCAAAACTGTTTGCTGGAAAGCCCAGAATATTTGAAAAGTTTGTGAGGAACGAATTGCGACATTCGGAAGACTGTTTCAAATTACAGGGACCGGCAAATATAGTCTTTTGGATTTGTTTTCGGTTTCTACACGTGTTTTCGATCGTCTGCTGGTGTTGTGAGGAACTCTACATTGACAACCGCGCTTTTGAGACAGAAAAATACATTAAAATGAGCTGATATAAACTATGGTAAGTAATTTTAACTTACATGGACACCGGCGCACTACATGAGAGCAGCAAAATGACGTCGAAGACACCTAAGAGAAGATTTGAACCTCAGTTTGGAGTTTGAAAATGTACATTTTTAAAGAATAGTGTCATTGCTCGTTTGGATCTATGCTTTTAACGCACGTAAATGCAGATGAAGGAGACCGGGAGGTGCTTGATCCGCATGACCTGAGGATTGTGTCCTATAGGGGTTAAATGGTTCTGATAACGGACAGCAGGGATGGCGGAGGATCATCTCCAGGAAAAGTTAAACCACTTAAACATGCTAAAGGCGCCCAGATCTGTCCCACCATCGTGGAGGAATCACCTGACCATACGGGCAATGACGATTATGATGAATTCCTCGGTACCTGTGAGTTTGACGGTAACAATGAGGACTTCGAGGAGTTGGATGACTTCTCGGAGCTGCCGGACACAAGGAGCATCGCCTCAGACGACTCGTTTTATCCACCGGACGATGACTTTGCTGACTCTGAGAGAACCCCTTCACCGGAGAGTCCCGCGCCGCTGTCCTTTTTCCAAGCGTGCTGCGGCAACAACGCGCTGATAGTGAAACTCATGATTAGACAAGGTGTCACAGAGGAGGACGTTCGGGAGACGGACAAAAACAAAAGAGTAAGTGTCTTACCATCATCAAACACACATCGAATAAATCGTTACGTTGTTGCAATAAACATAGGCTATACCACACTTAGCAAACAAAACATGTAGCATTTATAGTATATAAGTGTGTTGTAACTATGCCGTTCTTGAATGAATATCTTTCTGGCATCTTAAATGGACAGTTCATACCAAAATGTTAATTTCCTCACCATTTACTCACAGTCAGGTGTACAAAACTTTTATGAATGTCTTCAGTGAACACAAAACAAGATATTCTGAAGAAACCAGCAGCCATTAACATACATATAGAAAAAAGTAAGCCAATGGCTGTTTTTTTTCTAACATTCTTCAGAATGTCTTCCTTTGTGTTTAACAGAAGAAAGAAACTCATAAAGGTTTGTAATATGTTAAGGATGTGTAAGTGATTTCAGAATTATTGTTTATTTGAACTATTCATTTAAACACTTCTGTAAAATTGATTTTTATCAACTTGACTGAATCATAGGTCTTTTGAGTCAGATTGAATCTTTTTGGACTCAATAAAAAGTCAAACGTGCAAATTGATTAATGAATAAAGTACTTAGAACCAATGAATAGTTATAGTAAAAGATTATATACCATTTAAATGTGGTCATGTCATTGAACATCTCCTGCTTGTTATCAAACTATTTAATTACTGTATTGATGCAATTCAATCAAATCTTAATGTTAAAAGCTACACTGTAAAACCCAACAGTCAGCGTTTATCAAATGAAATGTGTAGTTAACTCAAATTTTACTGAAAGTAAAAGTAAATTTTACTAATTTAAAAAGAGTTTTGAACTCAGTGTTGAAGGTAATGAGTTAATTAAACACCTCATTACTTCAACTTAAATGGAGTAAGTTCACAGTACTCATATTATATATATATTTATACAACATATATATATTTATACAACAGTTCTGTCTGGTTCTCAAATCTGATTGGCTTATAGCCGTGCGATATTCTGCAGTATCAGAACTTTTACAGCATTCCTCATACAAAAGAGTTTTTGAGACTCTCCATGTTTGATTTTTTTTTTATATACACAATTATGCCGTCAAACTGTTGTATAAACGCAATATCACACTCGTAGCAGTGCGATATGGCTGTATATCGGCACTGGTGGGGGCACTAAGGCACGAGGCCGCCTCCCACCAGTGACGATATACAGCCATATCGCACTGCTACGAGTGTGATATTGCTCATATATATATATATATATATATATATATATATATATATATATATATATATATATATATATAGTTTTTGAACTCAAATGGTTTGTATCAATCGGTTTCCTCAAACGGTTTGAGTTGCCATAACTTATTGGGTTTTACAATCTTTGGTTGGTTTGAGTTCTCTTCTTTATTAGCTTTTACTGTGCTCAAATTGCTTCATTTACTAAAATGGATTAAGTTCACAGTACTCATTAGGATTAGTTCATTCATTCATTAATTTTCTTGTCGGATTAGTTCATTCATTCATTCATTTTCTTGTCGGCTTAGTCCCTTTATTAATCCGTGGTCACCACAGCGTAAGGAACCGCCAACTTATCCAGCAAGTTTTTAAACAGCTGATGCCCTTCCAGCCGCAACCCATCTCTGGGAAACATCCACACACACATTCACACACACACTCATACACTACGAACAATTTAGCTAACCCAATTCACCTGTACTGCATGTCTTTGGACTGTGGGGGAAACTGGAGCACCCGGAGGAAACCCACACGAATGCAGGGAGAACATGCAAACTCCACACAAAAAACTCGAACCAGCGACCCCGCGAACTTCTTGCTGTGAGGCGACAGCACTACCTACTGCGCCACTGCTTTTACAGTTTATCATAACATTATTTGTCAATATGTGGCTCTTTTTAGATTCTCAGAAGCTTTAGAAATTAAAAATGTAAAACAGGAAATACGCTGGGACCATTGTTTTTGTTTGCATTCCTCAAAATGGTCTATAGGTATGATAACCTTGGAATATCAAGGTTTCACGATATCCCAGTATTGTGATTACTACTCTAAAATTATTCTTTTTAAATGTCTCGGTAAAAAACTTTGAACACAATATATTTTATTGTGAGAAACATTTAAGATATTTTGGATATAGTCATTCATTGACTTCTGCTGTCTTCATTAGTTTCAAAAACTAGAGCTGCTGTTGTAGGGGCGATGCAGTGGCGCAGTAGGTAGTGATGTCACCTCACAGCAAGTAGGTTGCTGGTTTGAGCCTCGGCTGGGACATTTCTGTCTGGAGTTTGCATGTTCTACCTGTGTTCACGTGGGTTTCCTCCAGGTGCTCCGGTTTCCCCCACAGTCCAAAGACATGTGGTATAGATGAATTGGGTAAACTAAATTGGCTGTAGTGTCTCTGTGTGAATGCAAGAGTGTATCAGTGTTTCCCAGTACTAGGTTGCAGCTGGAAGGGCTTCCACTGCATAAAACATATGCTGGATAAGTTGGCGGTTCATTCCACTGTGGCGACCCCTGATTAATAAAGGGACTAAGCCGAAGGAAAATTAATGAATAAATAAACCTTGTTAAATGTTTGGATTTCTTGTATACGCTTTTTTAAAACAAGTTGTTTTTCAGTCTTAGAGTGTGGGCAATTAATTAACTGTTTATATGTTAACGGTAAAAATCTGAGGTACTCAAAAAAAAGCTGACCACGCTGTTTATTTGGATTTTATTTGAGCTTTGCTGTCTGCCAAAACTGTATAAAGCTCAAGGTACCAATTTAAAGTACTTCTTTCTCACCTAGTTTAAATGTGATTGTCACAAGATCTTGTATTAAGGATAAATCAGACTGATTAAACCAAACTCAACACTGTATAAATGTATAGTGGTGTGAAGGTGTTTATAATCAAGCACTAAAAATGTCTGCAAGTGTGAGAAGTTCAGTTAGTTTAGTTCAGGTTTACCTCTGGCAAACTGTAAAGCATGTGTTGTGGGATAATTACATTATATAAAACTGAATGCAAAACACATGTTGTGCAAAGTGGATATGACGAGTAATGTGTAAAAAATGGCCATGAGGGTTTAATAATGGAGTTGCGCTGTAACAAGAAAAAGCCTTTGCTAATTTCTTTTTATAATACAAACCTAGTCCATTCCTCTCAAAAATTAGTCCCCGAGTGACATCACCGCCCAACGCTTAAGGCCTGGATGTTTCAGAATGTATCACATTACAACTTAAAAAGTTTGGATATTAGAGTATGTGTGAAGTCAACACACTCCAGCTGATACGAAGGCATAGCTTATCCATTCCTCATAGTCTTACTGACAGGGCTCAAGGTGAACGAGCCCTGAGGAACTTAAGAGTTTCACTTCTTATGGGCTCTTCTCTTATCTGAGCTCTCATCACTCTTCAATACAGGACAGTTCAGAGTAACAGGCGCAGGATTTCCCCCACTAATAGTTCCAGCATGTGCTCTGTTCATCTGAGACCATCTCTGCATGGAGTCATGCTGTAAATAAGGTCATTAGTCAGTGTGCATTGCATTCCTCCCTTCCTGCACTGAATGACTTGGCAAAAAAGAGAGGTGTATATGTTTTTTAAAATTCATAATGGTGTGGGGGTTTAACAATGTGTTGGTGCCTATACCATTGAGTGGGGCTGCACAATTCTGGCTAAAATAAGAATCACGATTTATTATTATTTTTTTTTGCTTTAAATCTAGATCACGATTTAGTCATGATTATGTCGAAGTAAAATAAGGATTAATATGATAATTTAGGCTATTATTAATTTATGATTAATATATTATTTTTTATTTATTATTGTTAATTCTTAAACATATGGTAAAATAACACTAATAATATTAGGTCTATGTGTAGATCTAATGTTGGTTAAAATGCAAAATTTTGTTTAGACATGGAATGGTGGACTTGGAATAGACTTTAAGGCCCAATTCCAATTTTATTTTTGTACCCCTACCTCTTCCCCTTTTCCCTTTCCCTTGGCCCTTAAAACCAAGTGTGAAGGGGAGGGGCTTCAAAATGTACTCCTAAGAATTGGGACAGCACTAGAACACCTGCACACGTCATCATATGTCATCGCGATCTCTTGCTTTATATGAGATCAGACGATCGCAGCTGCTATAGTTATTCCAGTTGTGTTATTTTTGGTATTTATCTTCAGGAGATCACTGAAGACATATATTATGTTATCATAACAATCTAATGTGACAATAATATCCTAATACTGTGCATTTAACACAGTGGCCATATTTATCTATGTAAACACACCAAAAACAACATTAACATAATAGCAGACACAGTAAAAAGCTAATTCCCAGCCACTAGACTTTTCTGACAGGGTATTTTGAGTTTCATCGAGAGTCAGAATGTTGTGGAACTGCAGTACAGGATTTATGATTATGGATTACAGAACTTTACATCAGAATATAACTGTTTATAATTCTCAAGTTGAATTATTATTTTTGAGACATGCTTGTCATTTGTCAAAACATATCAAATGCTTGTTGTAGTCATAACTCTAAAATGCAATATGATCATTAAAATGATGTGCCCGCTTTTGGTTTCACTTTCACTGCGCTCATGTCATGGCTGCCATTACTTTGAGAAAAAAACATACATGCACATCATACTTCCCGGCTCCCAAACGATCACTCTGTGCAACAAACTGAATGTTACTTACAAGTTTATTACCTGTTATTCACAGCCTATGAAGGTTCTGTTCACTAAGGTTGACATCATTAGTGGGCGTCCTCTCTGTAATAAACAAAGTGCGTCAGCTCATGCGTGATTTTGCAGCCGCAAATACATCATTATATGAAGACAGAAATGGCATTTTGGGGTGAATTATACCTTATAAATACAGTATGTGACTCTTTTAACACTACTTGGGGGTGTCCATGTTGCTTATTAATATATATAAAACAGCGTGAAGACTTTAAACTTCTCTACCATTGTTGCTCGATCGGTTGCAGCCGGAAGTTATGGGAATTATTTATATTATTTATTAAATTTCCCATTTATTGTATTTTATTAAAGTCTAGCCCCACCCCAACCCTTAATCCAACCATCACAGTAATGTAAAAACAGTAGTTGTACTGAGTATTATTTGTTATCTATTAAATTACCCAATAAATAGTATTTTTTAACGCCTACCCCCACCCCAACTCTAAACCCAACCATCACAGTACTGTAAAAATATTAATTATTGTTATACAGTGTCATAAAAAAATGCTGCTATATTGATGTGCATATCACACTTCCGGCCAAGCACGTATACAATCTAGTCTTTATCCTTCTATTGACCTTATTCTAAAATGCCGAAGTGCGCCTGTTTTCGCGATTGTCTTAGAACTTCCGATTCAATCGCCTATGGGAGAAATGACTAGGAATAATAAACGGCAAAAAACGGTCAAACTAATTGCGCTACAAACAAATGTTTGCATGACTGTACAGACCAAGTAGAATAATACAACAAGGAAATATCGGTTTGCAACATCAAACAGCGAAACGAGCAATTTTTTATGTCTAAAAATGAATGGAAGTGAATGAGACCGGAAGTCTCATGCCAAAAAGATTCAAATGGCTGCGCTCGCTCGTCGGCGAAGAATAAGGTGAATACTGACCTTGAAAATAGAATTAGCAGAATTGAAAAGTAGAATTAAGATCGTGTGTAGGGTCGAATCGAAATTGCAATTTTTTCAAATAATGAGGCAGCCCAACCATGAAGCCAGTTTAGTTGGTTAGTCAGTTAATTTTCAGTTTACTATGAAGGCAGCTTGACTTTAATCACATCAAGCTTGTCTTTGTTGCTGTGGTATCTTAAGATGCACAGCTTTCAACTAATCAACTGAGCAAAGTGATCTCTGATGCAATATAGACACTCCTTTTATTGAGGATCATTTATCATAACTATTTTAGATGATTAATATAATTATTATAACCGTAATTCATCACACATGAGTAATTTAATTTAATAACAATTTTTTAATTAGGAGATAATGTTTTAAAAAAAATACAAATGACCTTAGATTTTTTTTGTATTTCTATACTTATATAGTATACATTATCAACTTACTTTACAACTTACATTAAAAAAACCTCTAAATGTCTTTCATGAACATCTCTTTCATTTTGTAACCTAATTATGTTCATGTTTTGAGATGATTTGAACTTGTTTTGCTTGTTCTACAGGAAGAAGCCAGCATTAGATGGGTACACAGTGGTCATAAAGGCATAGACAGTAAACAACAATAACAATGTTAAAGTGGTACTATTGGGCACAAGGTGTGTCAAGAAAATGTTCCCCACAACAAATACACCTCCAATGGGCTGAACTATTGATACTAAGCTGCACCTTTATACAATGCTTAACATAAGTGAGTACACCCCATTTTGAAAATGAATATTTTTACCTATTTCTCAGTGAACATAGGTAATGTATTTTGGTAAACAGACATATTAATGAAAATAATACTTTAGTCACCAAGCATCTTTGGAAATAGAAAGCTAATACATTTAAATTCATGAAAAATAATAATAAATAAAATAATGAATAAAATGTCAACAAACATTTATACATTTATTGTTTCTCCTGAATATTTAAAATATTAAAATATTTCATATTTTTTCCCAACATATGCATTTACTAATTTACTAAAGTCACTAATTGTGGATGGTTATTATGTTATTTTGTTAGATTAGCAAATATATCATTGTTCAGCAAATGTAACATTGTAGCAAATATAACACGGATTGCTCACTTAACAGCTTCCTATAGAAAATATTTATTTAAATGGGAGATTTGTGAGGGGTGTACTCAAATTGAGCACTGTATATGCTTTCATGCTCTATATACTAAATTCTAAATATTAAGAATAAAAAAAAATCTGTAAAATAATTATAGTTAAGATCACAAATGGTTCAATTTCTTATACCTGATTGCTTTTAAATTTATTATACAATTACAGGCATTAAAAACGCATGAAAATAATGAATTATAATACAAACTCAACATTGCGATCACATCGCAATATTGATGCTGAAGCGATATATTGTGCTGCCCTACCTCCAACTGCCTGATACTAAGCCGTACATTTGGATTCTGTACATATGGATTCATTTCATGCTCTTTATACTAAATTCTGACACTACCATCAGGCCCAATCCCAATACTATTTTGTACCCCTACCCCTTCCCCTTGGCCTTTAAAACAGAGTGTGAAGGGGAAGGGCTTTAAAATTTACCCCTTAGAAATGGGACAGCGGCGACGCAGTGGAGCAGTAGGTAGTGCTGTCACCTTACAGCAAGAAGGTCGCTGGTTCGATCCACGGCTCAGTTGGCATTTCTGTGTGGAGTTTGCATGTTGCCCCTGCGTTTGCATGGGTTTCCTTCGGGTGCTCAGGTTTCCCCCACAGTCCAAAGACATGCGGTACAGGTGAATTGGGTTGGCTAAATTGTCTGTAGTGTATGAGTTTGTGTATGTGAGTGAATGTGTGTGGATGTTTCCCAGAAATGGGTTGTGGCTGGAAGGGCATCCGCTACGTAAAAATGTGCTGGATAAGTTGGCGGTTCATTCCGCTGTGGCGACCCCGGATTGATAGAGGGACTAAGCTGACAAGAAAATGAATGAATGAATGAAATGGGACAGCACTACAGCGCCTGCACACGTCATCAGATGTCATCGCGATCTCTTGCTCCATATGAGAGTGACGATCATGACTGCTGTAATTATTCCAGTTGCGTTATTTTTTTATTTATCTTCAGGAAATCACTGAAGGCATATATTATGTATATTATTATTATAACAATATAATGTGGCAATAAGATTTTAACTGTACTGTGCATTTACACAGTGGCCATATTCATCTGTGTAAACACACCAAAAACAACATTAAAATCATAGCAGACACTGTAAAAAGATAATTCCCAGAGACTAGACATGATTGACAGGGTATTCGAGTGTCATCGAGTGACAGAATGTTGTGGGACTGATTTACAGAAGTTATTATTATGAATTATAGAAAGCTAATTTTTTTTTCAAAGCATGCCGGTAAAATAGGAACGCAGTTATGAATGTATTTAAATATGTGCTTGTTTGTTGTAAAAATCTGTAATAATGACAAAAAAAATTCCAATTTGTGGATCTCCTTACTTCCGGGTGCAGCTATACAGCCATCGTGGCTGTTGTATTCTGGGAAATTTTCTTACCCCTTGGTTTCGAGTGTGGTCCTGAAAAATCTCTATGCAAAGAGGTATCTACCCCTACCCCTTAGCCCTACGCCTTCAAGCTAAAGAGAATTGGGACACCCCTTATCCCAAAAGAGGGGTAAGGGGAAGGGCTTAGAGGTAGAACTGGTATTGGGCTTAAATTTTACTGCAAAAATTGAGAAATCATTTGACCGGGCAACCTTTATTAATCTTTTGTTGTCTAATTCATTTTCCTATTTTCAGATGACAGGAGCGGCACAGGTGTGCTCTACTGCTGCTGTAGCTCAGCTGTTTCTAGGTTTTTAGTGTTATGCATTCAGTGATGCTCATATATTTCTTCTGATTTCTGGCTTTTACAAGACATTTTGCTGCTCACTTCAGACTGTTTTGTAAGTCTTAAAGATATTTGAGCATGAAAATCCCAGTAGATCAGCAGTTTCTGAAATACTGTACTTAGACCAGTCCACCTGGTATTAACAACCATACCATAACAGCGTTGCACTATTCAGAGATTTCAGTCTCTTGCTCTAGGCAAAATGTCAACCGGAATGCCTTATAGACACATTGTTCTGGTATGAAACGCTGCAAACACAAGCAAAGCAATACAAATTTAAACCACAAAATTGCAAACAGAATGAACTGTTGCATGACATGCTATGCATTTTAATGGAATAATAAGGACAAGCCTACATTTTAAAGCAAAATAAAATATCTAGTCAGTGCTGGTGTTTTAAAGGCGTCTTGTGAGTGAAATGTTAATATCATTACAGGATGCATAACATCTGTATTTTGAAGTGCATCTGTATTTTCCATTACTCCCATACATGCACATGACCCCTAACTTCCTGTTTACCATGCAACTGATATTGCTATAGGAGATGAGTCGAGCTTAGAGCAAATATGTGTGTCAGGAGAGAAGAAAAAGGCTGATTTTACTTTTGTATCTATATCAAACTGCAATAACTGATCAAACTATTTGGGAAATAAATTTAGCCAGCATAACTGACAACTCTCTGGCAGAATCAAGGCATTTAATTTAGACACCGCTGTGCAGGTAGGGCTTTCCAGTTGATGAATGCGTCAGAATCACTTTGAGCTCGCCGTTGATGTAATATCTAGTCATTGACTGAACTGAACATCTGTGGATGAGTGTTACCCACTGACCTGCTTTCAGGGACTCCAGTGTTTCACAGCCAGACTGACATGATATTATCAAATCCAGGCCAGCTTGATCCAGTCACAGCTTTTTAGCCCAGCTTCTATTTCAGTATTTCTTTTTTTGTGTCTGTGTCTCTCATACAGCATATTACTCATCATCCTGAAAAGAGAACTCTCTAAGTATTCAAAAGACTAAACGATCATTTAATATGCATTGGGAGTAGAATATACTTTGCATTCCACACCCACAAATATGATATGAAAAGCTTTAATTAGAGGCATCACAGATACCATATTTTGTCTTCATTGTCAAAGCTGAACTGGAGGACAAATCCTGTAACCCCTCTTTCATTCAGTGGCTCACAAGACTAATCCTTTCTATTTTAAGAATCAACCAGGCCACAGATTACCCCAACACATGTCTACATTTGTATTAAAACCAAGTTGACACTGTTTGACATAAAATGCAGACTAAGAAAAATGAGTAGTGTACAAATTACACTATAGTTAAGCTAATTTGTAAAATATTTGGAAAATAAATCATCATCACTTCATGGGAAACTGGTGGACTATTAATAAAATAATCAAATGTTTTGCAATGCACATTGCCTCACATTTCCCCTCAAGTGGGAAAACTATTGTAGCTCTTTGTTTACATTTTAAAATTGTTGTATATTGCCACACAAAATAACAATGGATGTCATATTTAAAAAAAAAAGAATATATTAGTTGAACATTTAAGACAATGTGACTGTGACCTGTGCGCTAATTAGTCCAGTTATCCAATCACATTATGTGCTGAGGCAAAACCACACAACTTACTACAAGTGCATCCAGGATTTATTCTGTAAAAGTGTTTTTCTAGTGCATTTTTTTTTATTTATCCTCATGTTTGCATTTCTATTCAGCACTTTTTTTATACAATATCCTAAAATGCACATTAAAGTTTAAATGAAAAAAAGTTAATAAATGCCAGATTTTTTGTCTGTTGTTCACTTTGGCAAGTCATTTCAGATTCTTTGTAGTTGCTGTATGTAAGTTTTGACTTTTCTAAGGCATATTTTAAAGAAACATGCCAAGTGAGCAGTGTTGTTTATCTGAAAAACAATGCTGAAGTCAGATATTCTGCTTTGAACATGTGCGTTCCATGCAGGACTGTCTGTCTTTGTTTTGGTCCCTTTAACCCGCCCAACGCCAGTTTAGCCAATTATATTTCAGGACCCCAGGTTGCCTAGGTGTAAAACATTGTATTTCATGCATTTATTCAGTCAGGAAGGCTCTCAAAGTATGTGCCAAGGACCGAAGCGTGATCTCCAGTGGATCTCGAAAAAAAGATGCAGATTCAGAGTTAATAATAGCAAATAATATAAATCTTATTTTTAAAATATAAATTTCAGGTGTTGACTAGGACAAGAATATGAAATATATTTCTATTAATATGGAAAACATTCTCTCAATCGTGTGCCGTTGCTTTCATTTTGAACAAGACTTAAATCAGCCTTTAGGCTTGATAGTTAGGCACGCTCCTAATGATGTTGTCAATCTGGCAACCTGCACTTGCTGTTTTGATCCAGGACTGCAACACCTAGTTTAACCACTGGGTGTCAAACTTACATACTGCACTTTTTAAATTAATTTGCTATTAAATTTAGTTTTGGCCTGACTTTGTTTTAAATGACCAGCTTATTCTGTAATTTTTCAGCCAACAGTACAACAAACTATCATTTTCATATTGTTCATTTGTGTGTGTATCTAGTACTGTACCTTGGTGACAAGCAGGACTGACCCAGTGCAAACACAGTGATAATGTCTGCTTGTCTTCTCCAAAAACAACTTCTGTGTACATCGCGTTAAGTTCTGAACGTTTATATTATTTTTGCAGCAGATGGATGCGAGTAGGCATGGGCCAGTATAAGATTTTGATGGTATAACAACCTTGGATAAAAATATCACGGTTTCTCTGTTTGACGGTATTGTGATTGCTGCTGTAAAATATATTGTTTTTAAAAGTTTGGGTAAAAAACTAAAATTTTTTCCATTTATTTATTTAAAAAGTGCTTCAAAGCAGAAATACAACCTGAAAGACGACAATACAACACTTACAATCATAGACTGGTGATTATCAGCACTTTTAATAGTTTATTTTACAGACTTAATGTTTAATATTTTAACCATACTTGTTTTCTTGAAACTGTCACTTTTAGGTGAAATTACTTTAAATTACTTTAATTGAATAGTTTACACACTGGGATAAGACATATTAATACAGACATGTTAAATTAAATTAACATGACTTTCAAAATGAAATGTTGATAACAGATTAACAGTACTTTTTAATATAGTATTATATTATAATAGTACATAGTATTTTTTCCAGCGTTTGTTAAAAAGACTAATAAAGTTTTTATTTAAAAAGCTACTTTCCCCAAATTTATTTATTTATTAATTATTATATGTATTTTTATTCATGATTTTTAATGCTGTCACCCAATGAGGCCATACAACCTACCAGATAATGTAGTTTTTGTTGTGTAGTCATTTTGTGTTTCCTCATTTTGCTTCACCCTAATTTGAGTAAAACAAAACAAAACAAAAAATTGTAATTAAGTTATTTTGTTAACCCCACTTTTATGTCATATGTAAAACAGATTTTTTAAATAACAGATGTATAAAACTTAGTCTTGTCAACATTTTGGAAGTTGTTTGTTTTCATTGGGATGATGTTTTAAGATGTTTTAAAATGTTACCTTTAAATGCGATGTACTCATTTTAACTCATATTTAACTCAATATTTTAATGGATTCTGTCTAAAGTTAGTTATCTGTGCTGTTTTCCTATTGAAATTTTCATTCCAAAATGGCCAACACGTGACACTATCGGCATCTAGTGGCTGTTTCCCAAATAGCAACAGAGTGTCGCCTTTTGGTGATTCTATGCTCTTTGATGACGCAAGCCTATCAGGGATCAGAAGGAAAAAAGTCAAGTGGGGACAAATGAACTTGGGTACGGTTCAGGCAATTGAACCAGGTGTGAAAGCACCCTTAAACTGAAAAACATATATTAAACTGCTAATTTGATACAGTGGCAAAGTTATTTGACTAACAGCAATATTATTATTACAAAATAGTTTGAACATGATTGACGAAAGCGAGAAGTTCCCCAATCCATATGAACACAAACAATCCCTGGAAATACCGGTGAATCAGACCCAAAGAATTTTTCAAAAGAGCTTTTCCTCGTATCTGGTTTATTCCTTAACAATCTTGTCCCAAGCTCACACCACTGGTTCAATGTTAGGTGTTAAGATTCTCAAACAGAAACATGTTTGATAAGCACCACAAAGCCACAGTGTTTACACTTTTCAGAGGAATTAACCTAATGGATTGCTTACGTACAGTTGTTTGTGTACATTTAACTAGAGACATCATGACACACACCTGGCTGATGTGCATCAACTGGAAGCATCTCTTCCTATTGTCAAAGCCGTGTAAAATGAGCTTGTCCAGGGTTTATTTATAGTCCTAAACCTCCAGCTGTGCTTCAGTGTGAAGAGGCTGCTGACACTCCCCTCCACACTGACACTGCTCACACTGCCTGTGAAAAGAGAAACAGGTCTGCCAACGGCCTTCAGTAACCCCCCCACCTTCCCCTAAAGAAAAAAAAAAAAGAAACATTCTGCCAGTAACACTGTGAAATCACCTAAATCACCTAATTGTTACCTAGTTACTTTAGGTCAGATTAAAGTACTAAATTCACCCCAGCTCAGACATAAAGCAGAAACTTTACTATTGTCTAAATCAGTGATTGTGGTGCTTTATTTCATCAGTTATCAAGTTAATAAAGTTTGTATTCATTTGGTCAGTATGGATATTGAAATCTAAAATCGTTCCTTTAACCCCTTAACCACTTACTTTTTGAACACAAACATGAACCACATGATCACCTTAAATGATTGCCAATATTCAACAATTTGGTGCAAAGTTTTAAGCTTTAAAAGTCTAATTTCAAAGAAGACAAGTCAGAAAAAAGTTCAAAAACTTAAATCATACAAAAGTTATGTGCCTTTGTTTATGAATTTTATAAAATGATGAGTGTACATGAATATATAATGCATGAAATATGTATATCACAAACATGTTTTAGCTTAAAATGGACAGAAACTCAAAGCTAAATATCTAACCAAATTATATTCCAAATTTAAAGTTGATATCTTTAAAAAAATGAGCTTTTTGTAAGATTTTGTTTGGTTGCAGTACCAGACATGACAACAAGATGACCTCCAGTTTCCATTGGTAAACATACATGGGCACTCCCTATGTTTTGAGTAATACCCCTATGTTTTGAGTAAAACTGTATTATTTCATCCTTTTGACAATATTTGTAAAGTAGACATGAAATTCTGAAGTAGTATGGGCCATTTGGTGTCATTGAGTTAAATTTAGTCTCTAAAAAATATCTAGACCAAATTTTACATGTGGATTGCTGTAGCAAAGTAATGCTTTACAACACTGACCAGTATCCTTGTTGCAAATTAATAAATAGCTGTTGCTCAGTAATTTCTATCAAAAATCAGTTCAGATATGTCCAAATGTTAAGTTTTCAAATAATATATAGTTTGTCATGATTGATTTATGTTTAGATTAAAATATTATGGTTTAAAAATCCAACCGTAAATAGTTCCACAGGTTGAAGGGACCTAGCCTACAGACGGTAAATGTTTTTCAATCTATTACTCTTCGTAATTTACTAAAAAACAAAAAACTGCTGTAAAATATGTATTCAGAAGTCTTGGACCTGTCCAACAACATATAATTAATCATGACTGGAATAAAATTTATTTGCAGAAAAGTAAAGTAAATTACTTTACTTAAATTAAATTGACATAAATTAAAAGAGTTCAGCTTTTATCTTCTCTTTCAAAATCACCGCATTAAAAATAATTAAGTTAATTAACACTTGCTTATGATTCATATGTTTTCTGTTTATTTCAATTATCAGCATCATAAAATAAGACATGACAGATGGCCAAACATGTGAAATGTTTAACTCTTCCTCTTCAAATAATGTCTTTTAACTTTACCTCCAAGCCAGTCAATTTCCATCAGTTGATTGTTTCCATGAACATATTATAACTATATTACATATAATAAATAAATAAGTTGAATAAATTGATTGTTAATGAAAGAAAATTAATTTCTTAAAACTGTTGTAATTTTAATCTAAAGTATACCTTGATATGATTAAATTAATGAACACCCACAATTTAACATATATTTTCTCAAATTATGTATGCATGTACGCATTTAAGATCAAAAATTATTAAAAAGATGGTTCACCTATCAATTTGGTCATGATTTAATCACCCTGCACTTGTTCCAAACCTGTTTTAAATTTCTTTCTTCTGTTAAACACAAAATAAGTTCTAGTGAAAATTGTAGCTGTGGACTTTCATAGTATTTTTCTGCTAAAATAGATGTCAACGGCTACCATGTTTCCAAGATTCTTTAAAATATCCTCTCTTGTGTTAAACAGAAAACAAAGAAACTCTTAACGGTTTGAAACCAAATGAAGATAAATAAATTGTGAGTAAACGTTTATTTTTGGATGAACTATCCCTTTAAGAGAGACGTATAAGGGAAATTAGGTTGTACTGTACCTGATATATTTCCAAATCAAAGTCAAATTGAATAGTGAAATCTGTGTACTTTTTGGTTCAGATTTACCGAGTTGTAGTTCCACGTAATTTTCCTATCTAGGTTGGAAACTTCTTGACAGTAAGGCCTTGTGTGTGTGTTTACCCTGCAGACTGGACTAATAGTGGCGTGCTACCAAGGCTATGTGGATGTAGTGATGGCTCTCTCCCAGTGTCCTCATCTGGATGTGAACTGGTCAGACAACGAAGGCAACACAGCCCTCATCACTGCTTCCCAGGCAGGTAAGAACACTCAATCATCTTTAATTCAATCCAAACCTGCACATATTTACATTTAGATTACTTAAAGTATCAGTTTCAGCGTAAAAAAAATACTGGAGCTGAATTGAAGAGTGCCCTAGAAAAGTTGATGAACGAATTTCCATTATTCGCCTAAACAATTTCAGGTCACATCACAATCTGTAACTACCTACTCAACTATTTTCCTGGGCTTGACATCGAGAAGAGGAACTGCCATGGTTTCAGCGCTCTGATGAAAGCTGCTATGCAGGGTCGAGTGGAGTGTGTCAAAGCACTGATGATGGCAGGTACTCCAGACTCTGATCACCACTGCTCAACACTGCTGGGAAACAATAGAAACAGCTGTTATTCCTTTAAGTGGAAGATATGGGTATAAAACAATGATTGTCATATCGTAGATTTACTGTTTTAATGTTTCGTAATTCTTTGTTGATTAATAGTTTTAATAATTATCTCTAACAACTGATTTATTTTAGCTTTGTCAGGATGACAGTACATAATACTTTACTAGAAATTTGTTAAGAAACTAGTAATCAGCTTAAAGTGCAAATTGAAATATGCAAATTGTTTATAATATTAACCTTAAAATTGTTAAAAAAAACAAAACAAGTAAGACTTTCTCCAGAAGAAAAAATATTATAGGAAATACTGTAAAAAATTTCCGGGCTCCATTAAATATCACTTGAGAAACATTTGAAAAATAATAAATATTTCGTGAGGGCTAATAATTTTGCCCTCAACAGTAAATATTTATGTATATTTGCAATAGTTTTTTCCTTTATTTATTGTTTCTTTTATTCGATTTTTTTAGCAATCTGTGAGTACTGCTTTTAGTGCAATGAACTAATTTAAACTTTATATAGTGAAAGCTGTTTAATTTATACTGCTAATAATAATAATTATAATAATTTATTTTCTGGTATTATTGTTGTTATAATAATAATAATAATTATTATTATTATTATTTTTTTTATTATTATTATGCGAATAACAACTTGCAGCAATGCAATAATTTACTTCTATATTTAGTCAGTTTTTTTGTTTTCATTGTAAACTCGCTAAATGGAAAGGGGTGCATAGACGGACGGACAGACGGACGGACGGACGGACGGACGGACGGACGGACGGACGGACGGACGGACGGACGGACGGACGGACGGACGGACGGACGGACGGACGGACGGACAGACAGACAGACAGACAGACAGACAGACAGACAGACAGACAGACAGACAGACAGACAGACAGACAGACAGACAGACAGACAGATAGATAGATAGATAGATAGATAGATAGATAGATAGATAGATAGATAGATAGATAGATAGATAGACAGAAGGAATGATAGATAGAAGGAATAATAGATAGAATGACAGACAGACAGAAGGAATGATAGACAGACGGACAGACAGATAGATAGATAGATAGATAGATAGATAGATAGATAGATAGATAGATAGATAGATAGATAGATAGATAGATAGATAGATAGATAGATAGATAGAGACAGACAGACAGACAGACAGACGAATAGATAGAATGATGGATGGATGATTAGATAGATAGATAGATAGATAGACAGACAGACAGACAGACAGACAGACAGACAGAAAAACAGACAGACAGACAGACAGACGGATGAATAGATAGAATGATGGATGGATGGATAGATAGATAGATAGATAGATAGATAGATAGATAGACAGACAGACAGACAGACAGACAGACAGACGGACGGACGGACGGACGGACGGACGAATAGATAGAATGATGGATGGATGGATGGATGATTAGATAGATAGATAGATAGATAGATAGACAGACAGACAGACAGACAGACGAATAGATAGAATGATAGATAGATAGATAGATAGATAGATAGATAGATAGATAGATAGATAGATAGATAGATAGATAGATAGATAGATAGATAGATAGTCTTGTCTCACTATTTGCCATTTACTTTCTTTATCAGGGGCTGATTTGGAAGCAAGGGACAACGGGCGGAAGTTCACAGCTCGAGAGTGGGCCATCTTCACCAGCCGACACGAGACCGTCTTAACCATTATGCGGCTCATGCATCAGCCATGTGCAGATCAGTTCTGTGACAGCTATCGACCCGAATGGCCCCTTCTACCCGCACTGGTGGCCAAAGCACAGGCTCCCAAAGGCTGCATCCAAAAAATCTCAGAGACACTACGCGACTTCTTTGACATCAGCAACGTCACGGAGGCTTCAGAGGACGGTGTTCTCGATCACATGGTACGCATGACCACAGCGCTAGGCAGTCCATTCATTGCGACGTCATGTCGAACGGTGTGTCCTGGCAGCCCACCATGTGTAGGCAAACGTCGTTATGCTGTTCAGGAGATATTAAAAAAGCGACGCATCGAGCAGCTTAAAATACTCGGACCTGAACGCATCGAGAACTATAAACGTCTTTTTCAGAACTCCCGCGTCCTGCTGGTGCCCAAACCGAAAGATCGGCGAGCGAGTTTACAGCCTAATGCTCAAGCAGAGGATTCGTCCACACTGACCATCCGCAGGACCAGTCTGCTGCCATTACACCTGCTGAGGAGGAGCAGCGTCAGACCAGGTCTGGTGGTGCCCAAAGTGAGGATCACCAAGGCTCCGACTCCAACCTATGTGCCGGAGAGAGTGCGGCGGAAAAGCAGCTGTGTAGAAGAACAGTTCCTTCAGATCCCCAAGTGGAGATACAAAGAACTGAAAGAAGAGCGAAAGAAAGCAGAAGAGGCGGAAAGGAAAAGACTGGAGGCCATAACGAAAAGACAGCTCACCACTGGCAAGAGGAAATAAGTGTTTGCAAATATACTACTCACCATTTGATACTTGAAATGCTTATGTTAGATTGCGATTTATTTTTATTACCTATTTATTATATTTTTGATAGTTAAAGGCTTCTAAGCTCCTTTTTAAAATGGGGTTAATTAAATGGTTTAAAGGGAGCTGCTCTTTTAAGGGCCCTGACACACCAGAAAACTAGCGACGTCACTTGTTTTCAGTTGCAAACTGGGTGAAACTTTACACTAAAAAGAGGAGTCATTTGGCTCCACTTCCTTCCATTGTAGAAAAGTGAAGCCAAAATAGTTGTTTTGCATGTTGATCACACCAATGATGTCATTTGGAGCCTGAATCTTTGATGTAATGATCATAAAGTGGAGCAGTGGCCATGGCCCAGCCCAAGCCAAATCGCAATCGCATGAAATAAGTAACTATAAAAATAGACATTAAAAAACAATGGACTATACATTAGCAAGAAAAAAATGATAGATACAAGCTGTGTCTCATTTCAGAGGCTGCATCCTCTGCAGAATGCAGACTTCAAAGGTGAGTCCTTCGAAGTCCACTCAAGCTGAACTGATCTAGCCTACAGAGGACAGATCTCATCACCTAGCAACCATAACAGCTGCTGTTAATAAGCTGTAATAAAATGTGTAATGACTTTTTTTCCAGAGTGATCGGAAGTAGGCAGGGGACGATAACCGTTGAAAAGTCAAGGTTTTTAAACCACAAAGATTTTCTGTTATACCGTTCCAGCATCAGTATTGTGGAAAGTTACTATTGCAGAACTTTCATTCTGCATTACAATATTGAGAGTCTCCCCCAAAAAGTAACTAATTGCATTACTTAGTTACTTTTTGTGCAAAAAAATTACTTTTGAGTTATTTTTCCTTACTTTTTCTTGATCTCTTTCAGAACTTGCAATTGTTTTTCACCTCTTTTATCGAGAAGTTCTGCATTTAACAACCACCTACATCCCCTACACCTTCATTTCCTTTTAAAAATGTAGGACAATAATACATTTTAAGAACTTTCTGAACCCAGAGCAGCGACGCGTTGGCGCAGTAGGTAGTGCTGTCACCTCACAGCAAGAAGGTCGCTGGTTCGAGCCTCGGCTTGGTCAGTTGGCGTTTCTGTGTGGAGTTGGCATGTTTTCCCTGTGTTCGCATGGGTTTCCTCTGGGTGTTCCGGTTTCCCCCACAGCCCAAAGACATGCGGTTTAGATGAATTGGGTAGGCTAAATTGTCCGTAGTGTATGAGTGTGTATGGCTGTTTCCCAGAGATGGGTTGCAGCTGGAAGGGCATCCGCTGTGTAAAACATATACCAGCCCATGCCTAATCTGGAGGTAAAGCAAGGTTTACAGAAGCTGGGAATATATTTTATTTTATTCGTACATATACACATAAAAATGTTTTTAAATCCCTTTATGATGCAGCACCCTTTGAATGCATCCTTCGAAGGATACATTATTTGGAATGAGACACAGCTACAGGCTTTTTTAAAGATCATATTTGAAAACTATTTTGATTTAGAGAAGGGGCGAGGTTTATGACTTACTGCAGCCAGACACTGGGGGGGGCGATTCAAATTTTTGGCTTCACTCTTCATAACGTGTACTTTTTTGTGAAAATATACTGTGAATGGACATATGGCTGCAAACCGTGTGCATGAATGTCAACAGGCACTACTAATGAAAAATGCATTATGAAGACAGTGTGCAGACCATCATGGAAAGCTGCTATTAATAATCTATATTCATTACTAAAAAGAGAAATTGAAAACTGAACTGCATGTTTATAAACAGCGGTTCCTTAAAAATTTGCAAATAATGTTGATGATCACTTTTTTCTTCATTCCAGACATGTTATTATAATATATTTGCATACTGAAAGGCTAAGTAAGATGACCTGACATGACATTAGATCTTCAATTCTTATCTTTTATCCATTTCACTTTTATTTCGATAATGTGAGCAAGCACAAGTTGCTTCTTTCATTTTGAAAGCACTTGACACGCACATCTGTTGTTGTCTTCCTCTTATGAGTCCACTCTTTTGTGACGTAATCCTATTATGACTGTTGTCTGTTTGGCTTAGGGGAATAACAAGCAGGTTACAGAAAACTCAAATGGTGACAGCCTATGGCCTTGTGGACTTAATCTACTCATGTACATGGTGCCCATTATAAGTCTACCCTAAGTGCACATGAAGTGTGCTATTAGTGACGGGGCTTTGGTGTGTCAGGGCTTCAATCCCTTTGCAGGTGTTTGAACATCAGGAATATCGCCAACAAGATCAGCTAACATGGGTACACTACTAAAATGAGACGCTACTGTATGCTTTCACCCTTAAAATAGGATTTGTAGAAATGTCAAAATACTAGCGTTGTTTCAGATTTAACAGTAGCAAGATGAATGTATTTAAGAAAGATTTGTATTACCTCATTTTTAAACTATTTTTCTAAAGATTATAGGAGAATTGATGGTATTTTGGGCAGTAGCCAAACCTGTATTTCAGAGAGAAATGCTAAGGACAAATCACCAGCAAGTAGTGAAAGAGGGAGTAATGAAGAAGAGGTAGTATTATCAAAGATCAGTGTTCTATTTGCTATTTTCCACAAATGTATTTAAGTATTATTATTTATACAATTAAAGCACTAAGTTCATCACTTCTTTGTTGTATAATAATTACTATTCAGGAAAAAAGAAAGTCCAAACGGTATTTCCAACTACTGTATATAGGGAGAGTGGGGTAAATAGCACACATACACTTGCACACTAATTGATTGGTCCTAAGTATATATATGGCTGTGATGGAGATATGCACTTTAAAATAAGGCTAAACTTTACTTTTACTTTACATTTAAAGTAAATGGCAGGCAAAATAAATACCAAAGCAGATTTATTGACATTTAAAAATAGACTATACAAAAACTATCAAAGTTTGGGGTCAATAAAATGTGCAAAGGTGTAGATTTGTTCTTGACATTGGTGGGGACATACATCCATAGCACATGCATAGAACACACACTCTCTTTTTCATGCTTTTAAAAACATGAATAAAGGATTTAAACACTTAATAATACAAATAACAATTAATGAAACACGTCCTATGCTGCAAAAGTCAATTTACAGTTGAAGTCAGAATTATTAGCCCCCCTGAATTATTGTTTTTCCCCAATTTCTGTTTAACAGAGAGCAGATTTTCTCAACACATTTCTAAACATAATAGTTTTAATAACTCATTTCTAATAACTGATTTATTTTATCTTTGTTATAATGACAGTAAATAACATTTTATTAGATATTTTTCAAGACACTTCTATACAGCTTAAAGTGACATTTAAAGGCTTGATTAGATTAATTAGGTTAACTAGGCAGGTTTGGGTAATTAGGCAAGTTATTGTAAAATGATGATTTTTTCTGTAGATTAGACATATTGTGAAAATTTCCTTGCTCTGAAAAATATCATTTGGGAAATATTTAATAAAGAAAACAAAATCATAACAATTCTAATAATTCTGACTTTAACTGTACGTGATTGTACTGCAACCTGGCTTTGAGAATGTATGAATGTAGATGCAATTCAAACGTTTTATCCCGATTTAAACTTTTGTTTTATAATCATGAAAAATCGTCAAAAAATTTAAATTGAATTTCGGATAATTGCACAGCCTTGGTTAATATTATTACGGTGGACTCCAACTGAACTTGACTTTAAAAACTTGACTCTTTGAAGTGAAGGAGGACTGGGATAATTCCTAGTTTTGGCTCTTCCCACATTCAAATGTAATTACAGCTGTCATTAACAGCATAAATAGCCCCCAGACAATCACACGGTCCTTCTGTATTTTGATTGAGCCCTTTCTGCATGTCTAGGTTACTAAGGTTGACGGAGCATTATTTTATTTTGAAGTTGATTAAATTATTGCTGGGGACATTTCAGTAATTGCTGGATATTGGTGGGGACACATCCCCTCCATCCATGCCAAATCTACGCCCTTGAAAATATTGAAACAAGCCATAAATTAGGTATAGTTATCAATAGTGACAATAAGACATATATAAGGGCAGATATATAGCAGATATATAACAAAATATTGGGCGACAGGGTGGCTCAGTGGTTAGTACTGTCACCTCACAGCAAGAAGGTCGCTGATTCAAGTCTCAGCCAGGCTAGTTGGCATTTCTGTGTGGAGTTTGAAAGTTCTCTTCGTGTTCACGTGGGTTTCCTCTGGGTGCTCCAGTTTCCCCCACAGTCCAAAGAAAGACATGCGCGCTTGTAGGTGAATTGAATAAGCTAAATTGGTCATATTGTATGTGTGTGAAGGAGTGTGTTTGGATGTTTACCAGTACTGGGTTGCAGCTGAAACGGTATTCTCAATGTTAAATATGCTGGATAAGTTGGCGGTTCATTGTGCTGTGGTGACCACTGATGAATAAAGGGACGAAGCCAAAGGAGAATGAATTATAATTTTAAAATATTATGTAATATACATATAGATACACATTATAAATAAATGCTATTCTTTGGAAAGAAAACAAAATGATGTAAAGTATTATTAACTTCCAAAGGTCATGTTACACTAAAGAACAAATATGTTATATTACAAACATCACAGGAATTAAATATTAATATACAGAAAACATTGTTTTAAAGTGTAATAATTATTATTCAACTATAGCTTTGACAAGAGATTAAATGAATCTTACTGACCTACACTTTAATAAGGTACTGTATGTCTGTGAATTACCAGCAGGGAAAAAAAACCCAATAATTTTGCTGAAGTTTAGCTATGAATTATTTTAGCTATGAATTATTGAATGAAGCAAACATAATAGCTGTGGGGTAAAAGTGCCTCAACTAATGGTTCAGAATATTTAACCTCATCCTGGCTCATTTAGACAAATGTGAAGCAATGGATTGTTCATTAGTTCCCCTCAATTATGTTTTTATTCTAATTTCTAATAAATTTTTCCGTAATAACTCAATTTGACCTTCACATGGTATGTTATGGGGTGCATATGTTTTGAAAACACTATTAAAAACCCTCTTATGATTTAAGTTCGTAGGTGACATGCTGAAATATTAGGCACATTACTTTTACCTCCATCTCATTCCTCCTCCACAGAGTTCAGCTTTAATAAACACAGCTTACCCTGCTCTCCCTTATGGTTCCTTCAGAGCTGCAAACAAACATATCCCAACAAATCTCAGGTATTTACGGTTCTGTATGCAGAATAATGTTTTTATTAATAAATGTTTGAAATGTCTGTTTGAATTGTCTTCTCACCTACCAGCGTACAACAGCAGCGCTGAGCCTTTGTGTATGGCAAGCCATTTTAACATTTAATATATAAACCATACGAATACTACTACTGTTTTAGGTACGCGTATCTTTTGCAGTACTACAACTTATTCATTATCTACCCGTGCTTTTTTTGAGTACCATTTTAAAATATACAAGTAATGACACTAAAAAGGGGAGTTTCCTATTTTACTTTTACATCTTTTAAAATAAAATAGGTGCCCTTTAAATCAATACATACTGTTGTCTATTTAACAGGTAGTAGTATCTTATAACTAGGGCCAGACAAACTCTGCAGACATTTTTTTGCTATTTCTACTGAGAATTTTGGTAAAAATCTGCGAATTTCTGCGGAATTATTTTGGGAGTATCAAAACTAAAACCTTAATATGTGAAATAAAAAAATATATATATATCTTTTTAACTGATATTTAATGTTTCAAATGCAAGTTCAATTAGACTCACTATATTTGCTAAATAAAGCAAGTCTCTCATATAATATCTACTAAAAGACAGAAAATATTATTGTACAAACTACATAAATCAGGTGAACATTTTCATATTAGTCAATAATTATACTGTAATTAATTTAAAAACTGAATAAATATAGATTTACACAAATCCCTTAACGGTTTCAGTATTAGTGCTATTATATTTGTAATTACCTCCAGAATAGTCAAGAGTGTCTGTACTCTGTCTCACGCCTTCAAACGCCACCGAGCATTCTTTGTCCGTGTCTTTGAGGAACAAGTCATTTAATAAATAATAAAGCTATATATTCTTCAGCTGCAGCTTCTCCTACCACGGCAAATTCATTTTTACTGGCACCAGTTAATCAGGAAGTGATGATTTTGTTCTTTTTGACTCGTTAAATGAAAACCCTCCATTATGCGCATGTCTTGTATGCGATATTCCAGTTTTGCGCTTCTTGCGCATATATTAAATTCACACTTTCAGATGGAAACATAACTTGTAAGGGTACATTATACAACAATAGCTACACACTATCTATTAGTTTATCAGTTAGTAAATAATACGGTATGTTGAAGCATTCATTAACAAAGTGTTGTAAATACTATACAGTATAATACTTTACCATAGTAGGATTCACAAAGTGAGTATATTTTCATGTGGGAAAAGTACCTTAAGAATAAGCACGAGTAGCTAAAGAATTAAAGTACAAGTACTTGATGGAAAAGTTACCAGCTATGAATCAATACTGGGATGTAAATACGTTATCTTATTAAATGCTAAAACAGCTTGCCATATCTGACTGCACAAAACACACAATCGATATAGATGTCAAAACCAGTGCTAAATTAAAGTGTCTACGTGACATCTTTAAAAAAAAATACTGTGACCAACAACTGCAATACGAATCTCATTGTGACTTTGAAACAACAAAAAACCCATGGCCATTTGCTGAACCCTGAGCAGTAAGTGGTGGAGTAAAGGTGAGGCACGTACCTTATTAAGCTATTGAGGTCACTGGCACGAGCTAACAGACGCTGAAGGATTTATCAGTATTGCAAGGTCAGCAACTTGCCTCAGGATAACACCACCAGAACTGACTGAAGAACAATAAAGCGCCCTCTGCTGGAGGCACCACGCGTGTGGAACGACGACCTGGTTACCTGTTTTTATTGTACATTTTGCAGGTCAGTAGACACGGTCTCGCGGATACGCGGTTGAGCGATAAAGTAGGCTATTATAAACAGGCTAAATATTGATTTGTGTTAGATGGAAAGACTGTTTGGAGATACTCTGGATGATATTATTGTGCTCCAGATAGTCAATAAGCTCTATGACAGGCTCTGTGACTGGCACACATTTGGCCTCAGGATCCAGTGATATAACAGACAACCCTTTCAGTTCATTAAATAAAATGAACTGAATAAGTATAGTGACCAGGTTACGTTGTTTTATTTAATTTTACAACTCAATTTTGCTAGATTATCTACAAAAGCTTAGTCTTGTTTTGGGCTTCTCAATGATGTCTCTAGAAGTCCTGATGCAATAATAGACTATGTAACACATCATGGCTGAAAATCTTGGCTTTTCAAAAAAAAAAAAAAAAAAAAACTATTCTCCCATCACTTCGGTTGCAGCGAATGGGACAACAGACAATGTTAAATTGTCAGAAATTGTAAAGTACTACATTTGATATGAATGGTACAGCTAAAGCATGTTATATATAGGCTAGTATGAATGAAGTTTGGACGTACTAAGTCATGTTGTCACGTGATGACAACATTAGTGTTCTTACATAGTGTCATTCCCAAATCATCTCCTGTGGCCAAACTGCCAGTTTGAAGAGCACCCTACATTTCGCATCCCTTATTTTCTACATACAACATACTAAGGATGTTTTGAATATTATGGAAGTATAGGCACATTCAGACACAGGACCAGTGTCTAGAGAGGTGTTCTTTGGATAATTTGGGGCAAAAGGGCCCAAAAGGAACTCTGAGACATGGAGAGCCTCACATTGAAGTTTTGGTGCTAAAAGTTGAAAGGGGGAAGCCTCTAATTAAATGTTTTAAACAAGGATAAACTGCTCATTGAACAAATTTTACTGAGGGGGCACACCCAAATGAATGAGATTTTGAATGAGGTGATAAGATTTGGCGCTAAATTCTACAGGACATATGCCCTCAAAGTATTCCCATCCCTGCATTAGCATAGAGTTCATATCAGGATTGGTATCATATTATAGCAGGGGTGCCTTGTAAAGTTTAGTTCCAACCCTAATTAAATACACTTGAATCAGCTAATCAAGCTCTTATGCCACAGGTGTCAAACTCAGTTCCAAAAGGGCCGCAGCTCTGCACAGTTTAGTTTCAACCCTAATTAAACACACCTGATCAAACTAATTGAGTCCTTCAGGCTTGTTTGAAACCTACAGGTAAGTGTGTTGGAGCAGGGTTGGAACTAAACTGTGCAGGGCTTCGGCCCTCCAGGAATTGAGTTTGACACCCGTCTTATGCCATGGTCACACTGGAGCAGGGGTGCTCAATCCTGTTCCTGGAGATCTACCTTCCTGTAGATTTCAGTTGCTACCCATATCAAACACACCTGCCTGTAATTATCAAGTGGTGTTCAGGTCCTAATTAATTGGTTCAGATGTGTTTGATATGGGTAGCAACTGAAATCTGCAGGAGGGTGGCTCTCCAGGAACAGGATTGAGCACCCCTGCACTAGAGTTTGAGCATGCAATATTCTGTTGTACGGCGCTGCAAAAAGGGGCAGAATTAAACTAGATCATTAAACATTTAAAAAGTGAGCGATCGTTCCATATTTTACATTTCTGTTCAGAGAGGTCATGTTTTGATCTTCGATTGGTCTAATGCAGCCATGTGATGCGATTTCGCAGGTCAGTTCACCAAGCATGAACTTTGCAACGCAGCGAACTGCGAAATGGAAGTCTATCGAGTGAAAAGTTCAGTGTGATCATGGCTTTACTAGAAACTTTCTGGCAGGTTTGTTGAGAAGTTAAAGCTAAAAATTGGCAGGACACCTGCCCTCCAGGACCGAGTTTGGGCACCCCTGTATTTTTGGTTTGATATCAATACTTGGATTCCCCGCTTCAACTGCTAGAGACGTAAAAAATAAGTCAGCAAAGTGAACTACTGTCTTGTTTCTACTGAGTTACTACTAAGTAGTTCAGTATGATTTTGACACAGGCCAACTTGAACGATCTGCAAAGTTCAGCAAGGAGTCTAGCTAAGGGATAGGCAAACTTGATCCTCAATGGGTCAGTGTCCGTGCAGACTTTTGCTCCAACACTAATCAAACACACCTGAACACACCAAACAGTGTCCTAAAGATCACTGGAAAGCTACAAGCAGGTGTGTTTGATTAGGGTTGGAGCAAGTCTATGCAGGACACCGGCCCTCCAGGATCAAGTTTGCCCATCCCTGGTCTTGTTCCACCATTTTGGTATCATAATGTTGTGTTATACCCTTTTAAAAGGGTCCCAAAACTGGCACAGTTTGCCATTGTCCTACTTTTAACAGTGGAAATGGAAACAAATGCATACAGTGCTGTAAAGTTCTGCATACCAAATCAAATCACCGGATCATATCATATCATTTCACATATATGAGTGCAAATGAGCCATAACTTTACTTGAATGAAAATTTAACATCACCATTCATTACTACATTGGCTCAGTTATGTTGTTCAATGGCTGCAGTGAAAACATCCTATTTGAATGCCTAAATTGTATATCTAAACAAAAATACACAACAGTGAAATGTAAGATGCTGCTTTTGATTTAAAAGGTAAGACAAAGCTTTCAGATTCGGGCTTTTGCCGCAATATGCTGTTCGGTCGGTCACCCAACACGTGGGATCTGTGGCAGTGCTGATAACCTATCAAAGACAAATACACTGTAAAGTCCCAAATGTCAGATAGACCTCAGGGTTTGGGTCGCTGTGAACTGCCTTCAAAGCCAGTGCTCAATTTCCAGATAGCACGCTGTGGAAAAGAGCAACCTTGACCTGAAACGTGACATTTCGTAAGGGTTTAGCTGCCACTCAAGCTTTTGAGGTTCACCTTGGCCGAGGGGGAACAGCAGGTTTGGCCAGCTGGTGTGCTAATGGCAAGCACCGTAGAAGTCTTGCTGTTTTAGGCCCAAAACATGCAGTGGGAACAACCGGAGGCCTGCGGCAGCTGCTGGCTCTTATCAACACCTGAGCTTAACACAAAGTGAACGGGTAGGGACAAAAATGGACAGGGGGAGAGCTTGAGAACATGAGATAATGAAGAGAGGAAGAAAACGGGGCAAATCCTGAGTGGCATTAGGTTGGGTGGCTCAGAGGGTTGTGGAGAACAGGAAGCTGACGGCTTTGCCACCCTCCACTCGTCTATAGAGCATGAAAACTAGGCCATGGGATTACACATGAACTTTCCCTGCTGTGCTGAGAGCACAGTTCTACACTACCTTCATTAATAACATTTAAAAGGACAAAACAGACATGGCAGTTGTTTTAACTTTTTATTACAGTGCTCGCAATGAGAGTATTTAAAGTCCCCTGCTTTTTATTCGCCACAAATTTCTACAATTATTCCTGGTTGAATGGCAGTCATGAACAGCTCAAAACAGCATGAAAACAAACTACCTTTTAAGTTAATTTTCATTTTGTTTCAGTGTACTTTATGTATATTTAATAAAGAGGGATACTTTACACATACAGTTGAAGTCAGAATTATTAGCCCCCCTTCGGATTTTTTTCTTTTTTTAAATATTTGCCAAATAATGTTTAACAGAGTAAGGACATTTTCACAGTATGTCTGATAATATGCATATATATTTTTCTGGAGAAAGTCTTATTCGTTTTATTTCGGCTAGAATAAAAGCAGTTTTTAATTTTTTAAATCCCATTTTAAGGTCAAAATTATTAGCTCCTTTAAGCTATATTTTTTCAATAGTCTACAGAACAAATCATTGTTATACAATAACCTTCGTAATTACCCTAACCTGCCCAGATAACCGTATTAACCTAGATAAGCCTTTAAATGTCACTTTAAGCTGTATAGAAGTGTCTTGAAAAATATCTATTCAAAAAAAAGAAAAAAAAAAATCAAATATTATTTACTAATAATTCTGATAATAATTACTAATAATTCTGACTTTAAATGTATATTAAGATCAATTATGCATTGTATGTGCTTTATTTTTAGCACTTATTTTCTTTGTGAAGTGCAATTCAATAATATGAATGCTTTGAAGAAAACTATTGAAATTGTTTTATTCAGTCTATAGGCAAATTTCTGAAATAAATTCAACCTGGACCACTAAACACAGACCGCATTTCAGCTCAGCATTTTAACACTAATCTGCCAAAGCACCGATATTTTCATGTAATGCAATTCTGGCTCAAAAAAAAAGTGTCTTTAAGAGCAAAGGCGTGCGTGGTTTTATATTAACTCTTTATTCAGATATCAGATAGCCACACCTAGTACCTAATGCCTAATATACAACATTCACCAACTTCAAAAAAACAAAACAAAACTGATTTATACAATTTACATCTCTCTGGAACGATTCATGTAAAATTAAAAAAGAAAATAAAACATCCACAAGTCCCTCATGAAATGAACCCACGGAATTAGAATGTTTCTGATTGGCGATCTGCAATGAAGCCTTCGATTTTTAGTGTTGCGATGATTTACAGATACGAAACAAGAAAATGAATGTTTGTCATGATACTGGTCGAAACTGGACACTTGCAGGCACAGACGGAGGGAGCGGGAGGGGGCGTAAGGAATGTTTGACGGCAAGAGAACCCTGGCAACCTGAGCAGGTGTTTGGGGTGGTGTGGTCCTGGCCCCATGTGGGGGGTCCCGTGATGTTCTGGAGCGGCTGAAGGCTCATTTCCTGGGCTGGTGGATGTGCTGGTTAAGGTGCTGGCCAGCAGGCAGCTTCTGTGCTGAAGGCACAGGTTTCTGATGGGCCACCTGGGCAGCAGCAGGGGTGAAGTCTTTATCTCCCTGAAAACAACCAATGGCAATGCAGGATTATCATTTGTGCATAAAAAAGGGAAATGGTAAATGATTTGTCAGCAGTTAAGTACATTAATACCAATAATTGATGCAATTTTTAGTCCAAGGCAACTTTAGTTTTCACATTTTGCACCACATTGTTTAAATAGCAAATCCTTTTGTGCCATTTTGTGAACTCATGGGTGTGCTGGTCTAAAATAGAGGTGTGTTAAGGCGCATTGTTGGCACTTTGCTTTTTAAAAAAAAAAACTGAAATACACTGCATCATTGACCAACTAAAAGCAGGTCTAAAGTCCAGTGCAGAGTGCATTAGTTATGTGCCTGTGAGGGTCCAAATGCTTACACATTACTTAATACACACAAGATGTACAGCAATACACAAATATTTTACATGAAAAAAAAACAAAAACTGAAGGATTAAAACGTTACAAAAATTATTTTTTTCTACATATAAAAACCACTGCCTCCATCATTTTTTCAGATCATTCATGCCTATTTGCATTTGTATAATATTATTATTAATATTATTTTTTATTATATGCATATTTATATTTATTTGGATAAAATCAAATTTAGATTTCTCCACCTGTCAGGTTTTAGATATGTCACCATATGGGGGATAAGGTTAAGACATGTGTTTGGATACAACTCTTGGTTTTTAGATCACAGATCTTTATTATTTTTCATTTATTCATTTGCTGAAAATAAGAAATGAATTTAGTTAATAGTTTTAAAAATAAATCTTTGCACTTAACAAATGAAACTAAATGTGTAAGCTAATGAATGTCTTCAGTGGAGTGGGCACAACACCGTTTCCTTATCCACGTAAGGAGTAAAGAGTAAAGACAAAGTAAAGAGGCCAAATGGAGGAGGTTCATTCTTTATCCTCGTGCAGATTGTTTGTTTGTTTAAATGTATTCTCATTAGAGAAGTGTTCAGTTTTTCCATTTACAAACTCTGCCATGTAAATAGTAACAGTAATAGAAAATAGTTATGTCCTTAATGCTTTTGTGCCATGTGGTTTTGACATTGGACTTAGATCGTTAAAATAGAGCCAATATACTTCCAAAATGCTGGTAACCATTGAATTACAGTTTATGAATAACCGATGACCACACTTTCAGTTAAAAATCTAGCAAATAAGTTCTAGTAACAAATTATAAAAAGTTACATCAGATTATTTTTCATTCAAAATCAAACCATCCAAGGGAAACATTTATTTGAGTGTATACAAATACAGTTGAAGTCAGAATACAAGCAATTTTTAATTTTTAAAAACAATTTTAAGGTCAATATTATCAGCCCCTATAAGCTATTTTTTTTGATAGGCAAGTTATTGTATAACAATGGTCTGTAGACTAATTACCCTACCTGCCTAGTTAACCTAATTAACCTAGTAAAGCCTTTAAATGTGACTTTAAGCTGTATAGAAGTGTGTTGAAAAATATCCAGCTAAATATTTTTTAATGTCATCTTGGCAAAGATAAAATAAATCAGTTATTAGAGATGAGTTATTAAAACTATTAGGTTTAGAAATGTGTAGAAAAAAAAAAACTCTTCTACGTTTAAAAGTAATTTGAAGATAAAATAAAGAGGGGGTTAAAATTCAGGGGGGCTAATAATTCTGACATCAACTAAGTCAGGGCTGTCCAAACTCGGTCCTGGAGGGCCAGGAAGTTTTTAGTATATCTAGTAAGAGCTTGATTAGCTGGTTCAGGTGTGTCTGATTAGGGTTGGACTTAAACTCTCCTGGACACCGGCCCTCCAGGACTGAGTTCGGACAACCTTGAACTAAGTTTATACACCCAATATAAAAAGATCTGACTAACTTTTTCATTTAATGACGCAGCCTAAGAATGATATTTAGTACTGAATTATGAAGAAAAAATGCACAATACATTTAGATTTTTTTAGGTGGAGTAGAATGTTGATGGTGAATGAAGTCATTAAAAAATGATGTATTTGAAATTGACCACACTGCTTGTTGTAAGCTATCAAAATCAACAAAGAGCAATAATAAACAAGCAGACAGAAAGCGGAGCATAAGCATTACAGAAAAGATCAGAAAAAAAGAGCATTAAACATTTAAGCGTTGATTAAAAAGATGCGTCTAAAAACGACGATTAATATCAACTACATGTTTTGCAGTGTAGTTAAAAGCCCCTTTTCTGCCTTAGTTTCAAGTTTATTAAGATGAAAAGAAAACGGCACGCAAAAGCATCTGAATGCAGTCAACTGATGCCCAAATAACAAGAAAGCAGCGGTCACAGACATTCTTCAACACCACTTTAATCTGTATGAGTGAGTCTTTCAGAGCAAATATGCGGAGCTTTTGAAGTAGATTATGGGATGGACAGTCCAAGATGTGCCACATGCCAACACTGAACAAAAGCGAGCCATTTCTCAGCTTTCTGTCTGCTTACCAGCTCGCCGGAGGACAAAAAGAGCCTCAGATGTGACTATTTAGAGAACAAATATTGCATAAATTGTGTCACTAGAAGCAGTTTGGATCACTTGGAAAGTAAAAAGAGAGCAACGCCAGAGTAAAAGACTCCATGTGCATCGTCCTGCAAAGTCACTTGTAATAGCAGTGAAATGCAATCAAACCCTTGCACATTTGACATTCACATATAATAATAAAATGTCCCTCTCATGATGTTGCACGCGCAGATTGATGCATTTAGTCATAGTATCTATCAAAACATAATAAATCCTGAGACGTGGCCAATCGTGTGGCGGCGGAGAGGATTAAGGTCAGTTCAGGCTGGAAATGGACTCAATGTGACGAGACATTCAGCAAACCTCATCATTCATATCATCATCTCAATATGTGACGCAAGACGGAAACGCTTTAACTGAGAAACCATCTATCTGTGTCTGAACATCAGATGAGCATGAGGGATTTTAGATATAAGCAGGTTTAGCACCGCTTTGGATTTTATTATTAACTATAATCAATCTTAATACTAATATTAATATTATTAATACCTGAATATTATTAAGAAATTAACTGTTTATTAGCACTTATAAAGTATCTTATTTTAGATCCCTAATCCTTCCCAATATTTAAACCAGGGGCGCCCAAACTTTTTGTAATAGAAAACATAACTTTAAGCCATCTTGCTAATGCAGTATAACATTTAAAATGAAAACTTACTGCAATAAAAACATAAACAATCACATGTATAACACGGTGGAGTTCAATGATGAATACACTCAAGCAGAATCTGCCTTTGCATTGACTTGTCCTCCATGTGTCGGGTGTACAGTCAGAATTACAGTGTACACATTTAAATTAAGACTGCATCTGAAATTACCTACTGAAATGTACTACTCGACCATTAGAGGAGTATGTTCTATACAGTATGAATGCGAGTAGTATGAATGGAGACGTACTACATCTGCCATTTTGTCATCATTAAGTGACATACCTGCGTCAGTTGCTTTGTTTTACCCCCATTTCATGAATTCTCTCACGGTGTATCATGGAATGCATACAATATGCAGCTTAAATAGGATTCATTTACTCCATTTAATTTCAGTTAATAAAGGAAGGAAACAAAAGGTTACATTAGATTTGAAATGACAATCTCTAAACCATGCCCATCATTCTTCCTCTATTCTTAGATGGCGGGCAAAATCAAAGGTTACTACAGGCCAACTTTGGCCCTTGGACCCTAGTTGGGCATCCCTGGCTTAAATAGTCTACTACCTTACCAACTATTTAGAAGCAGCTTATTAGTAGTTTATTGAGCTAAAGGTCGTAGTTAACGGTTTGTTAATAGAGTGAATTATACATTAAAATAAATGTTAAACAAAAACTTTTGTTTGCAGAGAACAAGTTTACAAGTTTGAATATTTTTGGTTCTATATTGTATGTGCTCTGAAACTTTGACTTGAAATTCCTTAAAGGTTCAAGACACCCTCAAGTACTTTTAATTGAGATTTTAACAGATTTGTGTGTGTTTAGCATCAGTAAGGACACTGTCAGCACCTGTCAGCTTTAATTGTGGGGAAAACTGGATAATTTTGAGCTTTTGTTAGCTAATTTATTCTTTAAAATGATTTTTGGGGCGGGATCATAGCGACTGCTTATGAAGTAATGACTTGTCGGTTTCTCATTATTATTCATAGCAAAGTTTTCTTATCCTATGAAAAGACCCAGCTTTTTATTTATGAGAGCATGTGCTTTCTGAAGTTAAGGTAGACCTGCCAAGCTGTGAGATGCAATGACTGGGTAAGACCACGTCCACGCACGGCAAGCAGTATTTAACCGTTCATGAAGGGTTGTAAAGTTATGCGTTGTTTCCATAATCCACAGGGTTTTTTGCATGTTTTTTCCCCCTGTCTGTTAACAGTTGAGTTCATTACAATTCAGATACATTGCCTATATCCGTGCAGCTGTTTTTGCACATGTTTAAAAATGTATAAAAAAAAAAATCTGAGACGGACATTAACTAAAACAGGCGGGTTTCATGGCCCTTTAAGTGTGCTTCTAAAAATGAGTGACAACAGTGATAATTTTAGTCAATTCAATTCAATTCAATTCAGCTTTATTTGTATAGCGCTTTTACAATGTAGATTGTGTCAAAGCAGCTTCACATAAATGGTCATAGTAATTGGAACAGTGTGGTTCAGTAACTGGAACAGTGTGGTTCAGGTTTTAGTGTTTAAGTTCAGTTCAGTTCAGTTTAGCTCAGTTCAGTGTGATTTAATCATTACTGAGAGTTCAAACACTGAAGAGCAAATTCATCGATGCATAGCTCTACCAATCCTGAACCATGCGAGGCAGTGGCAACAGCGGAGAGGGAAAAAAAACTTCACCTGATGGGAGTGAAGAAAAAAAAACCTTGAGTACCAGACTCAGTTGGGCACGACCATTTTAATTTCTCCGCTGGCCAAAAGTCTTGAAAAGTCTCACTTAAATCATAATATGACATTTTTCATATTGTAATAAGATGAATGTATGAGTGTAATATATACACAATTAAGATCCTTTTAAATTGATTTGTGTTGAGCAAACATGAAGGAATTTTGTGGAACCCAGCATTTGTTATTTTTCAAGTGTACACTTATACATACATATATACATACATGCATTTTTTGTTAGACCATTAAATTAGTTACATTTTATTAAATACTATAAAGAAATAGTTAGCCTGATTAATTATTCAGGTATCAGAATTATATTAGACAAACAACAATTTAAATACAACAGTTGCTTTAAGCTAGTTTGAGAAAGTTAAACACACTGGTGTAGATCAGCAAAGCTCTAACTGTTAAACGAGGGATGACCTGACCTCTCCATTTTATGACGCAGTAATGAACGGACATTCACACCTACCTTAGTGACAACTCCAGAGACCACAACAGGCAGCTTTGGTGGTCTGAAGATTAGGAAAAAAAAAAAAGAAAACAAGTTAGAAACAGAAATCTATAAATTTGAAATCAACAAAACAAAAGTTTCCAATGTATGTGCTAGTTAATGAAGCATTAGCAAAGCAGATGACAAAGTGTTTGCGAAAGCACTCTCATTTCATGGCAGCAACAGAGTGTAAATAAGCTTGTATATTAATCAGTCTCCGCATTTTGAGGATCATTAATTCTTCCATAGGGAATATGTGGAAAGGAACATAAACAGCTGCGTAGTGTGGTAATGAATAACGCCACTCATATTTCAGAGGAATGTGGGTTTCAGCCAGACTGGGCTCAATAGTGCAGCCTTGTGTCCGCATCCAAAGACACATTGACACTGGATTTATTCAGAGGTGAAGGACAGAATTTGACCTAACAAATGTTTTCTGTTTGCTAGTACAAGTAGCAGTGAAATGAGGTGAAGTTTACTAGCATAAAAACTAATTAAAAAAATACAGATGTGAATTTAGACAGCAGCTTGAGATGTGCATCTGAATCAACAGAAGGAATTCCTAATGGTCCATCTATATTCTAATTACATAAATAACTTATGCTAATTCATTTGAAATCATTTAGCTTAAATGCCTTTTAAAATGGTGTTTCAGCAAAATAAAAGTCTCCATGTCATTCCTTATATTAAATTTAAATAATAAAAACCATGATAATTTATTTTCTCAAAGACTGATGATAGATATTCTTATATAAAGTATAAGTATGTTCTTTTTCAATTTATTAAATACATAAAATAGTTTGTTTCTTATGAATTGTCTTAATTTCTGAATGCAGTATTAGAATAAATATAAATCTCAGTATTTCCATAATTTATTATTATTATTATTATTATAACCTTTATTTTCTCAAAAGACATGTTGAGATTAACATTTTTTAAACACTTTTCAAGAGTGTCCTGGCCAAGATTAGGAAGTACATGTCACATGAAAAAAAAAACAATTGACAGTTAACCTGAATAATTAACATCTACAAGCTACAATCAATTTGTAAATCCTTTAAACTCTTTTTAAAAGCATTTAGTAAAATCAATTCTTCAAACAGCAACTTTGTTTGTAGATTATTTTATGCAAAAAGTGCTGCGTATTTAAAAGCCTTTTTTCCCCCATCTCAGTCTGCACTTTAGGAACAGACAGTAAATAAATATCCAGTGACCGAAGGCCATAGCTAAGGACAGGTTTTTTACAAATGTAATTTTGTAGATATGGGAGTTAACCCAACGTAGATTTGTAAACAAAGATATGCCAATGCTTGAGCCTGAATGGACTAAGCAGACCAAACGTGTACAACAAAATAATTACCATTATATTAATTTATATTAAGTACGATTATAATCAAATTATTATATAGTGTGTATTCCAAAATATTTTTATAATATATTAACCTAATAACATCATCTATTAATCCAAAATACCATCTAAATATAATGATCTATATGATTTCACGATCAATAACATTTAACTTTAGTTTTCAAAGTTTGGCATTCATATTTAATATTTAGTATCAATAGCTTACATATACTATAGATTAATAATGATTTGATCAAATGCTTAATGAAAACATGTAAATTTACATAAAAATACTAAATATGAATTATTATTCATCAGAAAATAAATGAATAATTACAAATTCTTTATTTTTAATTTATGAATTATAAAAAAAATTAAAAAGTATTTTAAAGCAAAATGCACATTATGCTATTACAACATTGCTATCTGTATACTGCAACAACAACAAAAAATTATGTAATTATACAATAAATTACAATATTGGACACACTATGCATCATAGACAATCATTTCAATTAACTTTTAACAAATGCATTGCATTTATTTTCTGAAGCCGAAATACACCGTTGAGCTGAAGGTCAACAGGAAGAATGATTATGAAGGCAGGAGCTCAATCAGAAATAAAGCCTCATCTTCATCTTAGCACATCGGATGCATGGACTGAATGCTAATGCTTCAAATTAGCCACAGAAACATCGTCATATAGATTTCAGCATGTGTGATTGACGTTCACCAAAATCACCAATTACAGCAGGATAATTCCTCTAATTGTGCTCGAACATGCTATGCAATATCATGGACAGGAGATTGCCTACAGTCTGCAGTGATGTTGTCAAGTGAAAAGTTATCCATCCATCCATTTATCTGACCCTGGACCATGTCTTATATTGTACTGGTATATTTTGAACATAGCCAAAAAACATTGTATGGGTCAAAAGGATAGATTTTTCTTTTATGCCAAAAATAAATTGAATATTAAATGTAAAAAATATTCCATGAAGATAAATTTTATATTTAAAGCAGATCAAAACTTGTACAATTCTCTTTGAACTTAATTTAGACAACTTTAAAAAGACAAAAATCCCAATAGTTGGATTTTTTGAAGTAACTTATTTTTTCAGGTTTAGATAATGCATAAATGTAAATTTACATAAACTTACACTAATGACTTTTTTGTGGTCAAGGGTAACATACAGTATTCGTTTTATTGCATAAAGGAAAATATATAACACAAAAATAGCTATTATTATTATTATTATTATTATTGTTGTGGTTGGATGTTGCTTTATTAGATACAAATAAAAAATATAAATATAAAAATATAAAAATAGTCTAATTATATACTTATTATTATTATTATTATTATTATTATTATTATAGCAGGGAAAATAAAGTATTGAACGTCACCATTTTTCTCAGAAAGCATACTACTAAAGGTGCCGTTGACTTGAATTTTCCCCCAATAAAAAACAAACAACCCCCCCCCCAAATCTAATTGCTTTACAAATTAAGTTATGCATAATAAAATGAAAAGACAGGTAAAAAAGTATTGAACACATGAAGAAATAGAGGTGTAGAAAAGCAGTGAAAGCCCAGAGAGCTGCTGAAATCTCTTAGTAGTTCTTCAGCAACCCTCTGCCCTTCCTCATAGTAAATAAATATTAGCTACTTCAATCCGACAACTACATTATCTGAATGATGAAAATAAAACCAAAGTGGACATTTCTGCAAAACAATGATCCAAAACAGCCAAGCAAACTCTTAAATGGTTTCAGAGAAAGAAAATCAAGCTGTAGAACGGCCCACCCAATGACCTAACCTGAATCCAATAGAAAATACAAATTAAAGATCAGATTTGATTGACGAGACCCATAGAACCAAACGATAACAGATTTATATAAAAAAAAAAATTGAATGACCTTTATTATATGAAACTGTAACACCAACAACTCTTGCAGCAACAACATCAAACATGACGACAACAACAAAGAAAGTAAATGATGACAAATATCTATTATTTTGGGCGAACTATCCCTCTAAACCTCATAACAGTTTTCAAGGCCTCTGTGAACATGCACATGTAGCAACCATTGGAGTCTGATGTAAAACCAGGTGCTCCAGGCTGCAAGTAAGGTACAAAATGGCCTATAAACATTCCCGAGGGACAGGGAATTTACCGGCACCATCTGAGCACAGAGCAGAAACATGGCTTCAGGCCTGTGCTAGCCGTCAGCCGCAGAAATGACTCTCATTCATTTTCCACAGCCAAGCATTTCCCTTAAAGCACAGAGTCAAAAGAGAAGGTCAAGAGTGATAATCGACCTTGAAGAGAAAAATGGTCCAATCGAAGAAAAAAAAAAAAGAATCGTAAAGTCAAAGCAAAAGTTTTGTAGTGTGTACTCAGGGAAAAAAGCTAGAGACCAATTGTTGATCACCGGGCAGAACACATCCAGATGTCTCTACATACCTGAAGTGACATGAAATGCAAAGCTGAGACATAATTTTAACTGAAACATGAAGACTGAGAGAAACATATCGCACATGATATCTCTAGACCAGAGCAGTTAATAAACATGAAACCAGTCCTCATTCAGCCCAACTGATAGTTTTTTTATGTGCTGTCACAAGGCTGAATGATTACACTTTTTTTGACAAAAAGCTGGATATTTGTTGTGCAATGAAATATAGCATTAAGGCTTGGTACAGCCTTCTGTACCTCTCACTGTGGCTGATGCGCAACTTTAAAAAAACGGCATGTGCCGTGGGTCACGGCAATCATTCGATGCAGAAGTATAAACCAGCCTTTACTAAACGACAAGGAGACATGCCTGGGTTGTGCTTCGACAGAAATTACTTCAAAGACCAGTCAGAAAGGAAAATGTATCGATTTGTGCTGGTAGCATAATGGTACCATCAATGATACCATCATGACCCATAACATGGTACCTACAAGTAAAGTTTGTGATCATATCTCTGTTTTGTTCTGTTGATATGTGATGCAAATAGACGTAGCTTGAAACAGATGGAAATATGACTGGTTTGTGTTTAGTTTCTATTGAGATCCTAGTGTGGCTGCCATTATGACCCTTGGTTTTTGAGCACAGAGTGAGTATACTACAATAGATGTAAACACAAGAGGAAATTATGATTTACAGATGTTTTTGACACTACATATGAATGGCCTCGTAAACAACAATGGAGGACATACAGCAGATGTTCTTGCTTCTTAGCATGTCAAAATGACAACAAACTTTGTTTAAGATTGTGTTATTATGTTGTCTTAGACAACATATATATATAACAAATAGATGGCTGTGAATTTAAAAATGGCAATTCCCGAGTTGTCGTTTCTCTGGCTTGTTGCACACACAAGTGACAATTCTCTGTAAACCAATCAGTGTTCTGCGGTGAGCCTAACTTCATGCATTATAGTTTGATGTTATGGAATGGAAACAACGGAAACAAATTTATACTGTATTGTGCTGCTTCTATCATTCTATCAGAAACGTACATTTTTACATCTAAAAATGAGCCTTAAAGGTGTATTGCACGCATTTTATGTTAAATTTAATGAAAATGTGACAGGACAGACAGACAAACATGGGGACAATAGTAAAATAGTATTTATTTGTGGAATTTATCTATAATTTCATGTTTTTAATCAATTAATTTGAATTATAACAACTTAACATGGCCATTTCTGACGTTTTTTCCCCCCTAAATAACAGTGTTTATCATAACAAAAACTATTAAAGGCGTAGGTTCATTTGGGCTGAGGACATGGTCAATAACAGGGTTTGAACATTTATAAAGTGTTTTTAATAAAGAAAAGAAATCTGGGAAACAAATGAATGACATATTCCCTTACAGAACAGCTCACAGAAATCAACTATCAGTCCAATTTAGACATCTTTTGGGGATCAAATACTTATTAATCATCGTATACATGGTTTTTATTTCAAGGACAGATAATGTATGTTTCTGTAAAACGTCCCATCTAGAAATAAGCCATTAAGGATCAATTCATCAGTGTCTTGAAGAGCGGGATGCTTCACAAACAAGAACACATTTGATTGGTCAGAAGATCTGATAAGAAGCTAGGTGATGTCTTAAAAACGATTTATTCTTATTATTTTCATAAGTGAGACACGAAAGATTGAATGCTTATATCTACTAAATGTGAATTGTGTTGCAGTTTTAAAACACACTAGCTTATAAATCACTTTAAGACTAACATATTGACATTAACACCCCAAAAAACATTAATGTTGATTTCAGGGGGACTTTAAGACTGAACATAAATGAAGGCATTGTGAGAAGCTTTGGCTGTAAAATGCTGTGAAATGAGGAAGATGTCAGACGTTTGTGGCTTTCATCTTCCTGTGCGGAGGCAAAAAAAAACTCCAAAGACAGTTGAAGACAGTGAAGAAGGGAGAGAGTCTTGCTGAAGGGATAATCTTCCTTTGAGGCATAACAGTTCTGCACAAGCTGCTTCATCACTTCCTATCGTTTAAAAGAAAGCTCTGTATAAACTCAGATTAAACAGACACTCTTCATTTAAAAACTCATGAATCTTATAAAACCCCCTTTCAAGAAAATCTGAGACTTTGGGATCAAGCGCAGAGTTATTAAACGTTATAATCCAAATTATTATTTTAAGAAAGGAGCAAACAGGATTCTTTCTTCTGAAGAGTTTTAGTTTGTTTACAGTATGATGAACGGAAGATAACAGATGCCATCTATCGTTTTCTCTTCAATAAAGTCAGTCAGGTCAAATGTTTAAATGCTGGCATGTGATTATTAAGTGGTACACTTTGAGCATTGTGCACCAATTAAGAGTTATGGTATATAAAGATGTTAATAATGAGCATGTTAAACGCATAGCGCTTTCTTAGCGATGCCAATCCACACCTGAGGGTGGCAGCAGTGAGCTAGAGTTAAAATGATCAAACCAGGCTAGAGATAGAGGAAGCACTGAAGTCAGAACAAAAGAGCCTTATTCAGTTTAAAATCATTGATGAAAAATCACATACTGAAACACATCTCAGGGCAAATAGAGATCAATAGCCCTTTGAAATATTTAATTGTTCATCTTGAAAAGCTGAGCTCCTCCTGGTATGAATGAGAGTGAAAGTGAACAAGAATGTTCTTGATACAAATAGATTCAATTAAATCATCCCTCTTTTTACATTACTATTCAGAAAAAATAAATGTTATATACATATATAGGTAGATTACTAGAGAATACAGCAAAATAAGACATCAACTAAGCTTTAGCAATTAAAAATCCATTAAAACTGCAAGCTGATAGTGTCAATGTTGCAAATTGGTTTCAGTTTTTTTCAACAGTATTAATATTTTATTATAACAACAACAAATAGTACATACACTACTGGTCAAAGTTTTAAACAATTAATAGAAATAAAGTGAATAATTCATAGAAATCTAATTATTATTATTTTTTTATTTTAACTAATTCAGGGTTTCTGCTGGTTTCACAAAGTCAAATTAAAGACTTTAAGACATTAAGACCATTATCAATGAAATTTCAGACTTATGCAGGGCTAATGATTAAGGATTTTTTCTAATGGCCCCCGAAAAGATGTTTGCTTGGCCAATGAAAAAAATTATAATTAGTCATTAATTATGCTAACTTACCCACGTATTTTAAATAATGTGTAAAACAAGCAAACCCTAGTTGTATACATATATAAAAAAACTAAAGAAAACTTAAACTTAGAAAACTATAATAATCTAAATGTATTTACAACAGTCTGTCCAGGTTTGTGTCCTCCTCACCACATATGGTCTATAAATACACAGAGAACTTTTAATCCAATGTTTTTGTCAGGAAGATACCATATTGGTAAATAAAAGTAATAAATGGAGTTTTGTTAAAAGTTTTACATTTACATTTAGTCATTTAGCAGACGCTTTTATCCAAAGCGACTTACAAATGAGGACAAGGAAGCAATTTACACAACCAAGAGCAACAATGAATAAGTGCTATAAGCAAGTTTCAGGTCTGTAAAGTCTAAGGGAAGTATTAGTAGTATTAGTATTTTTTTTTTTTTTGTACAGTTAGTGTGATATTCAGAGAGGCAATTACAGATTAGGAAGTGTAGTGGAGACTAAATAGTTGAGTTTTTAGTCGTTTCTTGAAAGTAGCGAGTGACTCTGTTGTTCTGATGCAGTTAGGGAGTTCATTTCACCAACTGGGCAGATTGAGCGTGAGCGTTCGCGAAAGTGATTTCTTCCCTCTTTGGGATGGAACCACGAGGCGACGTTCATTCACAGAACGCAAGTTTCTGGAGGGCACATAGATCTGCAGAAGCGAGAGCAGATAAGAAGGAGCAAGGCCAGAAGTCACTTTGTAGGCAAACATCAGAGCTTTGAATTTGATGCGAGCAACAACTGGCAGCCAGTGCAAACGGACTAGCAGCGGAGTGACATGTGCTCGTTTAGGTTCATTGAAGACCACTCGTGCTGCTGCATTCTGGAGCAGTTGAAGAGGCTTGATAGAGTTAGCTGGAAGCCCAGCTAGTAGAGAGTTACAGTAATCCAGTTTGGAGAGAACAAGAGCTTGAACAAGGAGTTGAGCTGCATGTTCAGATAAGAAGGGTCGGATCTTTCTGATGTTATAGAGTGTGAATCTGCACAATCGAGCAGTTCTAGAGATGTGGTCAGAGAAGTTTAGTTGGTCATCAATCGTTACTCCAAGGCTTTTCACCATTTTGGATGCAGTAATGGTTGCCCCGTCCATCTGGATTGAAAAGTTATGGTGTAGAGTCGAGTTGGCAGAAACTACAAGCATTTCCGTTTTTGCGAGGTTCAGCTGAAGATGATGATCTTTCATCCAGTGTGAAATATCCAACAGGCAGGCTGAAATGCGAGCTGGAACCGAGGGATCATCAGGATGAAAAGAGAGGTATAGCTGGGTATCATCAGCATAGCAGTGGTAGGAGAATCCATGTCTCTGGATGACTGGTCCTAGAGATGATGTGTAGATGGAGAAGAGAAGTGGCCCAAGAACAGAGCCTTGAGGTACCCCAGTGTTTAGATGCTGTAGGTTGGACACCTCACCCCTCCAAGACACCCTGAATGATCTGTCAGTGAGGTAAGATCTGAACCATTGTATAAAAGTGCCCGCAACGCCCAGTGACTCGAGCGTAGAAAGCAGGATCTGGTGGTTGACAGTGTCAAAAGCAGCTGACAAGTCCAGCAAAATGAGGACTGATGATTTAGAGTCTGCTTTAGCCAGTCTGAGATCCTCCACGACCGAGAGCAGGGCAGTCTCAGTTGAGTGGCCTTTCTTAAAGCCGGATTGCTTGTTGTCCATGAGATTGTTTTGAGTAAGAAAGTCCAGGACTTGATTGAACACTGGATGGGTGTCGGCCTGATTGGATAGCTGCACATGGACAAAGGAAAATGAAGACCTGATTAAAATGCTTTATGACCTACAAGGCAAAATTTCAGTGAAGTCAAGACTTTTTAAAGCCTAAAATTAAGTTTTGGACATTTAAGACATTGTAAGACTTTTTAAATGCCTGCAGGCAACCTGTAAATGCTTCTTCAAATCTTATGCTTAAAAAACTGCTTACAAAAATATAGCATCATCTCAAATGTGGTGAAATAATTAATCGTTTAATAAATGTGCTTTTACTCTATAAAGTTAAATAAAAATTTGCAGGAAATGTCTATTTTTTGTATTATTTTTAATAATTTAGTAATAAAAAAAACACATTATTGCCTGTCCATATGTTCTGATCAAATGTAGCATCAGTTATTAAAAAAGCACAACAATCTTTAAAGCACTGATAGAATGAAAACACAAGTGATTCAGTTCTTGTTCAATTAAAAGTAATAGATTATAATCTTGCATTGCTTTTTAAAAAAGTAACTAAATGTAGACTTTACTTTTTAGGAAAATGTGTTGTGCTACTCTTTTATCCACCTGGGCTGGGCTTGCTTTTTTAATAATAAATATATATAAAAAATTACATTTTTGAAAAATGTAAAGCTCTTTTTCATCAAAAGTGAAATGTGAAGTGAATAAAACTACAGCACAGAAGAGATGTCAGTCTATAAATAAAAAAAACTAATAAAATGGTGTTACTTTTTAGAAAAAGTCACTCAGATATTTTCTAGGAAATAAGAATGCATTAATGTGATTATGTAATGCAGAAACTCCAACTCCTGCATATATAATGTGTGACAGAGGTTTGTCAGAAGGAAGCCCTCTGGTAGAAAGTGACAGTGAATCTGTAAGTTATTTTACAAGCGCAGCTTCACAAGCCTATAGACAACTGCTGCAATTAACAAGTTGGCACAGACGTGCAAAACCACCTGTTGTCATGGCAACCACATGGCATAGCTTTTATTTACCGATGAGCTAAATCAGGAAAAACCAGCAGAAATCTCTTGTCTGGAGCTGAACACTACAAACGAAGCATAATCAGACTGGACCAGAAGCTTTCTGCTCTTCGACATTAACAGAATAAAAACTACTTACAAAAACATAGCAATTGATTATTTTTCCTTATAAATATTTCAAAAACTGCTTATGTATTTCCTTTATTTTAAAGAATAGTGAATAAAATAAAAATTTAAATAATAAAAAAGTAATATATTATAGTAAAAGTTATAATAAAATTCTAATAATAATCTAATCTAAATCTAACAATAATTATTATAAAAATACTACTATTCATGCAGATACTGCATGAAGCGACATTTCTAATTAAATTATAAGAAAAATGTATAGAATTGTAATATAATAACAATAATAATGTTTATAAAGTATAAAAGTAACTACAGATATTTTAGAATATTGTACGCTATTATTATTATTATTATTATTATTATTATTATTGTTATTATTATTATTTGAGTAATAGAATAAAACACATTATAAATATATATCTCATGGTACAGCATTACCAATAATAATGTTTCTATTAATTTTGTTGTAATAATAAACACTTACATGTAATTCACATTCAGTTTATTTATAACATTTATAACATTTACCTATAATAAACATTCACATAAATGTGTTAAATATACTTTTATACAACAGTTCTGTTTGTTTCTCGAATCTGATTGGCTGATAGCAGTGATATATTTAAGTAATATCAGCACCCGTACAGCCTCTTTACCCTTTGTGTATTACTCCGCCCACATACAGCCAGCAACAAGCAGACTACAGATCTAAAGTTTAAAAGATGCTTGCTCAGCTTGCTCAACTGTCAGCTTATGATTTGAATCCAATGCGGAAAGTAGTTCCTCATACAAAAGGGTTTTTGAGACTCTCCATGTTTGATTTTGTTTTTATATACACAATTATGCCGTCAAACTGTTATATAAACGCAATACCACACTCGTAGCAGTGCGATATGGCTGTATATCGGCACTGGTGGGGGCACTAAGGCAATGCACGCCTCCCACCAGTGCCGATATACAGCCATATCGCACTGCTACTCCTGTGATGTTGTTTATTTATATGCTAATGTAATAATAAGAATAATAATAAGAATGATTGAATATTATTTTATATATTTGTTATTTTATTTATTAGCCTTCAACAATAACAATACATTAAATATTACTATTATTGGTCTACAAATATTGCTATATAATACTATTACTGCTATTATTTCTTTTGCCAATTATTTATTATTATTTATAAGTGGGTAAATCAACCATATAAACCATATAATTTTTCTATTATCAGGTAAATATATTTATAGATAATTATAATTAGCTAGATTTGACAGTAGCACAATGTATAAAAAACCTCTCAGAGTCATATACTCATGCTGGTAGCTGAAACTATAATCAAATGAACCAAAATATTTAACAAACGAACACATGAGGTGGATCTGAGCAGGGGTTTGTTAATTTGAGGTGTTTCTGTTCTGCTGAGCTTTCAGTGTGGCCTGATGAGGGGTTCGAGAAACCACACACACACACACACACAGGTGGTCATGATATGACAATACAGCTCTGATGAATGGCTTGCTATAATTACTATTATCTGATTAAACAGCCCTTCCCCTCTAAAATTAACAGATGTATGGGTAAAACGGTGTCAGTATCTATTCATTAAATTCATACAAGACCGCTTTTGTAATGAGAACAACCCCTGAGGTTTTTCTTATAGTATAAATTTACATTCTTGTAATACTGCATTTCAGAAGACATGTGTGAACATAATAAGTACCCGAGGGCCCTGAAAAAGCTTCAAATTTAGTTAAGTATCTTGAATGGTATAACAAAAGTTGTAATTATCATTTTTACAAGGTCTTAATTTTAGGGTTGGAAAACAGAAATTGTTACATGTGATGTAATGTGACTATTAAACATTACAGAAGATGACTATATTAAATAAATGTGACACGAACGAACACTGCGATATTTTGTTTTTCTGTATTATGTATTGCTTTACACAAACATGTGACACAACAAGACTTACAGTATACTCTTATAAAACTATTGTACTGTAAATTGAAAATACAATTAATTATTATTATTTAATTAATGATATTAATATCTTGATTTCAAACTGTAGAACTTCAAGCTTTTATTTAATTTTACTTTAACATATTATAAAATCCAAATGAAGACAGCATGTAAAGTAAAAATAAACTTAACATTGGCCCTGTTGCAATGTCGTTGAATAAAAATGATTACCTGTTGATGAGGTATGGCAATGTTTACTTTGTTGCTTTATAATGTTTTAATATTGTGATTTGTTATGGTGAAATAATGTTGGAAAAAATATATAAATAACAATTAAAAAAAAAAAAAAAAAAAAAATATATATATATATATATATATATATATATATATATATATATATATATATATATATATATATATATATATATATATATATATATATATATATATTAATATAATATAATTATTATTATTAATTTAAAAAAATATATATATATAAATAATGTATAAAAATAAAACAAATATATAAAATAAAAATAGGTATACAAGTCAAAATAAAATAAATAAATAAAACAAAATTTGTGCTGATTGTACAACATTTCTATCTCTATTGAAGGTATCAATGTCAGTATAGTTAATAAAACACTATAGTATTTACTATAAATACAATCAAAGGAACAAATGACATTTTCAAATATAATAAAACAGAAAACAGTCAGTTTAAACTGTAATAATACTTTACTATTTTAATTAATTGATGATCAAACACAATCTATATACATAATAGACTTCTTTCAAAAACATGAATCTTTTGCATCTAAACTTTTACTGTACTTGCATTGTAAGCATTTTATGGTGTCATTCCAGCATTATATAATAATGAGTGGCATAAAAATAACAATAATATCTTTTACCACAATATTTTAGTGCAATAGATTGTACAACATATAGATATCGTGATAGACCTATCTGTTATTGTATTTTCCTTTATTTTCATTCATTCATATCATACTCTAAATAATTAAGTAGGGTTGTCCCGATCAGGTTTTTTTGCCCTCAAGTCAGAGTCCGAGTCATTTGATTTTAAGTATCTACCGGTACCGAAACAGGATCCAATACTTCTATATTACATAAAGGCTTAATTGAGACATGGGAGATAAGGATGAACTCCATATGTCTGTGGTGAACGAAACATCTTATAACAGGACAAGTAATTTATCAGAAATCTTGTTATAAAGGGCTGGTGGTGAGAATAGTGGTGAGACAGCATTTCAAATCAAGGATCTACGTTTGTTTTTGAGGCGTCTTATTCGATTTGTTGTGTTGAATGTAGCTTTTTCCTTTCCACCTCTTGCAATACCAAGTTTACATCTCACAACGTTGGCAATGGGATGTTGTCATCATCAACTTAATAATACCTCCAGACCGCAAACATACTCACGCTTTCCACTTCAAGCTGCTTCCTTGTTCTACTTTGCCGGCATTTAACCAATAGCGTCTCTGCAACAAAGTGATGTCATGCCACACATGTTGCTGCTTCTGCGTGAAGTCAGAAAGTGTCACCACAGAACTAGGTGTTAAAAAAATAATGAGATATATTATTTTTCCCAGTGATGTGTTGCAGCTGGAAGGGCATCCGCTGAGTAAAACATATGCTGGATAAGTGGGCAGTTCACTCCGCTGAACCTGTGGCAACCCCTGAATAATAAAGGAACTAAGCCGAAAAGAAAATGAATGAATGAATATATATATATTATATATTTTTTCATATATTGTAATCAAGTCCTGATCAGGAGGTAACATAAGATTCCAATCGAGTCTGAAACCATGTGATCGGATCTGGACATCCCTAAATAAGGGTAACAAATAATTTATTACTTTTTTTTTTTTTTAAAGAATAGATGCAACTTGAAGAAAAAAAATAAAAAATTGCCATAAATGTGTGTGGCGACCTAAAATATTGCTTACAATCGTAATCCTTTAGTTTCTAGCAGAAATTTAGATAACGCACAATCTTTTTCTCAAAACCACTGGCAAAGTCAGATTTGGACTTGATTTGTGCAGCTTCATGTGCATTTGAATGGCAGGCGGAACATTTGAAAAGTAACTTCTGTGGTAATGAGATAACATATAGCTATAGAGAAATCTTTCCGACAACAGCAGTGAGGCAAATTTAAGCAGATTAACTGAAACAACACACCAAGACCCCATTATTCCAATAGCGTCAGCACACTTGGCTAAACAGAGGAGAGAGGGAGACGAGCGTGGAAATAATTGTCATCAAACTGTCAATTTCTATTTTCCTTCTATTGTGTTGGTTTATTAAAAGTCAGCATCTCGTGCCCATATTCAGCAGTGCTTCATCCGCAGCTGAACGCGCTTTAGCAGGGCCTGAAAGGTGATGTGGGCTCCCCCTCTAAGCGCAGAGGATGAAGTTTCTGTAAAGTGGGCAGAAATTGACTGCAGTATGTGAAAATAGTCGCGAGTCGGCCTGTGAGCTTCTGCTCCTGGGCTCAGCTAATGGCCTGAATCTGCCTGCCAGCTATTAGCAGTCACACTGCATGTTTTACAAACACTATATTACTGCCTCGTGCAATCTGTTCACAAAATCTCAAGTGTCAACATACTGAGATTGCCTAATGCTCTGGTTAATTAGGTCAAAGAAAACAAACAAAAAATAAAACAGTAAATGTCACAAATATTACATGTGCAAAAAAGTGTTTCAACAGATTGATGACTGCATTATTTACACTACTGCTTAAAAATTGGGGTTCTGTTAATACTTCTATTCAGCAATGATGAATTTAAATGCTCAAAATGTATTCAAATGCTCAATAATACATTAAAATAATCCCAAGTAATAGTAAAGACTTTTATTTTAATTCATATTATATCATATATAATTATATGGGGAGAAAGAGCTAGGGGAAGGATCAGCAAAGGACCTTGAGCTGGGAAACAAACTCAGGTCCCTTTAGTGCTATGTCGATGCACTAACCACTATTGGGTACTGGAATATTATAATATAACACATTAGTTTGAAAAATATATATACATAAAGTCAAGTTTTGCAAGATATTACGCAGCACAAATGTTTTCAACAATAATGATATACATGAACTAATACTTAAAAATCTAAATATTAGGAAACAATTAAAGTCTATTCAGAATTAGTTACTTAAAGAAATATGTTTTACTTAATGAACTTTTTTCCACAATAATGCCTCTAGTACATCATCTTATTATCTTTTGTGATAAGCCCGTTTTATTTTTGGTAAAAAAAATGTTTTTTAAATTAAATAAAAAAAAAACTTGCTGGTTGAATAGAAGCAACTTTAATTCAGAATTTGCAAGGTATGAATACTGTTGGGCTTGATTGTAAATACATGCAATGCTATGGATTATGATTCTTGAGCTTACGTAAGGAAGGCGACACAGTGGCTCAGTGGTTAGCACTGTTGCCTCACAGCAAGAGGGTCGCTGGTTCGAGTCCCGGCTGGGTCAGTTGGCATTTCTGTGTGGAGTTTAAATGTTCTACTTGTTTGCATGGGTTTTCATCGGGGTGCTTTGGTTTCTCCCACAGTTCAAAGACATGCGCTATAGGTGAATTGAATAAGCCAAGTTGGCCATAGTGTACGTGTGTGAATGAGTGTGTATGGATGTTTCCCAATACTGGGTTGCAGCTGGAAGGGCATTCACTGTGTAAAACATATGCTGGATAAGTTTGAGGTTCATTCCACTGTGGCGAACTCTGATGAATAAAGGGACTAACCTGAAGGAAAATGAAACAACACAGAAACGCCAACTGACCCAGCCGAGGCTAGAACCAGCGTCCTTCTTGTTGTGATGTGGACATGCTACCCACTGTGTCACCGTGCAGCCCAACTGCAATAATACTTTACTATTTTAATCAATTTATGATCAAATACAGCATCTAAACATAATATACTTCTTTCAAAAACATGAATCTTTCCTATCTAAACTTTCGAACAGTACTACATCTCTTTTTATTTCATTATCTATATTTTAATTAAAATACACTACCAGTCAAGAAGGATTTTTTTAATGTTTTAAAATAAGCTTCTCCTGCTCACCAATGCTGCATTTATTTAATCAAAATACAGTACAAATTGTAAAATTGTCGAATGTTATTGCACTATTAAATAACTGTTCAAAAGTACTTTATAATTTAATTTAATTATTTATTCCAGTGATTTTAAAGATGAATTTTCAGCTTCATTACTGCAGTCTTCAGAGTCACATAATCCTTTAGAAATCACTCTTATATTAATTATTATTATTATTATTAAATGGTGATAGTAATAAAAGCTGATATTTTGGGGCCACGTTAACTGATTGCCCTTTAATTGCGATCTTTGGTGCGATCTTTCAACCTTTTAACTGGAGACACGCTGACATTTTAGCTTTTGCATCTCTTCTTGCTAGGCGCAGAATACTGTTGTCTTAGACCTCCCCACAACCCCCCTCTATTTCGTTGTGGCTCAAAGATTTGGTCTTCTTTTTAAAATTGGAGAAAACTAAATCCAACATCAGAGGTTGAGGAGAACAGTTTTTTTGAAAAATGCCAACAATTTATTGCATTCTTTAATGACGTAAAAACCTTAGATGTGGATTTATTATTATTATTTATTTTATTTAAAAACTAAATTCAGATGTTGACACTTTTATTTAGATTTTTTTTGTGGCTTGTTGTAAAATGCAATATCTGCAAGAATAAAAATTCCATGTCAAAAAAATATATAGTAATAAAAGCAATAATGACTGGAGTAATAATTTCATTTGAAACTACATTCAATAAGAAAGCAGTTATTTAAAATTTTTATAAATATTTTTACATTTTTTTTTACGTTTAATGAGCAGACTAATTTTCATGAAAAACATGAAGAAAAGAAAACCTGATCCCAATTTTGTGAACAAAAAGTTTCTGAAGGCAGTAAAAGCATAACACATTATAAAGTTCTAATTTATATAAACGAATAATAAGAAAAGAACCTGCAATAACACTACATAGTTTAGAATAAATTTATATTAAAAAGCACAAACAAGTGCTCTTGAGAAAGTAAAGAGTGTCAATCTATAAAAGAAAGCTTTTGATTAAATCTGTACATGTGGTCATTTGAACACTTTTATAACAGATGGAAAACTTGATGCATCTCATTTGACCAGTGATATGATCAAGGAAAATGCATGTTAATAGCAGGTTGAAATGGGGTTCTGGGTAAAGACAGGGACGATGGTGGAGGCTCCTGCATCATGAGTGAGCTCACCAGCATAGCACATCACATTAGTGTCTTAGAGCCATTCCATTTTGGCCTCCGATCCATCTGAGAAGACCAAATTACATTTGACAGGTGGTCCCCAGACAGTGCCACTTGACTTGCTGCGACAAATGTGCAATTTTTTCATCAGAAGCCACCTGCTTACAGGCCATCTCTCTGCTGGCAAAGTGAAGAGGGAGGGAGAGAGCGAGCAAGACATGGCGTGCATGTCTGGAACATTCAGCACCCAGACACACTTAAAAAGCCATTAATTTCTATGATAAAAAAATAAAATACAGAGAAGGAACGTTGCAATCATCGACACTCAATTTAGAGATGGAAGTTCTCACTCCAGAACTGACCAGAAAGATTTGATGATCTGATCTGTGGCTATGGAAAGCATGAGATTTCATCTTCATCCAATTGAAAACTTTTTGTTTACAGGTGTGTATGAGAGCTTTGTGAATGAATTATGTTGGTTGAGAACTAGTTTTAACCAACCCACATCTAAGAAATATAGTGTAAGGACATGTCTACACTTTATTTTAAAAGAAAGAGAAGGCAATTTCAGAAAGGCTAGCAGGTGCTAAAGCTAAATATCTTGCCTGGATATTCACTGCCCAAAGCAGACGTTAGGCCAGTAGGGTTTTAACCAAACCTTGAGGTTTCGGGCTTAAGAAGTTTTTTTGGCTTTAATTGAGTTTTGTCACCACAATAACTTGTCAACCAGCTAAATTGCTCTGGGTTAGAAATCACAAACCCTAACTGGACCAATGTGCTGTGAGAATATGGATATTTTATCTGATGCAATTAAAGAACTTTCAGTCTTTTTTAAAACTCCAAATAAAGTCCTTTTACACAAACTATTGAGTCAAAATTGTATTTTGTAGGTAATCACTTATTTATATTATATTAATTACAATTATTACTACTTGTGCTAATATTCAAATAGTTTTGCATTGTCAACTGGCATCAATAATAACTGACATAATAATGTGCCTTTATATATTAAAGAACATTTATGTATGACTGTTTAAATTTAAAGCTTTTAAAATGACCGTCGTTTGAGCCGTTTACGAACTTACATTGTTAAAATCAGTGGATTGATTTACTCTGCTATAACGATATTTTCTTCAAGCTGATGTCTTAATAGTATTTTGCTGCATCTGCAGTGTTAATTTCTGCCTTGTAAAGGCATTTAAATAAATTGTATTTCTTAAATAACATCACTTCATTTTTAAATCTCTCATATGATTGGCTGTTTAGCTGCACATCACTCTTTTAGCTGCATATGGTCAAGAGTTATTCACTAATGGTGTGGGTCAAATCTCAAGTTAACAGAGTGTGTTCTGAAACCACTTAATCAGGTTGGATTTGTTTATTTTGGTCAACCTGAAACTTATTCTGCAACCCAGTTTGTTCAACCTGTTTTTGTGCAGCAGGCCTTAGAGATCAGAAGTAACAAAACAAGGGAGAGATTACTTCATGTCCCATTCACCAGTGAGAAAACAGAGTTTTATTCTGAGGCACAAGCATTTTTTGATTACAAAGTATAGGCGTAAATAGGATTTAACGTGTTTTAAGCTTGTTAACTCTCAACCACTTCCAGTTGATAAAAAAATAAATAAATAAAAAAACAGATTGCACTGCTTTCATAGTGTACATAATTATGTAGTCAAATGCGTTCAAAATAGCACCTACTCCCCACCTACACTCCAAATTTGACTTGTGCTGCTTGTTTAATCTACTTATTTAAAAATGAGCTGAAAGCACTCGATTCTTAAGTTTTTTTTTTAATTAATTGTTTTATGCTCAATCCACTCAAATTAGTCATAATTATTAAGTTAACTTAATCGATTTGTGTTGGAACCCAGTATTATTTTACAGTGTAGTCTTAAAACAAAACAAAGAATATAAACTTCTCTGCATTCTATCAATGCACAAATTATAGAATAGAAAAATCACAACTACTAACCATATCCCATTACACTCCTTTATTATCACCAATGTAATGAGGTTTTGTTCACTCAGCAATACTTCTATGCCACACTGAGTTCTCCTGTAAAAGTGATGTAGAGCAGGATGAAATAAGTGGGAAGAGTCTTGAATAAACCTGAGCACAAGTTGTCATAAGAGATAGATTTTAATGCACATACCAAAGCCATAATGTGGCTTGGCTGACCACTGAAAATGAATGTTACCACCTGGTGGAAAAATCCCTCAGATGACCATTACTTCTGTCTATTGTTCAGTTTTGGCTCCTTACACCAGATCTTGTTTCACTGGACGTGTACAGCTATTCCCATTTCTCTCATTCTGGCTTTCTGAAACTAAAATCAGTTGAGAAAGGGTCACAGAGGTCTACATTCAATTCAATAGCACTTTCTGAGGATTAATCTTAAAGGATTTTGTTTCAGCCTCTCTCTGTTGTTCAGCTTCTTTTTGCCACCATTGTATTTTGTTCGTGTCTGGCACAAGAATTTTTTATTTTTCTTTTGACCAACTAAACGCTTGTCAGATGGATTTTATGGCAGCGCTTTGGGTAATGACTCACTTTTGCTGATTATTATTTTGATCATTATGTATGTGCATCGCCCACATGCATACTCAAGTAATAAGGTGGATCAGACAGGATATCTAAGATGGCAAATGTAATTTGAATACCTTCTAAAATTATGGTATAATAATTTTATATTTCTACTTTAATTAGGCTGGTAATATTACTCTAATTCTGAGCAGTTGGTGTTCTCAGAATTATGTAATTCTCTAATAATACCAAAATAAATCTGTGTAATTTGATTTAATCAATACAAAAAAAAACACAGTATAATAAGCACCAGCCTTTTTGTGAAATGTCATATTAATGTACTTGCAGTTTACTTTCCAAGAAATAATTTAGTTTTGAATTCTGTGCTGGCCACATAATACTGGCTTGTGGCTTTTAGTAGATTTCTGGCAGAATGTTCTTGCATTATTAAGACACTAGTCTTAATTTGTGTTTAGTTACAGGATTGCCAAGGGGTTAACCAGAGGTAACTATTCATGCTATTAAATTTGATGACAAAAAGTTTATTGCCTACTATTTTAAGTGTTTCCACTTCATGCTGCTGTACTCAGCTGGTACAAGTCTGAGCAGATTTCTAAATCACAGATTATAATTTTGAGGTCAAGGAAAAATGAAAGCTTTCTAAAGGTTGTAAAAATTGTTTAGTGTAATGGCAGTGAATTTACAAACAGTAATCTAAATCAAACAGTGCTTTCAGTCATCATACAGTCGACATTCTTCATTTTCTTATCAGTGACATGCCGTCTATAAAAAGTCTCTGGGTCATAGCATGTACAGATTTTGGACATCCTCTTAGACATTTTTACAGCTTCCAAAAGGTTTGCTGCATTTATCAAGTACTTATGTTTTAAGGTGGTTCATTATGATGCAATTTACTTCTTTTATGTGTGATTTGACTGGACAGGAAACAAGGGACAGATTTTTCAACTTTAGCAATTCACCATGGACAAAAAAGAAATAAAGTAGACACTGCAGGTAGAAGGAAAACAGTGAAGTAAAAGTACCGATACTCCACTAAAAAACTGTACTCAAGGGAAAGTTAAAGTAAACATTTATAAAACTACTTAGCAAATTACAATTCCTGAGAAAAACTGCTCAATTACAGTCATTGGAGTATTTGTAATTTGTTACTTTACACTTCTGCAAACAAACTCTATTCAATTGGAAACATTTAATGTAAGTTGTTGTCTTTGTATTACATTTAAATATATTTACAATTATTACAAATAAATCAAATGGCTACAAAAAGTACATATACATGGAAGATGACATTTTAATTCCTTCTGATTAGCTTTCATCTTAAAAAAAATTAAGAGTTAAGAGTTAATTCTATTATATTGTTAATATATTAAATTGTCTATTATAGTGGTAACATTTCTTCAAAATAAAAAATAATTTTAAAAATGTATATTGAATTTGCTCCCTGTAAACTGCAACTGATTGGTCTAAACTAAAAAAGATTGAATTATCAAATACTAAACAGCCAAAAAAAAAAAAAAAAACCGTCATTCATGCCAACAACTGAAACAATCTTTGAACTTCTAAACACAATGCAACTACACAGGAAAATGGCGTGTTTCCTCGTGGCTTGCCAGCGGTAAAGGAAAAAGTGAAACCTAATAATGTGGGTGGAGGGATAACATTCTAACATCACAGTGAGCTTCTTGGCCACTAAAACCACAGTTCAACCTCTTCTCTGAAATGACCACTCACAGACGTGTGCCATGTTTATGAAGGAATGCCAATGAGATATAAAAAGCAGCCTTAGATATAATACAGCCTGTAAGATTTCCTGCAGCAGGTTGAGTGAGCTGATAAGAGCTGAATGTTGACGAAGTAAAACAGGTCGGCCGATCAGTCATCAGGTACTGTGGTGAACGGGGATTGCTAACAAAGCCAAAAAGCCAGAATTGGCAACTAAATCCTCAGCGGTGCTGAAAACAGGTCAGCTTGAACGCAAGTGAGAAAGACATACTTTTTCACTGCACTTAAGCACTTAGCTTAGAACTAACAAAAACAGCTATTTAGCTTAAACAAACTTGACCACGATGAAAAAAGAAACATGAAGTAATATCCGTATGTTGCAACATCTTCCTTACTGACACACCCAAGACTGCTACGCTTAGCTTGCCACCAAAAATGACCACCATGTGCTGCTTACCAATCCAGAAAGTTGTGCCGAGATGTCAGTGTGCTGCTATATTCACCTTCGCTCTTACTCATTAGGAGACAGATGGCCACTAAGAGAGACTGCATCATCATGTTAAATATTCTGGATTAGTGTGGGATGTCTAAGCAACACAGAGAGTACAAGCTAGGAAAAACATTTCTCATTTTAGCAGAAAGCTCTCTGTGTGCCCACAGTCATATGGGAATTTGGACACCTGTGTCAATGATCAAGCGTTTTGCAACTCTGACTCAATTTCGAAATAAGACTTTACTGTTTCAAATGGTGTTACTAAAGCCTGCAGTTGGTGTATTTGGTTACTTAGAAGAACGACTGTATCATACATTTTATATTAGCTGACTTGGAGAACATCGTTCAAATGTGTTTGTGTACATTTTTAGTTTAATTATAATTTAGCAAATTAAACATAGGAAATGCTTAAAAAGACAAAGGTTTCCATGACAAAATAATAAGTCGCTGATTGTACACCAAGGTTGCTATAATTTAAAGTTTTCCCAATTTATTTTCATTTTGATAGTATTTTAAATTAGCTGTAAATTTCTGATAATTTTTAGTATGCTTCATTAATGGTTTTAGTTTTGTTGCTCTTTAGTGAACATGTCTCTTTAGCTTTAATATATTTAGTTTCAGTTTTAGTTTGAATAGTTATTGTTTAGCAGAGTAAACTGAACACATCCAGTGTTGACCAGAGCAAAGTTTAAAGGGCACCTATTTTACCCCTATTTTAAGATTAAGATAAGTATTTTGTGTCTTCAGAATGTGTCTGTAAAGCAAATGTGACAAAAAACATGCTAATGTCCACTGCAGTATCGATATCTGTTATGTTAATGTGCAAAATAAACCCGATTTAACGTCCACAATACAGGATTGAATAGTCTTCTTTTATAATTGTACTGACACGTGGCTGTGGTGATAAAGACGGTAAACATTGCTGTAATTCATTACAATAATGCACTGTTTTAAAAAACGTTTTAAACTTGTGAAATTCATTCTTGATTACATTTGATGATGATTGATGATCACAGAGAGCTGAACAGGTCTTTTAATCCCAGTTGCTTTCTGCAGTCCTGTCTTGTTCATATGATTATACCCAGTAGTACAGAGACATGTTAATACGCGGTTGTCAATTCGGTGGGAGGGGAAACTGCACTCCTACGTCATGTTGTAGTGGGCCTCAAAATGGAAGGGATTTAGATCCTATATTGAAAAAAAGAGATTTATTGTTTTTCTATCACCTCAATAAGACTGGACACACTTTACCCACCCACAGCTCTGTCCAAACAGTTAAAAAAGATGATTTTCATAGGTGCCTTTTAATGTTTCCCTAGCTTACATGAACCATAAACAAAACAATTGTTTGAAATGATACTGAACTGAAAACCATACAAATCCAGTTTAAATGAATAAAAGTAAAACTTTTGAAGAATTCAGGCAAACCTTTTTATTTTAAAGATCACATGCAGTCAATCCTGAAAAAAGTCATATGCCAGGGCTATAAATAATTTCAGGCTTCATTGTATGTTGCTAAACATGCCTTATTTGCATGTTTTTTGTTTATACGGAAAATGTGTGTTTTGTGCTTAACTGGTGTGTTTAGTTGTAAAACCATCATCACAGGTTTTTCACCAAACACATACATATGTTGTTATTTCAATGACAAATGACTTAAGGGCAGTATTACAAGGCGGGAGCGCATTCATGCAATACGTGCATGTGATTTCCTCTGTTTGTGCACAAACCTTCCCACATTCTCAAATATGCACTACTCACATGTGAACTGTCTGCTCTCGCTCAGTGAGATGAGGCGCACTCACAATTTGTCGTGTGTTCTCTCATCCTCTTGAGCATTTGCTCTCAAGATCCTCCTGTTACATTAGTTATCCCAAAGAATGTTGATATGATTTATATATTGGTACACTAGTCATTGAAATAACGCCATAACCACAGGTCAGATTTTCTGACACAAAACGAGTGCTTAATTCATTCATTCATTCATTCATTCATTTTCTTGTCAGCCTGGTCCCTTTATTAATCCGGGGTCACCACAGTGGAATGAACCGCCAACTAATCTAGCAAGTTTTTACGCAGCGGATACCCTTCCAGGCGTAACCCATCTCTGGGAAACATCCACACACTCATATACTATGGACAATTTAGCCTACCCAATTCACCTGTACTGCATGTCTTTGGACTGTGGGGGAAACCGGAGCACCCAGAGAAAACCCACGCAAATGCAGGGAGAACATGCAAACTCCACATAGAAACGTCAACTGAGCCGAGGGTCGAACCAGCAACCTTCTTTCTGTGAGGTGACAGCACTACCTACTGTGCCACTGCTTCGCCAAAATGAGTGCTTATTAATTCTAAAAACGATTATTTTTGCCAATTATTATTTCAGTTCATTTTCATTAACAGTTACTAGTTTCATTTATTTTTGTTCTCCATTTATTGTTCAGTTTTAAATTTATTTTAGTTAACAAAAATGTTTTTTTACCAATACTTTTAGTCTTAGTTTTTATTTACTACAATAACCTTGCTGTACACAATGCTGCTTAAATGTTTTGATTATGTGAGAAGACTGTAGAGCAATGCAACACATAAAACTAACACAGCTAAACTAGGCTACCGTTAATAATAGTTCAGTGTTATTATGCAAAGTATCCAACTGCACTATTCAGTAAACCAATCTGAAAACGAAACAAAAAGCTTCTACAGAGCCATGCTATAAACAATCGTTCATTTAAAATTAGACTCGTTATGGTCAGAAAACATTTATCCAAATAGATCTGAACAGGCTGGTTGAGTGCAAAAAAACTAAACAATCACAAAAGTGTAAACCTGCAAACAGTCACTAAAAATTTATAATTTGATTAACGAAACTGAAATGGATCATTGCTCAGGCTATAAACTCAAGCATTATAGAATGTAGTTCCTATTTTAGCATAATTTTAGGTCTAGATCCTCTTCATATATTCTTCAGAAAAAGAAAAGAAAATCAATAAAGAGCGCAATCATGACTCTGATAAGTCTGTGCTGAAAATACAGTCCACCATGTGCTTTACTAGAAGAAACAGCAATGTGTCAATGTGGAGGCGTAAGTTAGAGATGAGCTCTTTATTTTAGAGTTGGAAGTGAAATGCATACTGCAGAAAAGTGAAGGTCAGCACACTTACATCACAGTCTCATATTCTGTACTGTCTTTGTCATCCTTCTTGTCTGGCACCTCAATTGGAGACTGGTGCTTCTGAACTATCCTCATGCCTCCTGCTTTCACTGCCAAAAAAACAACAACAAAAACAACAGTTTATCTTCTGACACTGGTGGTAAATGAGATTGCTTTCATTATATACTGACATATAAATCACAAGCGGCCGTTTAGTGCGCAATCTTATGCTATCTTTTGTCCCTTGGCCTACTTTTAGGGAGATTACACACAGGTCGTTATCTGATTTCTTGTGAACTTTACACTGCACTGACAGATACGCTGACAAAGTGAAATACAACATGAAGAACAAAATAAGAGGATTAAAAAAAAATATAGCACGTCACAAAATCTTCAACATATATTGTCTGCTGGAAACAAATGACTAGTGCAACATGCAACATTTTCCATTAGTTGAATCCTGCTCAAGTAGGGACATTCCCTTTGCCTTTCACATCCCTCGTGAATGTGTACACAACAAAATCCAGTCAACAACTTTTATTATATGCATTTCTCTTGACACGTTAGCCACAAAATCAGTGGCTTTATTCTATTTTTGTTGAATGTAATTGTTGGAGAACCTCAATCCATGTTTCTAAACTTTACTCTTAACTTTTAATTCTTCGATCCACAGTGTTTTTCAGCCAATGACAAACTTCGATTAAAGATTAATGTGACTATTTTCATTTACATAAGGTTTCTTTTACAGCTTTGATGCTGTAATGCAATTAAAATACATTCATTTAAACAGACTTAAGCATTCATTTAGTTGTTCAAGCATAAAACAAGAAAGACGGTGTAACTGCCAGCGCCGTCAGGATCAGCATTTGAGCACAGAAACTCCATTGAATATACTGGGGTAAAATAAAAGTTCATATTTAAAAGACATGGTGGGGGAAAGGGAATTTAATGCAGTGCTTCTTGTCCCGTCTCAGACCCATTTTATATCATATTGCTCTCTCAGGCAGTGAAGATAATTGATTTTTAAAGAAATTACACCTTAAACGTGGCATTTTTTTCATGGAAAGACTGTTCACCGGAAGCGCTGAGGTTGGCTGGACAAAATTAAAAGTCTGTTTGCATATACCCCACTGGAAATGATGCACATTTAAACACATTCATAAACATACAAGACTGCATACCATACATAAATATTATATGTTTATGTGATAATACTTTGCCAGTACATATTTGCCCACTTTTCAGCAAATATATAAAAAAAATCCATAAAACTTCAGTGTTTACATCAAATTAAACTAACAAAGGTGATTGTATACACACAGAGTTCATACTAAATGCAAGTGCCTGCTCTAAAATAAAAAAAGGTGTGTAATTATTTTTTATTATCATTCAGATCAACATTTACTTAAAAAATGAATGAATATACTGACATGAACTTAAGATACATTTAAGATATAGGAATCACTATAAGCTTATATTATATTTGAAATGATTAAAACATTTTGATGACAAATCTGCTAAATTTATTATAAAATGACTATATTAGTACTTTATTAGTGATTAGTACTTGGGTAAATTATTAAAGCTCTGCATAGACAACATATACAATTATTTTAATCACTTTGAACAGTGTTTTATGAAAATTCAAAGGGGTTTCTTTAAAATGATACCAGACTTTTGCATTTATACCTCTGCATGTGGATTTGGGAAGCTTTTAAATTTGGGTAGGCAAAATCCTGGCGAAAACCACAAAATAGCACTTGACTTTAAGAGGCTTTAATATGATTAATAACCAATTATATTTAAAAGAATTAGTACTTCAGCAATTGGGGCTGCACAATTATCTTTTAAAAAAGTCATTTAATAATTTTCGTTATAAATACGCCTGACAATTTTGACATTGTTATTTTGAATGACCTTTTAGTTGGCATCTTCTATAAATCTTGGTAAACAATTATAATTGTTACTCTTTGCTCATTAAAACCCAGAAAACTAAATATATACATATACAAAAGACACTGGAATAATTCAAAATAAAAGTACTTCCTTAATTTTAAATTAGTATTCGTTTTGAAATCTTGAAAACAACATTAGCACTATTTGTTTGACTGTGAACAATGTTGTACTTTCATAGTCATTGGCTGCTAATATGATTTCATTTTAGAGTTAAGCAAAGAATATCTTCCTGAAATTATAATATCAAAGAGCACGTCAGAATGTGTGAATATAACACCAACTTTACCTCAATCTCTTTCCAGAGTAAAAACTGCATTAAAAACATTTGGAATGCGTCTTCATAACCCTGAGCACGAGACTAAATAACCCCTTAACCATGTGACTTTTGCCCAGCAAATGTCTCATAATAATTTGCTTACATACAAGCATATATGGCACAATACACGTTAATAACAAATTTCAAACAATGCATACAATCTGTACAAATGTTATTTTTTTAAAGTAATATTTTCCGAATCAAAAAGGTGCCATTTAGTGTAATGATTGACTAACGTTAGGCTTTCCTACAGAAAACAACAACAGAAGCAGCAGATGCAGTAGCTCATGGGCATTACCAGCAGGAAGGTGACCAGCTCTGGTCTCGGTTTTCTCTTTGGGCGGCGATGACATGGCTGCTGTCAAGCGCTTCTTCCAAAGAGTCGCGTCGTTGTCTTCTAAATAAAAAAACAATCCTTCAGTTTCCTGGCAGAAAAATAACGCAGACTACCGTCGACTTCGTCAACGTGGCTTTTTCCTGCCCATTGTTTGGCAACGGTGCGTGATGACGCCAGGATTCGACTGCAGCCAATAAGAGCGTGTGTCCAGGAAGGATGTTCCTCCTCCTTCCTATGGGAAGTCAAATGGAACACACAAGGAGAAAGAAATAATAAAAAGCCTGCCTGCGTTTCTTCGAAAGAAAAGATTGCCTAATAAAATATGAACAGCTGATGGAGAAAGCTAAGTATTTCGAAAGATATCCATATACTATTGTTACTCTTTTGTTCATTTAAAAGTTGAAATGACAAAAAGTGAAATAAAGCTGTTAAATTGTTTGTAGTGAATCACCCCTAAAGAAAGAAAGAAAGTACTTTTAACGTTTAATATTTTCAATTTGTCATGCAAAATATTACTAGCATTGAAGAATGTCAATGCTCTCTTGGTTAAAAGTCAAAAAGGCTAAAAATGTCAGTTAAAAAAAGTTGTTTCCAGTTTTTTTTCCTATGTCGAACACAAAAAAAGATTTTTAGAAATACTGGTACCCAAAAGCCTCCATGGTTTGGGAAAATATAGAAGTCAGTGGTTGCCATTTAACTACCATTTTTCAAAATATCATCTTTTGTGTTCAATAGAAGAAACTCAAACAGGTATTAACACATGAAGGGTGAGTAAATTATGGCAGAATTTTCATTTTTGGGTGAATGTCCCTTTAAATCACATCTGACAGCTTCACCTAGTGATTTTCTTTATCAATAGGAATCTTTAGTGTCCTTCATTAAAAATCAATATAGTTAAAATTCAATTACTTGTTTATATTTGTTTAAGTAAATCAACAGCTCATTTTATTGACAAAGTGTGACCCCGTGTTTGTTAACGAGGGCACTACCTTTGACCCAATCTAAAAATCAATTTAGTGTTACACCTCAAAATCCTGCGTTTTCAAATGAGATTAGCAGATGTATCAGAATAATGACATATTGTGTTAGGACAGTGCATGTAGAGATATTTGGTTAAATTTAATGGATGGATTGCATTAAATCCATTTGCAAATCACTACACATGCTAGACAATTTGTGGTGGTACTAAAACATACTGTTCTCATCAAAAAGACTTCAAAAGCAGGATATTCTGAAAAAAAAAATATTAATTGTAAAAGTCAGTGATAATATTTACACATTGTGGTAGATAAAATCATGCCAGTCTTGCACAAGCACGTGTCACAACATGATGCTTACCCAGTAAACGTTTAGAAACTCAGAAATGAGGTAACCCTCACATATTTAATATTATTTATGTCATTTACTCTACCTCCATTTGTTTCAAACCTGAGATTTTGAAAAATGTTGGAAAGCAGCAGCCACTACTATGGATTCATGTCAATGGCTGCTGGTTTTCAATATTCTTCTTAACATCTTGTTTTGTGTAAAGAAAAATTAAACATTCATAAAAGTGTAGAACCACTTAAGTGTAGGTAAATGGTAAGGAATATATATATATATATATATATATATATATATATATATATATATATATATATATATATATATATATATATATATATATATTATGTAAACTATCTCTTTAAGGGCCAAGGTTTGGCATGATGCTTTTTAAATCAGATGCTGCAACAGAAATTCTTAGCATGGTTTCTGTCAGTAAATGAAGTCCTGTTTTTTCACAAAGTTCATCCATTTTTCTTAAAAGAGAAATCAGATGTGTCCTATTGCACTCTCAGTGCTGTTGAATTGTTTTGATGAATTTACTCTGAGGTGAATCATGACCACTAGAGGGGAGACTAATACTTTAATAAATGACAGGAGTCTTCATTTTGAAAAAGCCATTCAGCGGCATGGAATGGCACTTTTTAGCAGGCCAATAAAATAAAATAAAAATTATAAACATAATTGTATTAATAATAATCATAAACAAATAATAAATGCAAGAACAATCATAAATATAATTGTATTAATAATAATAATAATATTTTTCAAATGTTGCTTAACAGAGTTCAACACATTTTAAACATACTGATTTTAATAACTAATTTCTTATAAATAATTCCTTTTGACTTTGGAATGGTGACAGTGCAAAATATTTTTCTTGCATTTATATCTTATTTTGCAAGATACTAGTATTCAGATTACAGTCTTATTTAAACAGGAAGGTATTAGGTTAACTAAACAAGTTAATTAGTCAAGTTATTGGATAACAGTAGTTTGTTCTGTAGACAAATGAATTAAAAACGTGAAAACTACTTTTAATCTAGCCAAATTAAAAGAAATAAGACTTTCTCCAGATGAAAACAAGATTTATAGAAAAAACTGTGAAAATGTCCTTGGTCTGTCAAACATCAATTGGAAAATATTTGAAAAAGAATAAGGAGGAACAATAATTTTGACAATTAAAGTAGATATAAAATCCATAGGTTGATGAGCAGCAGTTTTCAAAGAAACCAGTGCTGATAATGTGTGACCGTGTCAATAATCTTTGTAATGTTCACAGTGGGCTTCATGTGCATCATGGTAAAACGGATTATGTAAACATTAGCTTGCATGCTCTAATAATCAGACCTTTAATGATTATGCCTACTTTACATTTCAAACCTCCCCCCACTTCTACAATTTCACATATTATCAGGACAACTATGTCCATTTTATCACCCTTTTCTAATTACAATAATGACTTTGGTAAGTCCTTCATTAGGCTGTTTAAATGATTCTCATTAATGAAATAAAATTAATATTTAGCATTTTTATGTATAAAACAGAGCATTTGTAATTTATTAATTAATTCATTAATTTTTTTTTGGCTTAGTCCCTCTATTAATCTGGAGTCACCACAGCAGAATGAACCACCAACTGACCCAGCTGAGGCTCGAGCCAGTGACCTTCTTGCTGTGAGGTGATTGTTTTACCCACTGTACCGCCATGCAGCCACGACTTATTGATGTAAAATAAAATAAAACAGTTTAACATAGTATATAATAAATTATTTAATTTATACATTACCATTTTTTGTGCAGGGGCGGCGCGGTGGGTAATGCTGTCACCTCACAGCAAGAGGGTTGCTGGTTCAAACCACGGCTGGGTCAGTTGGTATTTCTGTGTGGAGTTTGCATGTTCTCCCACTGTTTGCATGGATTTCCTCTGGGTGTTCCGGTTTCCCCCACAGTCCAAAGACATTCGCTATAGGTGAATTGGATAAGCTAAATTAGCAGTAGTGTATTTGTGTGAATGAGTGTGTGGGTGTTTCCCAGTGATGGGTTGCAGCTGGAAGGGCATCCGCTGCGTAAAACATATGCTGGATAAGTTGGTGGTTCATTCTGCTGTGGTTACCCTTGATTAATAAAGGGACTAAGCTGAAAATTAATGAATGAAGGATTTTTTGTGCATTTGAATACATTCATTTATTCATTCAGCTCAGTCTCTTATTTATCAGGGGTCGCCAAAGCAGAATGAACTATTCCAGCATATATCATAAGGACATCCACTACATAAAACGTAGTGGATGTCCTTCCAGCTGTAACCCAGTCCTGGAAAACACCCATACACTCACAATTCCAATTCACCTATAGCGCATGTCAGAACCGGAGCACCACGTGAACATGGGGAGAACATGCAAACTCCACACTGAAATGCTAACTGACCCACCCAGGGCTCGAACCAGTGACCTTCTTGCAGTGAGGCAACAGTGCTAAGCATTGAGCCATCGTGCCGCACCCTTAAATAAATACAAATATTATAAACGTAGCTTTACTGTAGCTTTTGTTGAACTACTTTTACTTTTTTCAACATAACATTTTCAATTTTGAGACTTTTTATCCAGTAATTATTTGTGGAGAAAGAAAAAAACTAATTTAAAATAATTATGCCTCATGTGTTATAATATATAATTCCAACACAAGAAAGTTACACAAGCTACAGAATTGTTTAAATATGACTTAAATTGACATAAAGGTTTGTCATTCATATGCTTATTGTCAGACAGCACAGGGAAGATAAATATTGAAGTTAAGTATTATTTGAAGTCTTTATGCACAAGATGAACAGAGCATCATAAATTAATATTTAATGTTCTGGTATGTTGATATTTACAGGTGTTTCTTTTGATGGTTTTGTAGAGTTACAATTGTGGTAGAGCATGTGGTTAGGTTGAGAATGCAGGGCTGCAAAACTTTAAGACTACACATTTAAAAATCTGAAATAATATGACGTTTATGTAAATAAACTGTATATAATTAACATGACTGAGGCAGAGTTAACTTAAAATTGTACTAAATTCAACAATAGTATCTGGATGCAGCCTTGATGCAAGCTGTGATTGCATATATCAGAGATGCTATGTTAGACACAATGAACTCAATGAAGCTAGTGAAATCCCTGTGAGGGGTAGGGTTAAGGTGTGTGTGGGCATTAAAATGCATTGCATGCAGATTAGAATGCCCTGCACCAGATCCACAGCCAGACCCCTCACACATTAAAAGCTAGTTTACGTATAAAGGTCCCCTGAAGTGTCTTGAAACATTAATTGTTTTGGCATAATTTGAAACAGGATGACAAGAGCGGGACAAGTTGACTAGCTCCTCCTCTTTTAAAAGCAGCCAATAGCATTTCCTTTGTATCATAGAGCCTTTGAGGTTTGCAAAGATGCACATGACAACTTATTATGATGGAAAGTATATCTACACAGACTAAAAAGTTTATCGCCTACATAGTATATTCTATACAGTGTAAATACATAATACTAATAGAGCTTTTGAGGTTATTTAAAGTGTTAAGCGTGATACTTCAGATTATAGAGCATTTGATTGGACAGAAAATCAAAAATTAAAATCACAGAAAGAGTGTACGTTTTACATATATTTTCTTGATGTGCCACAGCCATGTCACCCTGCGGCCCAAGACCTGTTACTCACTGAAGCTAAACAGAGCTGAGCCTAGTCAGTGCCTGGATGGGAGGCCACATGGGAAAACTAGGTTGCTGTTGGCAGTGGTGCTAGAGTGGCCAGCAGGGGGCGCTCAACCTGTGGTCTGTGTGAGTCCTAATGCCCCAGTATAGTGAAGGGGACACTATACTGTCAGTGAGCGCTGTCTTTCTGATGAGACATTAAACATTAAATATATGTAAAACGTACACTCTTTCTGTGATTTTGATGACATCACTCTGCACTTTAGTTACTCATCAGATTTTCTGTCCAATCAAATGCTCTATAATCTGAAGTATCACGCTTAACACTTTAAATAACCTCAAAAGCTATTAGTAGTATGTATTTATACTGTATAGTATATACAATGTAGGCGATACACTTTTTAGTCTGTGTAGATTGTCAGTGTAGAGTCAGGTCCTGACTCTCTGTGGTCATTAAAACTTATTGTAAAGAGTAGGGATGTATCCCCGGTGTCCTGGCCAAATTCCCACATTCAGCTCTTACTCATCATGCCCTCACAAGCATCCCCATCCACTGAATTGGCTCTATTACTGTCTCTCTACTCCACAAATGGGTGCTGTTTGGTGAGCGAACTGGCGCCTTTGTCCTGTGGCTGCCGTCATATCAACCTAGTGGAGGCTGCACTGGTGGTGGTGTGGAGAGACCCTTCTGATGATTGTGAAGCGCTTTGGGTGTATGGTCATACATGATAAATGCGCTATATAAATACACATTACATTACATGTGAATGTTGCCATTGTTTTGGAGCACACTAGCTTATAAATAAGCATTTGGCTCACAAATTCATAAAAGCCAACAAATGTCAGGTTTGATTTCATGGGGATTTTAAATATTAATATGTTTCAGTGAAATGTTATTACAGGTTTTATAATATCGGCTCTTCATATTTTCCTCTACATGAAAATTAAACCATTGGTGGTTTTGGAGGGAAAAATACGAATGTAATCAGGTCTGGCACAAATGCGTAGAGTCTGACATTCACAGATGCCTATTAAACTAACAAGCAGTTCAGTCCAAAATGAATCCTGGCGAAAGTTAATTTTCTCTTCATGAATAATTTCATCTGCAGTGCAATGATGATTCTTTTGTTTAACTTTTGTCTACACCGAAATTGATTCTGCACCAAATCTGCATTTTGAAGCTCTAATTCATGTATATGTCAACAGTACGAAAGAGAGATGACTTTCCAGTTCTTTGCTGTGGCGTAAAATGAATCACATTGTTGAATTGAAGACCTATTTTCATGCCACATTAGATTATAATCCCACAGTGTGAGGCGGCACACGCTGAAAATGAAACTTTGCTTCGTATTGAACACTTAATCATGGCAAGGGTTGGGGGAACTAGAGCTATTCTGCACACCCTCTGAATTTAATTTTACAACTTCACAGAGCCGAAGGGGAAAGACAGCCAGTGTCTGCCATTGAAATATTTCAACCCGTGAGTCAGAAACATTTACAGCCTGCTATAACTGAGACTTGTACTCTGCAATTGTCAACATTCAGACTGTATATTCAAGAATTCAAGGCTCCAAACTGCTGTTAGTGACTTAGAATATCAAAACCAGTGCGGAAATGGACTCAAAGATGAGGAGATTTTGGTTAATGATTTGCAAGTGCTTGTTCAGGAGGGTCCTGAAAATAAAATATATATTGCAATATACAAAATTATAAACTTCTGTCATTAGACTACGCTATTCAAATGTCTAGGACCATTTAATCTTTCAAAAAAAAAAATATATATATTTATAATAAACCGAGGTTCTGGCTAGCCAAAGACAAAGAAAAAAGATGGTGCTACAAGGCCTGGGTAATCATCAACAAGCAAAATACTGCATTCTGACAGCGAAATACTCCTGTACGGCAGGATATGTGAACTTACTCATAGAAGTAAAAGTTGGTTTTATATTTGCACATTTGGACTTTCTGCATAATCATATATTTTCATAAAAGTATTATTTGCAAAATCTCATATAAGCAGTCAATGACTATCAAAATACAACATTGTTCACAGTCAAATAAACAGTGTTAAAGTTTTTTTTGAAGTCACAATTGCAGGTTATATCCGACCGAATATTCAAAGTGCCGTGTTAACAATATAGGGAGTCTGTCACAAGTTATCACTGAATAAATGTGTGAATATAAAACCAACTTTACCTTAATAACTTACACTTTCACGTTTCATTCTTAGCATTCAGTGTCCGCAGTACTGAATTAGCTTTTAAAATAAATTAGCTGTAGATTTATAATTCTAATAACATTTTAAAATGTTACTATTTTAATGTATGTTTAACAGGATTAGTTACTAGTGCTTAACAAATTTTGTACATTTTAAATTATGTATTTACAGTTTCTATTTCAGGCAGGCGTCACGGTGGTGCAGTGGGTAGCACAATTGCTTCACAGCAAAAAGGTTGCTGGTTCCAGCCTCGGCTGTGTCAATTGGCATTTCTATGTGGAGTTTGCATGTTCTCCCCGTGTTCATGTGGATTTCTTCTGGGTGCTCTGGTTTCTCCCACAGTCCAATGACATGCACTATAGGTGAATTGAATGAACTAAATTGTCCATAGTGTATGAGTGTGTGTGTGAATAAGTGTGTATGGGTGCTTCCTAATACTGGGTTGCGGCTGGAAGGGCATCCGCTATGTAAAACATATGCTGCAATAGTTGGCAGCTAATTCCACTGTTGCAACCTTTGAAATAGAGACTAAGACAAAGGAAAATAAATGAATGAATGTTTCTATTTTATTTGTAATCAAAGTTGTAGTAATTTAACTGTGTTTTTGTAATATATTTATGTATTGAATGTAAGTTTGTTATTATATATATATATATATATATATATATATATATATATATATATATATATATATATATATATATATATATATATATAATCCTAATTATATGAATGTAAAATTATATTTATTTTATATTTATATAAAATATTAAGTAACACAATAGTTTTAGTTTTTATTATAATAACTGATTATAAGTCAAATAAATTCAGCCAGGTGAGCATAAGAGACTTTTCAAAACATTCACTTAAATAAAAAACAAACAAGTAAACATATCAATATTTAATGATCAATACATTTTAACGACTTTTCCGGTCAATTTATGAATAATCTCTGCTCTGTAAGGTTTTCAGTGCCAAAACAACTTTAAAAAATTATTTAAACAAGGTCGCTTCTCCAATAAGACCCTCTGCAAATGGACCGGTGTTATCATGATGGCTTGAGGGCAGGTTTTACCCCAGCTACATCCAGCTGATGCAATATTATGATGGAACCCAGAATCCGGAAAAATGTGAGCTTTTTTTCTCTGAATCAGCTTTTAAATGACCTGATATAATCATCAGTACACTCATTCCTGCGACACATACACTGGAAAAATGGTTCCACACAATTGATTTGTGTTGGGATAACGAAGAAATTAAGATAACTTGTTTTACAAATTGAATGGATTGAAAATAAAATTATTAAGATAACCCTCAAAAAACTGAAGAATTGTGTTTTTTTTCAGCTTAATTTTAACAATTAGCTTAAAAAAACAGCAAATGTTTTTTTTTTCTAAGTGTACCAAAACACAGATAAAGTAATGTCAACCTAATTTAATGTTAGTAAATCTCAAAGTTATACTGTAACAGACTCTAGGTTTTGGTTCTGATATGATATGCAGGAGTAAAGTAAAAAACAATATCCATTATTTTGTTCCTTTGCTTGTTAAAAATAAAGACAAGTTTTGCAGTACACTATGACTTCTTCCATTCTTAATTATGGATTGCACTTCTAGTTCGGTTAACTTCTATTCAAAAAAACTGAAACAAATAACTTCAAATAAAAAAGTTTGAACAAATAGTCCATATATAAACTGAAATCCTACATTGTGTGTTGTACTTTTATTTTTATCCATAAGAAAAAATAATGTAACACTTGTTATTTTAATATGAGATGTAACTTCACATGCATAGCTGAAGCTCTTTTGACTTCACTGTCCCTTTGAATTCAGTACAGTAATATGTACAGTACATCAGTAACATTGCTGCGGAAAGACTTGTCTTGAGTTTTTGTGGTTATTCTTGGTCTGTTGAATGTAATTTGATAATTCTATGAAGTTTCCTTTTAATATTCGATGGATGAACTGGAGGACAATAATTACACCAAACACTTTTTAAAGTGGACGTATTATGACACTTTTTACAAGATGTACAACAATCTCCAAAGTACTGACATCTCCAAAGTGTGTATGTGAAGTTTCAGTTCATTATAACCCACAAATAATTTTTAAAAAACTTTTTGAAACAAGCCTCTTTCAGGCTTTGATCCAAATTGAGCTATTTTGATAAATGTCGCTTTAAATTTAAATGAGGTTGTGCTTTTTTTTTCAAAAGAGCAGACAGGGCAGAGCTACAAAAGTCTATGTGTCAGCAGAGTGGTTGCTGCCAAAGTCGCTTTAAGGAACTTTGCGGCCATCTTTGAAACACCTCTCGGGCAGTGTGCTCGGGCATTCTGTCTGAATGGGGTAACATCAAATTCAATTAAAATGTTAACCAAGTTTACGAAAACATTACATATTTGGAACCACCAATAAAATTAACAATAACTGTCTCATATTTCATTTCTAAAGTCTGAATCAAACAAAATCTGCATATTTTACTGTTGCCTAAGCTAATGCATGTGCACACTCGAAAGAAACACGCTCACAACACCGACCTCAATTTTGGCCATTCTACACATTATCATCCTCTGGATAATGCTTTGTGCTGCTCTTCTGAAGTAATCCACAACTTGGTCTTGATGGTGAATCTCCTTCAGAAATGACAGTGACTCTTCGCTTACAAGTTTGTGGTTGTTTGAGTATTTGCTGTCATGATGTGCATTTGACAGGACGGATTGTATCTCATGTTCATTTCATACAGATTACAAAACCAGAAAAGTTTTGTTTTCAAGTGTAGTGAGTTTGTTTAAAAGCACATGTTTCAAGCTTTATTTGGATATATTTCTTAGGTCTTTGAAGCAAAATTTGCTGAGATTCCAGTGTGTTGACCACACGGAGAACAACAGTCTACAGTGATCAATGAATGGCTCCTGTAAAAGTAGATGGGGCTTCATTTCCTATACAGACTGTTACACTTTCCCTCATTCAAAACTATACGAGTGACGCATCGTGTGTATTCTATAGTCTTTGCTTCTGCTCACACAGGGCATTAGTCTATCCCAGGGGTGTCCAAACTTGGTCCTGGGGGGCCGGTGTCCTGCAGATTTTAGCTCCAACTTGCCTCAACACACCTGCAAGGATGTTTCTAGAGAGTCTAGTAAAAGGTTGATTAGCTAGCTCAGGTGTTTACTGATTGGCTTTGGATCAAAACTTAGCAGGACACCAGCCCTCCAGGACCGAGCTTGGATATGCTTGGTCTATGCTAAGGGAGACACTGTCACTAGTGGGCGGGGCTTTTCCCCTTTGATAACATGTACAAAGCATAATGTGAATCAGTTGTCAAGTGTTCAATCAAGTGTTTCTGCAGACTGTTTTTATGAAGTGTGGTTATAAAAAATTAAATTAATAAGTGTGTACTATTAGAGGCTAGATATAGTCACACACTGTTGACACAACTGTCTTAACCCCTTATAAAAATTATTTTTGCATAATAAGTCCCCTTTAAAACCCCCTTTTCTGTAAACAACACATTGTTAACAGTTTAACAGATTTACTCCTATCCATTAGGGTCTTGGAGAAAGGAATATATATATATATATATATATATATATATATATATATATATATATATATATATATATATGTATATATATATATATATATATATATATATATATATATATATATATATATATATATATATATGTATATGTGTATATATATATATATATGTATATATATATATATATATATATATATATATATATATATATATATATATATATATGTATATGTATATATATATATATATATATATATATATATATATATATATATATATATATATATATATATATATATACATATATATATATATATATATATATATATACATATATATATATATATATATATATACATATACATATATATATATATATATATATATATATATATATATATATATATATATATATACATATATATATATATATATATATATATATATATATATATATATATATATATACATATATATATATATATATATATATATATATACATATATATATATATATATATATATATATATATATATATATATATATATACATATATATATATATATATATATATATATATATATATATATATATATATATATATATATATATATATATATATATATATATATATATATATATATATATATATATGTGTGTGTGTGTGTGTGTGTGTGTGTATAATTATTTTTGTCTCTTTTTCTTTTCATTAAACAATTGTATTTGGATTGCTTATGGTGAAATATTAATCAAACTTCTTCTCAAGTGTAATATGCCTTACATACTAATGAAGCATTTTTGGAAAAGTAAATAAAGCTAATTGAAAAGCAAAGACCTAATTGTCTACAATTAAACTGCAAGCAGAGCAGAAATAGGCTGAAAACGAACAGAATATGAAGTTGAGAAGTCTTGTGCTTTTGACATTGTGCAGAGAATTAGTATAAAATGAGGACGTATGTATGGGTTCGGCCAATGGAGGACTGGAGAATGATTGAAGTTGTTGCGCACCTCCTTAATGTAATTTTTGCATTGCATTGGGGATATGAGAATTCTGTGAATCGAACTATTCATTTGTACTTAATAAATTACAAATACTTTAGACATTGATCTCACCTTCTAGGTTTGTACTGAATACACATGGAATTATAGAGCCATCTTCAGACAAGGGCTAAAAATGAAGCATGTCACCAAACACCTCTTACTCAGTTTTCATTATATGCATATGGATTTTTTCTAGCACAACCTCATAATTTAAAATGACTCATTTCAGTTCTGTTGAAAGACAGTTCTTCAAAACAAAAGTGCGACCCGTAATTTGAAACCCAGTACGTGTGGAATAGGTTGTCTCAAATCCTAAAAGCTGAGAAGTAACGAGAACACTCTGACAGGAAACGAGCAGATAGAGTCCGTCTCGAAGGGCTAAATTTAAGGTGCCTGTTACTTAATCCCTATAATGCCTCACCGAGCATGAGCCGCCACAACCTCCTCCTCCTCCTTCTTTAAGAAGAGCAACCAACCTGTGTGCTTATTTATTTCACCTCCTGCTACAGGTAATAACAGCTACAGGCCCTCTCTTCACGTCGGTGTGCCCATGTGCGAATTGTTAGGTCTCCTAAATCGGCGCAAGAGACCCCTGTTGTACATCATGCAAAGCCTGCTGGGGATGTAATGCTCTGAAACTGTGCTCTCCGCTGAGCTATGGATTATGGGAGGGATTCAAAGGCGGCATCTTTTGCTTCTGTTTTCCTGTTTCCTAGGGAACACTCCGTGGTGGCTTTCATCACGCTGATGGAACATTCGGATGGATGCGGATCTGACAATACCAGACCCGGCAGGAAGTGCTGGAGGAGCCGGTCAATAACAGGAATTATTCTGGATCTAGATAGAGCCTTCTAGTTGTCCTATTTGGTCAACCTGTGGATGCTTAGAAGACATACATTTATGGGTGGGAAAAGAGACCGCTTAAAAATTCTATGGGTTTGATGATTCATATTTGTTTTATTCAATGAACTACCAATGATAAATCCAGATTTAAATTTTTTTTTTGAAACATAAAGTAACAAAAAGCTTTTCAGACATTCATTTTCCTTTTTAAACAACAAACCGCCAATGTTTCAAAGGGCCATGAAACCCTCCTGTCTCAACAGGGTGTTTTCACACCTCTAGTTTGAAGTAAAAAGTAAAGAAAATTGGGTTTGTCCAGCTTTGTTTAGGTGGTGAGTTTCCAGTGGTGAAAGAGGGAAGGGTTTGCATGAAAAGGGGAGTTTCATTACATGCATAAATGAGCTGTATGGAAGTGGAGGATTTCTCTCCACCAGATTCCCCCTAGTCTCATTATCTGGCTGATGACAGTGCAGGTCCACTACTTTATCAATGACTATGTTTACATGGACATCCGTAATGGAATTATTTGCCTTAATCTTATAAGACAATAATGAGATTAAGGTGTTTACAAGAGTTGCTTTTTGAATTTTTCTTTCATGATCCCGTTTTACATGTTATAACATATAATTCAATTAACATCATTGCGTCACCACGCTATCCACATTTCCTCTGGAGTTTCATGTCATTTTGAGTGTTTTATTTTTAATTTGTCAACTTTAACTTTAACCCCCGGTGACAAATGTGATATTGGATGCAACCATACCTTCCAACATTTGTTTCTGAAAATCCAAGAGACCAGGGATGTTAAGTTCCAGGGTGAGGTGCCTGAATAACAGTGTTGAGAACCAGGTACTGTGGTGTTAGTAACTACTATAAAAAGTGTTTTGGGCCACCACTGCGATCAGATCCTATACCACTTTTGGCAATCCAAGGGTTTCACAGACTGTACCAAAATGCTGAGGATGGGGGTGGTTGAAATAACGGAAGTTTTCAGTAGAAATAACAAAACGGGAGGTGGTGGGAGCAATAGGATCTGGGTACAGCCTTTATGATGCAAGCTAAGATTGCATCGCTCAGAAATGCAATGTCAGACACAATGCACTGAATGGAGCTAGTGACGTCACTGTGAGGGGTAGGGTTAGGGGTGGGGTTAGGTGAGCCCAGTAAAAAGCGTTGGATGCAGCTCAGCATCTGCACCAAGTTTCTCGGTGGGAGAGGGGTCTGAAAGACGGGAGACTCCTGGGAAAAAAGGGAGTGTTGGCAGGTATGGATGCAACTATGAACTGCTGGAAGAGCATTGTTGTAATTGAAGTTCATATCGCACGCAAAATGGGAGAAAAAAAAACTCTGCATTTCACGATGCAGGTATCTGTGGTCTTCACTTAGTAGGTGCAACGAATAGTCAAACATCTGTGTGTGTGGACTATCCTGTCGCAAAATGCAGCAAAAAGTCCTACACGACAGTAATAGTTTGATTGCGGTGTTTACGGAAGTCTGTACTGCACTTCAGTAATGCGACTAAAATCGGCCTACTCCACATCTCAATTCGATTTCTGTTTAGTCTGATTATGACCTTAATTGGATTAAATTAATAAAAAATCGCTGTTTACATTTCACTCATAATAAGAGTATTGTCTTAATCGCATTAAAATCGAATTGTTGGTGTCCATGTAAACATACCCATTTTTAACCTTTCAACACAAACATGCCAGTGAATGCAGGAGGAACAGAAGATAGCTAACTATTATTACCAACGGTATTTGCAAATGAAAAACTATAATAAACACACCATTGTGTTGTGACTGTTGTCATTTTAATTGTCTCTGTTGCAATCTTAGCATGCTACATATCTGTTGTGAAAACATCGGTCTGGTATCCCACCTCACTTTGGCTTCAGAGGATGGATGTAACTGTTGTACAACCACTTAACTAAACAAAGCATTTTTAGTCCATAATGTTGTAGTAATATTACTGTAAAATACTTCGTACGTCAGTCATTACACCAAGTAATGACCTCACAAACTGAGAGTACTGTTGTCGATACAATCTAATTTTGATATCTGAATATAGTAGTGACATTACTTTAAACTTAGTAAGTAAATTTATTTTGATCAAGGGATGTCTTTAAAAACTGAAAGAGTGCTGCTGACAATACTAACTAACTTTGCCATCTGAACAAACATAACAAACATTGATCACACACTTACCAAATCCGTAGAGACAGGGCAATCAACACCAACTGGAACCGCATCTTTTTTTTTTTTAAAGACGACGAGAAGCAAATCACTTTCACCATTTTCAGATTCGAAAAGCTCTTAGGTAAAAACTGTTCTATACAAACATATTTTTGTTACAAGTTAGCAGACCACTGTAATACAACTGCTTGGGTCCACACGCGAGCTGTGCTCTCAGGGAAATGGAAACAAAAACTTTTTTGTGGCACATTTATAAACACAACACTGATGACCCACATCTCCGAACAATTCTTCTTCTTCTTCTGCTTCTTCTTCTGCTTCTTCTTCTTCTTCTTCTTCTTCTTCTTCTTCTTCTTCAACTTGCTTGAATTACCCTTGGCAATACAACATAGCGTCTCTCTTCAACATTGTAACAGGTAAAAAGAGTCTTTGAAATTATTTCATGCATATTAATGAAGTTGCATCTCATTCACAATAGAGCATGCTGATTGGTTCAAAACAAGTCTTTCTCATAAATTAATGCTGAAAACTCAATGATGTTGTTTTGCACAGGCCGCATTTACACAATGATCTCATGGCCGTGACCTTGCTTCAAATTTTCTTTTCAAACCGGAAGAACGAATTTGCTTGAAACAAAGCAAAAACAATCAGTTTTTTCACTTTTTTGTGAAATATTTGTGTCCTAATGGTGTTTTTAAGAATGTGGGACATATCTATGACTGCCAACATCTCAAAAATGTCTTCTGGTGTTTCATGACCCTTTAACTTAAGAAGAGTCAAGAAATCCCAGATTTTCAATCACAACAAAGAAATTATAGTTCTGAACCGATTTTATGTGTACAAAACTCTAAACGACAATATTATTTAAAAAATCGGTAGACTTGTTATTTATAGAATAAAACCCATGCATAAAAAATCCAGCATATCCAGAGAAACTGATCATTTTTTATTGATTTCCTATTTTTTTCCATAGCTGTATAAGACGCTTACAAATATAAAACCTCATTAAATTTGGATGATGTTTAGGGTTCCCATGCTAAATTCAAAAACATTTTTATAAATAAAGGACAATTATTTCAGTACAAATAAAACTTACCTGACATTTGCTCCTATGTAAATATTCTAAACAACAATAGCTAAGATAAATTATTCACAGTCCCTTCCAAAGCATCCTTCATGACATGTCGGAATCTTTAGACCTTTAATCAACCTTATTTTGCAAGTAATTTTTTGTTTTTGTTTTGTGAACTTGCGAGGCTTTTGATATATTAGAGTGCATTAGTCCACTTCCTAAGTGCTGGACCTTTTTTTAAAGCTTTATAAACATGAACCAAAACAACCACATATGAGGAGAATAATAATAATTAAAGCAAACTTTCATTTGAAGCAAAGTATGTGAAAAAAGGTACAAGAGTGTGCTGAAAGGCATTAATGATGGAAAGAGCTATGAAGCATTGCGTAAGAACTGAAAAACAACAAAAAATATAAAACTTGTTAGTTTAGAAACTACTGTAATAAGTAGCTACATTGACTTCTTGCACTCAGTGTACTTGATTGTGAGAGTGGGCGGAGCTAAATATCTATTTTGTCAATCTGTTAATTTCAGCTTTCTGATTGGTGAAATGATCTGTACAGCATCATGGGGAATGCGGTTTTCTGAATGAAATTAAATAAGTTGAATTAATGTAAACCGTTGGGTTCAACAAAAGCAAATACAAGCAACAAGCTTAGAACAGGTCTGTCTTAAAGGGTTGTAAAAATGTTTTTTTTTTACTTCCAGAAACACAACAAAAGATGTGTTTTAGCAGCAATATACTCTAAAAGAACAAAGTAAAAATTATTGTGGTTTACAAGATTTTGTGCAGCCTGAGATTCGTATTAAAAAAAAGAACCCATTAAGAATGTGTTAGCAGTTTTAAAAAAGTATGAACTCAATAGAGCGCAACAGTTTTTGTTCTGGAAGTAAAAATCTTCATTCATTTTCTCTACATGGAAATAGATTTTTAACAATAACTAATAAACTGAAAAAATCAGTCCTGTTATTTGAGCTTAAAGCTATCTATTGACATAATTTCTGTGTATTTTGTTGCAATACCATTCATTTAATGGTAGAATTGCAGAAATAGTTTCCCTACCAAATTGTAGTGCCACTACTGATTTGCCAAACCAATAAGCGTTTTGTTGCAGAAAATAAATTAAAACCCCACGCTGAATGGATCATTTATCAATATTTAATGCATTGTCAGCCACGCCTGACAGATGCATACATATACTGTACATGACCACCAAACATGGCTGTCAAATCCAGGTCATTACAGATCTCTCTGATACAAACCACAAATGAAACTAGTTTTACTCCAAATTAAATAGTGCTGTCATTCTCCATAACATGCAGAAAACTCCACCAATCACATTGAGGAAAGGGTGGCAAAACAGTGATGCCATAGAAGAATATGGATTTTCCTTAAGAACCGTTTTGTTAAAAAAAAATCTTCAAAGAACATAATAAAATACTATAAATAATTAATAGAAGAACCGTCTGTATTAGAGTTTCCAAAAGGTGCATAAACCATTTTAGAAAAACACTTCTGATCCCAGTGTATGGCTGAAAGCTGATGTACAGATGTCTATAGTAATTCTAACAGAGATGGTTTTGTTGTGTTATGGGTGGGTATATTTTGATCCTTTCAAATAACAACCTTGACAAAAAATTGCATCGCTTTTAATGCACCTTTTAAAGGGCGCCTGTTATGCATTAAAAAGGGTCATATTTTGGTTTTGGGGGTCTCCAACAACAGTCTGATATGCATGCAAGGTCAAAAAACACTTTCATCGTCTTATAATATACATTTATTTTTATCTAATTATCACAACGACTCCCACATGATTGTTCAGCAATTCATTTGTTCCCAAGCCCCACCTTAGCATGATGCTAATCTGCGCTGATTGGTCAATGACCCAGTCTATTGTGATTGGTCGACTGTGTTCAACGTGAGACAGAGAGAAATGCCCAGCCTGGTTTATCAACATTGTTGAAGTAGTCAGAGAGCAGAGTATATGTGTGAGCCCAATGCAGGAGTGCATTGAAGCAAGGCAGTTTAACTCTACTCTTAACCATGACACAAACTCAGTATTAAACAACACAGTGGAACTGTTTTAAAACTTGACCGCCGCACATGTGTAAGAACAGCTGACGGTGGCCATAGCAACGACAAACGGAAGTGGATCGTGAGCTCACAAATGCATTTAAATCCATAAACAAAGCTACATGTGTCGTGTTTAAACGTAGTTTTAGACTTAATATGCAAATATAAAGAGTTACCAGATACAGTGCAAGCGGTTACAAGGAACAACACAATTAAATAAATAATTTGCAAGCTAGAGAAAACAAGGCAACAATTTTAATAGCACGTACTTACACTTGTGAAATGGAGGAAGAAACTGATCCATGAACTATGTACGGATAAAGTTCCTGTCAAGCTCTAACAAAGTCCCATGCATCAATAGACTTTCTGATACTTTCTTTAACAAATGGCTGGCGAATCCCCCGTTGAAAGCATGTAGATTTCTGAAGCACTCGTCAGAAAAATGACGGGAACACAACACAAGTCTAGGGTTATAATGCTGAGGTATTTTTACAAAAACAAACTTCAACTACTAACTCTTCACAGCCTCATCCATGGCTAGGGAAATCAACACTAACTTTCCCTCACTTTTCAGAGCAAAGCGTCTTTGCAACTTGATTCAACCAGGATCCGCTACAGTGTTCTTTTTTTGCTAGTGTTTTGTGGGCAGGGTTAGGGGTTTCAATTTTCCCAGGTCTGTGCGTGCAACAAATATGGTTCGGCTAAAGACTCGTTACCCCCACGATTCCTTTGGACCACTATGAGTCAACTCTTTTATAGATGAATCAATAGTTTTAAACACGGTGCACTTGAAGATTTAAGCCTTAGCTGGATATTTCACTTTACTTAGAGCTGTGACACACTACATGGAAGGTCATTTTCAAAAACCCATAATAGGGGCTCTTTAAGTTCTTCGTTGAACCAATGCTGCCAATACAGAACTATTTATAAAGTGTTTCTATCTATTAAATATACCAAGGGTACAAAGGAAATTAGCAATTGTGTACAAGTAATTGAATACCAATAGCAGTGAGTGAAAATATTCTGCATCTGTTACTAATTTTATGTTTAGTTTTAGTTCAAATAAAATGTTAACCATCAAACCTTGTGACTTATAGCACCACCTAGTGCCCAGCGTGCAGTAATACCAGTGTAACAGGTTTGAATGTGCATTCCCTCTGCTGTGGTAACAGTGGAAATAAGAAAAACATCTCCAAATCGCAAAGAGTAATTTATTGTCCTGACATCAGAACATCATCCAAATCCAGCGTGATTATTCATGTAGCTTGGTAAGAACACAACTGGGACCAGGTCAACATTTCAAGTTTCATTTTCTTTTTTCTCAGTCGGACATGAAGGTAAACAGAATTGTTTTGCTTTTTCTTTTTTTTGTACAAGTCTTTTCTGGTTTGTTGCTTTCAGTGACACTGACATCTGCACATAAAAATTATATAGATCTATATTTATATTCATATTTATATATTTATCATTCTCTATTAACATCTCAGTGTTCATTATCATCATGTCGTCGAGTCAAACAGCAGAAGCCAAACCGTCAGAAACAAAGCCTCTCATATTAAACACTGATCGACATACAGCACACACTCAACTAAACATTGAGAGACAGGGCTTTTTTTGTACATCTTTGGAGGGAATTAAGCTTGCAAAGTTAAGTTTTGCCCTCCTGGTAGTACTCCAGTGTTTTCTAGACGTCGCTTAATTCCAGTTAAATACACTTATTTAAACCGAAGAAAAAAAAAACAAACAAAAAAAAACGCAGGTACAAATCGAACAGAACAACTTATAAATGTCTCCAGTGCTGATCGAAGAGATTTGGCACAATCAGTTCGCACAGAAAACCGAGATCGAGGTCTAAAACGGACAGTTTTCCTGCAAACGTGGATGATAAAGCAGCCGCATTTATTTTTATTCCACACTTGAGTCATCAAGAAAGAAAAAAAAAGTGAATTTGAAAAAATGTCAAAAATCTACATCTATTTCTGTAGGCAGTGAGAAAGCACTTTGTCGACGAGGAGAGGAGAGTGAAATGACGCTCCGGTCTTCATCTGCTTTTGTTTTAGTTGCCACAAACATGTTCACATTTTCAGAATCAACAATACTGGCACGTACATCCTTTCTCTTCGCATGTCATTTTGGGAGATGAACACTCAACGTTGATGCATTTTGCTCGTTTTTTTTTTTTTTTTTTGTCTTTTCCTTGTACTGTAAAAGCCACGGGAAGAACTGCGTGGTCTTGTGTAAATTTACACAATGCACTTGTGTAATGCATCTTTTAAATGTACACCAAATACTTTACATCAACTTAAAAAAATAGATGGGAATAATGTGGAAAAAATAATCCACTGACTGAAAACAACATTTGGGGAAAAAAAGGGTGAAAAGCTGCTCCCGTAGCTCGTTTCTACAAACTTGGTTTTCTTGTGCTCACATTCCTCACCTTCCTACTTCTTTTTCTCTTCCACACTTTTCAAATAGCTTTCAATACAAACCTACTTTCTACTCCAAAGGTTAGGCTTTTGCTTCTCTTTAAAGCGTGTGCTCTCTCTCATCTCTCACGCATTCTTTCTGTCTCTGTCAAGGCCTTCTTTTCTCCCTCTCGCTTTCTCTTTTCTTTTTTTTTAACGCTCACGGAACCAGCTTAGACTAACAAAACTTGCTGAAAAATGTTTTGTGATACTCATGCACATGCAGTTTTGCGGCCTCAACGTTTAAACCCAAGAGTCGGGGGACGCGGGGTAGTGGCTGGTTTCGTAGTTGAGTTCGCTGTAGGGCCGAGCGGCCGAGTAAAAATCCACGTAATTTCCGGTGGATTTAAGTCCCAGGTGCATATTGAGATCGGTGGCGGGAGGGGGGCGATGGACCTGATCCTCAAAAAATGGCTCCTCAAAGTTCCTAGTGGAGTTTTGATAGATGGGGTACGGCTCGTAGTCCTTGAGCGGGGGCTCCTGCGGGATGGGTGGCACTGGGACCTGAGGGGAAACAAATAATATAGATTTGTATCTTACGTTTGGGAGGAAACAGCAGCTTATGTTATTCCAAATGGACTGATTTAGAGGTTGTTATGTTGAAAAGGGCTCATTAATAGGGATGGTCTATTACTACAGGTACATTTAAAGTGTACTGATCATTGCGTTGTCCCCTTCCAACTGGTTGTTATCTTTAAAATGTCAAACATTTTATATGCATAGAATAATAAATGTAAGTTAAGCGTCTAATGCAGTGGTCGCAGACCGGGGGTGGGGGATGTCAGAGGATCGTAGGTTGATGTGTGACCATCGCCCATTTTCTCAGAGGATGACAAGCTGTCACTCTGATACAAGTTTTAGACATGGAGACATTTACAAAGCACTGCAGTGTTTGGGTGTTCTGTGTTTGTCTAAGATAATTACTCTGCCGAAATGTGATATTCCATACAAACTGATTGGTCAGTTCTTGACAAATGACTCGCAGTGCACTCATTCATTTAACCGAGTGCATCTAGAAGGCAGGAGCACATCATGTTGCATGTGCGTGCCAGCCACGCACCTCCATTGGAAATGACAATATGCGTGAACTCTACAGAAGATGCGATATGTAAACGGCCCCTAAAAGGCCGCTGTCATTTTTCAATCTCCAGCAGTTTATCTTCTTGCACAGACATGGTGGATTGACCTCATGTGTTGACAAATGAGTTGCGGATCCATTCCTTAGCAGTTTGTGGATCTGCAGATTACGCAAGGCCCTGCATCAACATCTTTGCATAGGGCCACGTAGAGCCTCTGCTTGTAGTAGTCTTGTTAATATTAATTTCAACTAATAAAGCTATTTATACAGAATGTCTATGTATTTATGAATTTACTGCTGTCTTGAAGGCATCTTAAATATACAGTTGAAGTCAGAATTATTAGCCCCAGAATTATTATTTTTTGATAGTCTACAGAACAAACTATGATGTTTAGAAATGTGTTGAAAAAGTCTTCTCTCCATTAAACAGAAATTGGGGAAAAATAAACAGAGGGGCTAATAATTCTGACTTCAACTGTACTTTAATAGCTTCAATTTCCTTATATAATAACAAAATGTCTCATTTAAGAAAACACATAAAATTTGCTCTGTGTAAAAAATATGTGCATGACCAATTCAAAGACATTATTGGCCTTACCCAAAGTCACTTTAAGGCAAGTCTTTTTACTCAGCGGCCATCTTTGAAATGCCTCTCAGGCATTATGTTCAGGCATTCTGTTTAAATGGGGAAACATCAAATTCTCCAAAACTGCTTGCCAAGCTTACAATTGAATTTCATATTAGGAATCACCAAAAATTAAACAATAACTGTCTCTTTAGTTTCATTTCTAAACATCCAAATCGCATAACATTTGCAGAAACTTACGTCTGGACCGAGCCCCTCCACTGGAGTATCGTCAGTCTATAGTGATTGATGATTGGCTCTTGTACTAGAAGGCAGGATTTATTCACCATATAGTGATCGATGATTGGCTCCTGTACTTGTAGGCGGGGCTTTATTCACCATATTGACCATTACACTTTTCACCATTCAAAAAGAAATGAGTGACATGCCTTGTGTATTCTATAGTCTTTGCCTGACCATAGAAACCTCTTTATTTTTGAGCCCTGTTGTCTTTATAAATCTTGCGCTTGTGAATGTGAATGTTTAGGCTAATAGTTTTCATACAGTTTGTAGATATAAAACATAATATAAAACAATAGCTCAATGCATTCTGCCTAACATCTTTGGAGCTCCATGGAACAAAATGAGGAGATTATGTGTGTGATTATGGATGGTTTTGTTCAATTAAAACAAGCTCTGGTGCAATTTCTCTGTTGGGGGCCATTTACATAGAACACGCTTTTCCATTCCAATAAACTTTCATTTCCAATCCATTCCATTCCAACAGTCTAAACATGTGCTTGAGGATGTGCGTGACCACTGCAAGCTTCTTCTTGCTTCTAGTATTTGCATGTGCTTTATGGGCATAGAATTAAATAAAATAGAAATAAAACACCATTCATTCATTCATTCATTCATTCATTCATTCATTCATTCATTCATTCATTTAAAAAAGTGCCTAAATTGTTTTGCTGTTTGTGATTTTTTTTTCAGTTGAATAAAAATCTACAGTATTTTCCATTTATATATTAGCAAATATTTTGTTAATATTTAAAATTATAAAAAAATATTTTCCATTCACATAGCCTATTAGCAAAACACAGAATTCACTAAAATAAAAGTAAAATAACATTCATCACAAGTTGATTTAAAAAAAGCACCTAAATAGTTTTGCAATTTGTGATTTTTTTAGTTGAATTAAAGACGATTTCTTAAAAAAAGTGTAAAAATCTCGTCTCGTTCTCATGAACCCAATCTCGTGTCTCGTCTCGTCTTGTCAAGTGAGCATCTTGACACACCCCTAATATATATATATACACACACACACACACACACACACACACACACACACACACATACAAACACACACACACACGCACACACACTTGTCAGAAGTCAGAAATATTAGCCCCCCTTAATTGTTAGCCCCCCTGTTTATTTTTTCCCAATTTCTGTTTAACGCGGAGCAGATTTTTTCAACATATTTCTAAACATAATAGTTTTAATAACTCATTTCTAATAACTGATATTTTATCTTTATCATGATGACAGTACATAATATTTTACCTGATTTTTTTCAAGACACTTCTATACTGCTTAATGTGACATTTAAAGGCTTAACTAGGTTAATAAGGTGAACTAGGCAGGTTAGGGTAATTAGAAAAGCTATTGTATAATGATGGTTTATTCTGTAGATTATCAAAAAAAAAAAAAATAGCTTGAAGGGGCTAATAATATTTTCCTTAAAATGATGTTTATAAAATTATTAACTGCTTTTCTTCTAGTTGAAATAAAACAAGTAAGATGTTCTTCAGAAGAAAAAATATTATCAGACATACTGTGAAAATGTCCTTGCTCTGTTAAACATCATTTGGGAAATATTTTTTCAAAATTTAATAAAATATTTTTATCACAAAGAAATCACAAAAAAAAGTGAAAAACTAGGGGGTCTGATGAATTAATTTTACCCATTAGAGGCTTTTTTTCACTTACTGTTGCCACACAACTGTGTATAAACCCCTATGAAAAATTTTTAATAGGACCCCTTAAAGTTTGATTTTAAAATGAAAGCGAACTATGATTATCATGCTTCGTTTTTGGGTGAGGACCAATAAAAGCAAATCCACAAACTACAAGTGTGAGCGCACCCTAAACAACCACACAATGTTCATTTCTGAGTAAACTAACCCTTTAAATTCCTGTTACTTTGCTTCGGATGAGAGAGAGATTGGAAGCAGAAAATGAGATGTTACTAATTGAAAACGATGCAGAGCTGACTGCTCTCCAGCTACAGAAAGGCAAGATCCATGAGGAAGCCAGTCTTATCAGTACTCAGCCTCCTCGCAGCTGCTCGTCTGGCAAAGGATTTCTGTCAACATACGCCACAATTCGGAAGTGTGCCAGGGACAGCTGGCAAAAACTTGATCCATATGAAATCGCAAAATTTACCATTATAGACCACGTCAAGGAGAAGTAATAGATCTTCTATATGGTCAAAGTGCCAAAAATACTGGGAGCGTATAGTTGCTGTTCATTAGCATAGCATGCAGGCGCACAAAGTCAAATAAACAACATCTGACAGGTCTATTGGAGAATGGATGGATCTTTAGGCTTTTGTTTGCCAACACAGATCTGGATTGGTGGATAGACAGCTGCCTCGCGCTGAAAACACACGCTAATGACTTCTCCTCAAATAGCGGCGGTTGTAGTGAACGTAAATGTAGAATTCTGAGATGCATTTGATGTACAGTCTGGGATCTGCAGTCCCTGTTTGACCCTGGTTAGTTGAGCCGTCTCCGGCTGATTCAACACTCACCTGGTTGTGTTTGATCTCGTCATTTGAAGTCTCATACGAATTCCGGAACAATGTGGATGTTCCACAGGAGGTTTGAACTGCGGGATGAAAGCCAGAGTGAGAATGTGTGAGAACACTTTTTTTTAATAAAGTGTTAAAATACTTGGAAAAATTGCATTCGTTGATGGTGAAACAAATCCAGGCTTTAATAAGATACTGTGTTAGGGCTGTAGCAAGAAATTCTAATGACTGTTTCCCGCAAATGCACTTCCCGTGGCCAACTGTGACTTCAAATAAGTTTTTTTTTCAATGCCACATATATTTAAACAGTAATAACATCTAATATTGGAAAGTCAGGTAGCACTTTACAATAATGTTATATGGTCACACTTTACAATAAGGTTTTATCAGATAATATTAGTTTATGTATTTACTAACATTCACTAATAATGAACAATACATGTACAGGATTTATGAATCATAATTCAGCATTTACTAATGCATTATTACCATTCAGATGCATGCTTGTAAATATGGGTTGAAGCACCATGAGTTAACATGAACTAACAATGAACAGCTGCATTTTCATTAACTAACATGAACAAATACTGTAATAAATGTATTGTTCATTGTTTGTTCACTAATGACTAATGTATATTGATATGTTAGTTACATTAGTGAACATGAACTAATGGTGAACAATGACTTAGTTGTGCGATACATTGTTTTTGTATTATACAAAAGCTTAATTGGTTTAATATTTACTCATACACTAGATGTATTTAAATAATGCATTAGAAAACATGATCTAAGAATGAAGAAATCTTTGTTAATGTAGACTTACAAATATAGTAAAGTGTTAGTTAATTCATTAGTTAACATGAACAAATAATGAACAATGAATCAGGTTCAGCACTATTTTCCAAAGTACTTATTGCATGGCTACTTGTGCAGTGGATATAAACTATTATTATATGAACTATTCTTATATATAGTGACTTTTCCTATGTATGTATATGTTCTGTATGTGTATGTGTTTGTATATATATATTCTGCAGTTCAGCACTCGTACAGCCTCTTCACCATTGTGTATTACTTCACCCACATGAGTCATGACAAGCAGAGTTTAACAAATATTGCAGCTATTGGACAACATAATGTACTTTTGAGGCTTTTTTTAGGCGAGGAGTTGTTTAGATTGCAACTATGCAGTTTATTTATAAGTATAGTGCTATTTTTAAAATATTTATATTTTTGGAGATTCAGCACATTGGCAGCCATCCGCAGAGCAAAGAAATTGATGGTTGACAGCTACAAGATGGCAACAAAGACCGCATAATAAGTCCTTAGGGAGAAAAACTTAACATAAATTTTCAAACTACAGCTGATCAAATCATTATAAAACTGGTGACATTCTAAGTCGATCTCTCTCTTTTGTATGTTTTAGTGCTGTATTTATACCATAGTAATCTTGTGGCATTTGATTTGCTTTGGCTTTTTTCGGGATTAATTACTGTGATATTCCGGTTGCAACAGAGAAATACTGGGAAATCTCTGTAGACTGATGGCATTTTATTCCATTCAGCCTTATAATCTTAAAATGTGAGCAAAATCTCCTGTTTTTGTCATCATTTTAAACATCAAGCTGGATAATCATTTAAATATAGCTGTAAAATGACGATTTTGAAGTTGCAACAGTTCCTGCTGTTCTGATTTCAGCTACAGATGGTAAGGAATGGTGGAAGATAGTTCCTCATACAAAAGAGTTTTGAAACTCTCGAGTATGATTTTCTTTTTTATATACATGATTATACCATCGAACTGTTGTATAAACGCAATATCACACTCGTAACGGCTGTGATACGGCTGTATATCATCCCTGGTGGGACACTAAGACACTCGGCCTGCAGCCTCAAACCAACGCACACCTCCCACCAGTGTGCATGTATATACTTTATATGTACATATTTGTAAATCTAATGGTTGTAAAATATACTTGCGTAGCAATTTCTGCAAGATTTTTAAATATATGTGCATATGTGAAATTCAAATATGGACCTATCTCATATGTAATTTGCATATACTGACATTTCAAAATGCTATAAGGTTTTGTCTTCTGAAAATCATGGTCAAATATATGATTGAGTTTTAAATTGATCCATTCATTGATATCAAATAACATTTATTAATAGTAGACAACCATGCTCTTATGTTGCATAGGTGCATTTGAAAGGAATATCCAAAAAATACACTGTATGAGTAAAATTATAGATATTTATTTTATGTCAGAAATTACTGGAATATTTAGTAAATACCATCTTGCATTAAGATATTTCGTCAATTTCTTATACTTATTCAAAACATATATTTTCAATTGCCAAAAACACAATTTGGATTAAATAAACAGTTAATTTAATTAAAATAAAATTAAGCAAAACTATAATAAATGACATTAATATTTAAAATAGTTGTCTTGTGTTTATTCTGAAACAGTCATCAGACATTTTTGCCCATTAACAAATTTTGCCACTCTTGAATTACTTCATGTTTTACTCTGATTTGGGGCTTTGTGTGTGTTAATTTTATGCCTTATGTTAAGTTCTTCAACAAGGCTGTGGACATCTTCCTCCTATAGTTAAACATACCTGCCATTGTGTCCTTTCTGGCAGTGTGTTCTCCTTTATTTGCATGATAAGTAGCATTGGTTCCAGTGGAGTCGAATTCGCTCTTCCTGTCCTTGAGACTGATCATCTCTCTGGGTGAAGCAGGAGCGCTGGCTGCAAATCAAACCATCACAAAAAAAATAAATAAATAAATAAATAAACTGTTTACCAACATACTGTACACTGGTCCCATTTCAAACTCAATAGCCCATTCTCTCTCTCTCTCTCTCTTTTAATGTCTATCCTCATTTTAGCCTTTCCTTCCCTTGTTCTAGTTACTGTTCAGTCCGGACGTCTATCTCGCTCTCTTTTGTCTTTGTTCCTAGTTTGCTGTCTGTATGAGGCTGGACATGCAGAGATGTGCATCATTATTCATCATTAGTGCTGTTTAGCATGACAGCATGAAGGATGTTTCCAACAGGTCCTGTAACAGCCAGCTCCAATCTTACCCAGCTTCCCTGACTCATGACAAACAAGAAACTGTACAAAAATACCACATTTGTCCTTGAAGTGCCATACTTTAAAAAAAAAAAGTCACGACAGAAATTGTGAAGTTGCCAAATGACAAACACAATTCACATGGAAGTAAAGTGCACTTTTACATTTTCCTGAGTAAATATTATGTGGAGTTTTATTATTGTTTTATTGCAGTTGCTGTATGTGTTTTGAGTGGTTGTTGGAGTGTTGCTATACAGTTGCTAGAATGTTCTGATTGGTTTTTAGATTGTTTGCTAAACTTTTTCAGTAAAGTATTTTGATTGGTTGAAAGTTGTTGTGAAGTTGCAAGGGTTTCCTGGGTGTCTGTTGGAGTGTTGCTATGCAGTTGCAATAGACCCTTTTCACATTTCCGGGTTTCTCAGTAGCAGATGGCGTCATAGTTGGGTAAACTTAGAGCGCAGTGGATAGGAGAGTACAACACATCATTTTTTACAATTCTATTTGCTGAAATAATAAAAGAAAAATGCCATGATGGTGTTATCAAGACTTTCAGAAAAAGGAAAAAAAACACAGTGTGAGACTGATGGCGGCAGCCAGAGGAGCGAATAACAGCAGATTCACTCTCAGCCCCACAGATGCAGCATTAGAAACACCTCACATAAGCGATAATTCGTTTTTTGTAATTTAACGCAAAAGTGATATAATACATACATAAATGCATAAAAATGTTCATACGTTTAAAAACAATCTATCAAAATATTAAACATTTTTAAGGATTTAAGATTATGTTGACCATTAAACGCATCATAACAGTCTTGTGAAAAGGGTCCATATGTTCTGACTGCTTTGTTAGGGTGTTGACATGCTGCTGCTAAGGCAACTACCTAGAGTGTTGGGTATCCTGAATGGTTTTAAGCAGTAATGAAGTTGCAAGGGTTTCCTGGGTGGCTGTTGGAGCGTTGCTATGCAGTTGCAGTTATATTATGATTGCGTGTTAGGGTGTTGCTTGGTGCTGCTAAGACAACATATTAAGTCTACATAGTTAAGAGCGTGGCCAATTAAGTGACAGCTAGGTCTCACTGGTAGCCGTCACTTCACCTCAGCTGATTCCAGCTGATTAGCTGCTGAACTCTGCATATGCATCATATTTTTATTTTGGTTTATGTGGTTTTACACAGTCAGTTGCCTTTTGGTATTATTTCTTACAATGATCAGATGATATGGCATGCTGTGTGCACCTAATTGTGCTCACAAACTATTAATGTGGCCTGTTTCCCAGGTGAGTGAAATTATATAGTTATACCATCTCAAAAATGTATTTGTTTTATTTAAGATTATTCATCATTTATAATTTTCTTTAGACCTATAATGCTCTCCAGAATCTAACAGATTAATTAGCTGCAGGCTATAGAACAGTCATCTGAAACGCTGTCATACAGTGTTATGCCTGGATTTAATACTGTATATAGCCTTGCATTTACTAACACAGACTACATTTTTAGTGTTTGAAAGTAATTTGCATATTCCTTCTGTAGAAAAACGTCATAAGAACAATTATTAGTGGCTCAATTTTTACAAGTGTTTTAAAAGAATAAACACTATTGATATAGTGTACAACCAAGCACATGTGGTCAGAACACAAACAAATCACAATTAATGAAGTATTGATAGTTTCTCCTATTGAAAAGCCAGTTTAAGCAAAATGCTAGCAGGCATCGGTAGCTCCACCCACGCTCTGCCTGATGATGCTCGAACAAAATGGTGACAGTTGGCCACGCCTACTGGTAGCTTCTTGTGGGTTTTTCAGAAAGCAATAGGTGACATCACGGGTACTATTTCCATAACTTTTACAATCTATGGCATTCAGAAGCTAAGGCGGGGATCTCAAACTCAAATTGGCAGGGGCCTATTTCAGTGACTGACAGTTCATGAGAGGCCCAGTTTAACATTCAAGCACAAGAAAAAGTGGAAACCTGACATTGTTGATGAATCTTAGGACAACATCCATGACATATTTTAAGCATTACCTGACACCAGTGATAATGCAAATCAGCACGTTTAATCTACAATTGTTGTGTGTAGTATGGCCGAGTGTTAGACACAGTCATTCTTCCACAGACTATATGCAGTCAAAACTCTAGCCTTTTTTTCTTGTTGTACATATTGAAGGGGTAGTTTAAATTGAAATTAAAATACTACAAATAACAGGCATAAAAATTATTCTGTCCCATCAAATTGTATTGTCCCAATAGCGTAAGAACAGCAGAAAGCAGTTTGGGTAACTTAAATGACTTTACTGGCAATTTTTCTTCTAAATATCTTTCTTTTCTTTTTTTTGTAAATCAAAAAGGGGAAAAGTATGTACATATTCACATTTACTTTAACAAGTTCAATTCAACTAGCAGTACTATTTTTCTAATGTACACAGTTTTTATGCAAATTTTAATATGCGTGAGGAAACTATTAAATAACACCGATTGAATCGAATATTAGCAACATGTAAGCAATGAAGACGTGTTTGTACAACAAAATACAGGTGGTATAAAACTCTAATAATCAAACGACCCTTGAATATTTACAAAAATAGAGCTTTAGTAAAAATAGAGCACTTACGGACATTTATTTCAACGTTTGAATCAGCCACAGAATTAAAACACACATGTGTTACTCTCCACCGTACACTGGGAGAAAATAAAAGTAAAACGAATCTGAATTCAGTACTTTAAATGTCGACTAGGAAGCGGGTCAAAACCACAAGTGGCTAGACGCAACAGCACAACAATAATAGTGGTAAAAAACGTGTTTTGGCGGGTTGAATCGTATTATATTTTTCACGCCAGTTGCGGACTGGAGGTAGAAGGAGCTACCCTGAGCTAGGGTATTCTGAATGGTTCCCAGCAATAGTGAAGTTGCAAGGGTTTCCTGAGTGGCTGATGGAGGGTTTCTGTTCAGTTGCTAAGATGTTCTGATTGGTTGTTGGGGTGTTATAGAATAATATAATATAATATTATAGTAATATATATTATATAGTATATATATTATAATGCTAAAATTATATGGTAATACTATTCAGTAGCTGTAGGGGATTTTGAATGCTTGTTATTTGCTTTGCAGCAGCTGGTGTTTCCAGTGTTGTTATGTATGTTCTAGATTGTTTGGAGTGGTTGTTCGTGTCTTGCTATGTGGCTACTAGAGTGCAATGAATGGTTGTCAGAATGTTGCTCTGTGGTTGCTAGAGTTTTCTGACTGGTTATAGAATGTTGGGATGTAGTTGTGATATTGTTCTTTGATGTTTTTAGAGTTATGCAGTTGCTGAAGTGTTTTGAATAGGTGTGTGATATTTATTGTCTATAATAAATAGTGCATATATTGTGGGAGCTGAGAATATTTAGTATGCCACATGCTCTGTACAAAACACAGAATCACTATATAAAATTCTCTACTCCACATAAATCAAACATGCTTGATCCAGCCAGGAGCATGTGTAAAAACTAGTTTGGCAGAATCTCTACAAGAGAGTTTTCAGCAGTCTGCTTTTTATTTTGTTTAATCCATTAAAAGTATGTTTTTGTTATGCATATGAAAGTAATTAACAATATTTACCAATCTTCTAAATATGTTTTGCAAGGTGTCCAAGTTTTATATAAATCAATCAGACATCAGACATCTGAATATAAATTATTATACAGTCACTGCAGAACTAGACAAATCAACAAAGCTGCTTTCAAAAGTGTTGATTTATTTTTATAATTCTAACTTTTGCTTGTCATATATATATTTTTTGTTAAAGAAAATAGTCAGCCTGTGCTTGATCGACACATAAGGAACCCTAATAAAGAGTGCTCAGCTGCTCTAAATCCAGCACACGCACACACATATGTACTTGACATTGATTATCAATAGCAGCAGCCGTTTGCATTAAAGCTATTTTCAGCACTGGCAGTTTGCACTAATTAGTCTTGCATTTTTCAAGTTTAAACTGATTAATTTATTTAAAGAACGCAATTAAGAATGTTTATTTTTGCCATGCTAATTTACTATTGGTGTATATAGCTTTTTAATCACATACATGTTCTATGCACAGAAACCACACAGACTTGAAACTTGGAGTAGCTGCAGCTCTTTCTGAAAGGTGAATTAGCATTTGTTTGTCTCAGAGCAACACTGTGTAATCTGTTAATCTGTTTTCGAACAAATCATACGAGTCAGTGGTCCATTCATAAGCTACAGTACTCTCTTTGTTTCTAAAAGAATCTTTCGTGCAGTTTGTGTAAATCATTTGGTTAAATAACACAATCATTCGTTAAGACAGGGGCTTGCTGCCATCTATTGATGGCTTTAACATCATGCCTATTTAACAATAAATAGCCTACAAAAACACGTAAGACACCAGCCCCAAAAACCAACATAGACTCATTCTGAAAACGTAGCCCTATATAAACTTCAGAAGATTGCAAATTATGTAATCAGAGCTGCAGAACAAAAAACAAAAATGACGTAAACAAGTAACAGGGTGAGAAAGTGGGAAAATCTGAAAACGTGGTAAAAATCAGGCTGCTGTAAGGGTTTTTCTTTTTCTGGACTGCTTCTTAAATCACTGTGGTTTGGTTTAGGGAAGGTGTACACAAAAAAAAAGAAAAAGAAAAAAAAAGGATTTTGCTCTCTTCAGAAATGTATATAGACGTACATAATCAGAATAAACCTGGGTTGCCAAAAACATACTCTGCAAAATATTATTTATGGTTCATAATAATAATAAAAACAAAATCATAAAAATATTTAAATATTTTTATTTTGTCAATATTGCATACCATGAGTACTGAGTGTTCCCCTTCGGGGGGAACTTCAGCACTATAAGTGGATTTGATTTGTAAAATCCACGCATTGGGAGGTTCGGTTCAGAAGCTACTCGTCTGAAAGAGTATTGAACGGGCCAATTAAGAATGAATTGGCAGCGCAAGCCTGCGCAGGTGAGCGGCATAAGCAATCAACTGAGTATATAAGCTCACCTGGCGCCAGCAGACGCTATCCTTTTCGCTTCAGAGACTTTCTGATCGAGTCGATGAGGGTTCCTCCTGCTGTGACCAGCGATTCTGAGCGAACGAGAGCATTCTCCCGGTCCAGAGTGTGTACACGCAGTGGCAGACGGTCGAGCTGGGTTTCTCCCTTGCCTGGCGTTCTTTGGGTCCGGTCCTCCAGAGCGGTGCGTATAAAGTTGCAAACTTCACAGAAAGAGCAACACAGTCGTGCAGCACGTCCTTATCAGGAACGTCCTTATCTTTTTTCTGCTCGTGCTGCGTGATCCGTCGCGACTGTGCGTTTCTGGATGCGGTGGTTTCCTGTCCTCGGATGATGGGCGCGGGCACTGCGTTACATGTCTGGGGGTCCAGCATGTTAATGCGCTGCTCGCGGGCAGTTCATGTCGTCATTGCGATGCCATGACTGTTGCGCAAGATCGCGGTTAGCCTTTGCAAAAGGGTGAACCACCCCAGTTGTCCCCTGCTCTGCAGCGGGCACTCGGGCAGATCTGAGGGTTTCAGCGAGAGATAATCCGTCGCCCACGGGCCCGCGGACCTCCCGCTCCTCTAAGCGCTCCATCCAAGCTTCGGGCGGGGGAAGCGATCCGTCTAACAGATGGTAGCCCTTACGCCCGATGACACCGGAGACCAGATGTCCACCGCGGCATCGGAGGGTGGGCTTTCATTGTCCGATGATGATCCAGACCCGCTCGCCCCCTTCGGGCTGGTGAGCGCTGTCACTACGGATCCTGAAACGGACATGTTAGCCGTGCTTTCCCGGGCTGCTTCGGCTGTGGGTTGGAGATGGTTTATCCCCCAGCTCCGCGGCCGGACCGACTAGAGGGGCGTTCCCTTCTTCCCGGAGGTGCACAGTAGGCTCACGCGGTCTTGTAAAGCACTTTTTTCTGCTCGTGCTGCGTGTTCCTCCACCCTAACCACTCTTGACGGTGAAACAGCCAGGGGGTATGTGGCGATTCCTCAGGTTGAGTGCGCGATGGCGGTAAATCCGCGCGGCGCCTCTTCTTGGCGGGGTCCGCCTCGTCTCCCATCCAAAGCCTGTAAGTTATCTACCTCCCTCGGAGCTAGAGCTTACATAGCTGCGGGCCAGGCTGCTTCCGCCTTGCATGCGATAGCCACCTACCAGCGCTACCAAGCGCAGGCGCTGGCCGAGCTGCACGAGGGTGGGTCCAACCCAGGCTTACGAGCTTCGCACCACCGCCGACTTAGCTCTTCGGACTACTGAGTCCGCTGCGTGTGCGTTGGGGAGGACGATGTCCACATTAGTGGTCCAAAAGCGCCACCCCTGGCTGATATGCGCAAAGTCGACAAAGTCCGCTTTCTTGACTTCCCCATATCCCCAGCCAGGTTCGGCGACACTGTCTGTGAATTCACCCAGGAATTCAAGGCGGTGAGAGAGTAGTTGGTGGGTGATGTCTTATCGGCGGTCCGTAGCCCGCTCCGCCCGCCGTGCCATTCATACCTGCTCCTCGCCGAAGGCGCCCGCCTACGAGAGCTGCTCCGCCCCCGCACACGCCTCAGGCGAAGCGAGCGCGTCGGGCACCTCGGAAGCAGGCAGCCCCCCCTGCCCAGAACGCCGCTAAGTCCGGCAACGGACCGCGAAGCGCCCCTGGGACAGGCCATCTGGAGAAGAGGGAACTTGCTCTTTCCCCGCTGGAGGGCGGGGCCCCATTTCCAACGGCACTTTTTACTGCCATGAAAACATTATGAAAGGGCACTTTCACTTCCCCAGATGTGACAGCCCGAAATCTGCCAGTCTGGGACGCTATGCTTTCTAGCTTGCAGATTCGGTGCGTTTCGCCAGTGGCTCACGAGCGCTGGGAGGACGGTCTCCTTTCTCCCACCCCTCGAGCCTCCCCTCCGGAGCTCGGGTTTGGAGTGAGAGCAAATATCTCACCTCCAGCTTTTCCGTGGGACCCGCGAGCTTCCCGGATCAGCACACCCACTCCGCGCTGCCCCACTGCTGGTACGTCAGCGATTGTAGCGATGAGTCCATTAGCGAGAGCTCTGCCTGCCTGGTTAGCGCGGGCCAGCTCTTTGCGGTGGCTCATACGCACAATCAGACTCGGCTATGCGATTCAGTTCGCGAAACGGCCCCCCAAGTCACGGGTGTGTATTCACCAGGGTCAGCCCCCTGTCCGCCCCTGTCTTGCGAGAGGAGATTGCTGTCCTCCTGGCGAAGGATGCAATCGAGCCGCTCCCTCCAGCCGAGATGGAGAGTGGGTTTTACAGCCCACGCTTCATCGTGCCCAAAAAGAGCCTTGGGTCACGGCCAATCCTAGATCTGCGCGTTTTGAACCGCTGCCTGCACAAGCTGCCGTTCAGAATGCTCACGCAGAAGCGCATCCTCCGGTGCGTTCGTCCTCTGGGTTGGTCTGCAGCATTAGACCTGATGGACGCGTATTTCCATGTCTCCACTCTTCCTCGCCACCGACAGTTTCTGCGGTTTGCGTTTGAAGGTCGAGCTTGGCAATACAAAGCCCTCCCCTTCGGGCTCTCTCTGTCTCCGCGGGTCCTCACCAAGCCCGCGGAGGGTGCCTCAGCGCCCCTTCGGCTCGCGGGCATCTGCATACTCAATTTCTTTACGACTGGCTGATTTTTGCCCTCTCTCGGAGCAGTTGATTATGCACAGAGACAAAGTGCTCTGGCACTTCCACCTGTGGGGGTTTCAGGTCAACCGAGAAAAGAGCAAACTCGCCCCCGTGCAGAGGATCTCTTCTCTCGGGCTGGAGCTGGACTCGGTCACCATGGCAGCGCGCCTCTCCGGAGAGCGCGCTCAGCTGACGCTGTACTGTCTGAGAGAGCTCGACAGTAAAATAGTGGTCCCACTGAAACTATTTCAGAGGCTCCTGGGGCATATGGCATCCGCAGCCGCTTCATGCCGCTCGGATTATTCTATATGAGACCACTTCAGCACTGGCTTCACGATCGAGTCCCCAGACGCGCATGGCACGCGCGCGCACACCGAGTCTCTGTTACTGCGCTGTGTCGCCGCGCCCTCAGCCCTTGGAGCGACCCCTCGTTCCTACAGGCCTGGGTGTCTCTAGAACAGGCGTCCAGTCTTGTTGTCGTTTCAGCAGACACTTCCAACACGGGCTGGGGGGCTGTGCGTTGCGGGCATGCGGCTGCGGACCTGTGGAAAGGTACCCAGTTGCATTGGCATATCGCCTGGAGCTGTTGGCAGTGTTCCTCGCTCTCCACCGTTTTTTTCCGGTGCTGGAGCGGCAACACGTGCTGGTCAGGACGGACAGTACGGCGGCGGTGGCGTATATCAGCCGTATAGGGGGTATGCGCTCTCGCCGCATGTCTCAGCTCGCCCGCCGTCTGCTCCTCTGGAGTCATCCGCGGCTGAAATCGCTGCACACCATTCATATTAAGGCAAGCTCAACCGTGCAGCCGATGCGCTCTCACGGCAGCCTTGCGTCCTGGAGAATGGAGACTCCACCCCGAGTCTGTTCAGCTGATATGGGCGCGATTCGGGGAAGCCCAGATCGTTCTGTTGCTTCCCCCGAGATCGCTCATTGCCAGTTGTTCTTTCCCTGACCGAGTGCTCTCGGCACGGATGCACTGGCTTACAGCTGGCCTCGGGGCACGCGCAAATACGCGTTTCCCCCAGTGAGCCTGCTCGCGCAGTTACTGTGCAAGGTCAGGAAGAGGACGAGGAACAGGTTGCTGGTTGCGCCCCTCTGGCTCAACCGGACCTGGATGTCAGAGCTCTCCCTCGCGATAGCCCTCCCCTGGCAGTCCCTTCGAGAGAGCACCTACTCTCTCAGGGACAGGGCACCACCTGGCACCCTCGCCGATCTTTGAAGAGATTTTAGACGCGAGGAAGACTTAGGTAACCTCCGATTGCGGTGGCTAATACCGTCACTCGGGCTAGAGCCCCCTCCCCGAGCGCGCCTATGCCCTGACGTGGAGTCTATTCACTGAATGGTGTGTCTCTCGCTGAGAAGACCCCCGTAATTTGCCAGATCAGCGTTGTGCTTTCTTTACGCCGAGAGAAGCTGGAGAGCAGGCTGTCGCCCTCCACACTCAAGGTTACGTGGCTGCCATCTCCGCTCTCATAACGCGGTGGCTGGCAGCACCGTGGGAACGCATAACCTCATCATCCGGTTCCTCAGGGGCGTTAAGCGAATTAATCCATCCCGCCCCCTCTCATGCCCTCTTAGGATCTCGCCCTCGCTACACAAGCCGCGTCAGATCCCTTCGATCCTCGACTCAGTATCTTTCTGTCCCTGAAGACAGCTCTGCTGGTCGCGTTGATATCGATTAGAGGGTCGGGGACCCGGAGGCATTTTTCGGTCAGTGACTCGTGCCTGTAATTGGGCTGGCTTCTCTCACGTCCTGAGACCCCGCCCGCGATATGTGCCCAAGGTTCCTACCACTCCGTTTTAATACGAGGTAGTGAGCCTGCAAGCGCTGCCCTCGGAGGAGGCAGACCCAGCCCTTCTTTATTGTCCAGTTCGCGTTTTGCGTATTATCCGGACCGCACTCAGAGTTTAGATCATCTGAGCAGCTCTTCGTCTGTTATAACGGTCGGCAGCAGGGAAGTGCCGTACCGAAATAAGTTCCCACTAGATTGTGGATGCCTTTCTTTCACTATCAGAGCCGAGATAAGCCGCGTCCCCCGAGAGCGCGTGCACACTCCACTCGGAGTTTCGCATCCTCTCGAGCGCGCGCACGCGGCGCCCCTCTAACAGACTTCTGTAGAGCTGCGGGCTGGGTGACACCCAACACATTCAGTTTTACAATCTGCGAGTGGAGCCGGTTTCCTCAAGGGTATTAGGTAACCCTTGGTGATTGAGGAAACAATTCGGTAGGGTGTTGAAACACGCTTGCTGCGCCATTTTCCCTAACACGGAGATACGCGCGCCTTTTTATCTGTCAGTAAAGTTCCCCGTCAGGTGAGCCCTGCAGATTCCTCCGTGGCCCCCAGCACTGACTCAGCGGAGGAGTCACTTGCTGGCCCACTACGTTGTAGGTCTGCCCGCTGGTCAGCCCGCGTTTTGGGTAAAGGTGCCTGCTATGCGTGATCCCCACTAGGCGATCCCATATGCTTATTCCGCCACGGTTAAGTCCCCCCCCTGGGCGGACCCGTGTCTTCCCTCCCCGCTAACCACTCTTTTGCTATGCGTACTCCCCCTTTTTAGGGCTAGTCCATATGTAAATTCTGCCATCTATCCCCCCTTGGGTAACGGATGGCCTCCGCAGCGTCCTCCCTATCGGGATTGCACGCTTCCCAACGTACTGTCGTATTTTCCTAGAATTATCTAGATGCTCACGACTTCCCAAAAAATATATCTAAATCCGTAAAACTTCTGTTGAAGTAGGATAAATTAGGGCCAGGGACACGTTGGAGGACCGCGCCCCCCATGATGCGGGTGCGTCACGCTTGCTTGACTATCTCCTCATCGGGGGTGTTGGTAAGGTGCAGTCATTATGGCGCTTTCAATGGGCTCCCAATGCGTGGATTTTACAAATCAAATCCACTTATAGTGCTGAAGTTCCCCCCGAAGGGGAACGTTCGAGGTTACTAAAGTAACCCTTCGTTCCCCGAGGAGGGGAACGGAAGCACTATACTCCGTCGCCATAATGACTGTCCCTTAGCTGTTGAAAGTCTCTTCAGCTTAAAAAGGATAGCGTCTGCTGGCGCCAGGTGAGCTTATATACTCAGTTGATTGCTTATGCCGCTCACCTGCGCAGGCTTGCGCTGCCAATTCATTCTTAATTGGCCCGTTCAATACTCTTTCAGACGAGTAGCTTCTGAACCGAACCTCCCAATGCGTGGATTTTACAAATCAAATCCACTTATAGTGCTTCCGTTCCCCTCCTCGGGGAACGAAGGGTTACTTTAGTAACCTCGAACGTTTCTGACTGTGTTGCTATGTGATGTCTCGAATATGTTCTGCTGTGGGTTGTTAAGTGGTTTGGGAGGCTTTATACTGTAAGTGGTTGTTAGATTGTTTTATAGTGGTTGTTAGATAGTCAGATAGATCAGCTTCCTGAAAAATCTCATTGGTCTATAACATTCTGCTGCTTATACGCACAATATATTTAACATAAATTTTTCAGGTTTTAAAATACATACATTAAAAAAATTGCTTTTTATTATTATGAAATCTCTGTGTGTTATTTTGTGTTCAGCGTAATGGATCCTGTTACAAGAATAACCCCAACTTTCACTTGAAGCCACTTTTGTTCCACATTAGTAGGCCACACTAAAGCTGCGCGTGCAGAATTACGCACATTTTCCGCATATTTTCTGTAGAATTCAACAGATTTTTGCAGATTTTTAGCCCATCATTAAGTCTGTTTATTTACTTGAGTAATTGTGTAAACCTAAATTTATTCAGTTTTTTTTTATTAAGTACAGCAATATTATTGACTAATATGAAAATGTTCATCTGATTTATGTACAACACAATTTGTACAGTAATATTATCTGTCTTTTAGTAGAGATATTATGTGAGAGACTTGCTTTGTATACCAAATGAAGTGAATCTAATTGGATTTGCATTTTAAACATTAAATAAAAGTTAAAAAGGTATTTTTATTTCATATATTAAGGTTTTAGTTATGATACTCCCAAAATAATTCAGCAGAAATCCGCAGATTTTTACCAAAATTCTCAGCAGAAATAGCAAAAAACGTCCGAAGTTTCCGTCTGGCGCTGCATATTACCTTTGCATTAGTTGAATCATTTGTAATTCATACTCTTGTTGGTCATACGTCGTCACCTACAGTGCATGTCTTTGGACTGTGGGGGAAACAGGAGCACCCGGAGGAAACCAACGCCAACATGGGGCATTGCAATTTGCAAACTCCACACAGAAATGCCAACTTGCCCAGCCGGGCTACGAACTAACCTCTTGCTACCGATTCGTGAAATAAAATCAATAAATCACTTTCCTTTGACATCTCCCTAGTTTGATATATTATTCTTCATATTATTATTTTCATTAATTTCCCATACTATTCCCCTTTCTGATACGGAATACCACTAGAGGTCATAAATGAAATCTGTCTTGATTTCTGCTGCTGTAATGAGCTCTGAGTGTTTTGTCCTAGTCACTTCAGAACATCTGTATGAAGGTCACAGAGATCAGGAATGAGTCTCCCCTCTGTGCCTAAAAATCCCTTCCAGCCTCAATGCTCTAACCGGATCAGCGTCACACCCCCTCCGGCCCTCCTACAGCCCGGTCTGATAGAGCCCGGATCCCTGGATAGTGGGCAGCGGCACTATCTCTAAAGCACACAGCTACCCGAGGGCTCACGGCATGGAAGACCTCTTTGGCCAGCACAGAAGGATTTAGACACACACGCACACACATACACACCTTTTACTGATCAGGCCAGACAGCGAAACACAAACTCGTTCATAAACACACACACACGCAGGCTTTACTGAAACAAACTCATTCATAAACAAATACACAAGCACGCACACACACACACACACACCTTTTAGTTCAGACTGCATGTTTTTAGCCCCGATTTTGGCTCGCCGACAGGTTTTGAGAAATCGCAGACAAATGCCTGAAATTACAGGCAAATCGCTGCTCGTGCACGTGAGTGACAATCACACAGTATGAATTATCAAAGACGCGATCTGAGAGAATCGCCGATGCCTGTGAGATATTTGGCATGCTAAATATCTGGAGCTGTCGGCGATTCAAATCATGCCGTGTGAATTGAGTTTTGACTGAAAATAACATCGGCGATCGCCTACAGCCAATGAGAGAGCGGCATTCACTTGTGTGTGCGTGTGTGTATACCTGCTGCAGGCTAGCGGGAGGCTGGGGGAGAAGTTAAAAGCGCTCTTTTTCGGTTTATTTGGACCCACAAAATGGAGGAAAACTAGTGGAGGTTTGACAGGACTCAGGAGCAACCGTGTCTGTTTGACGATTTATACAGAAAGAAATTAGTTTATTATCAACGTTGAGGAGAAATGGCTAATTCCCGGGTGAGCAAACATGTACATGCTCTACCCCATTAAAGGCTTCTTTCTCATTATGTAGTCAATAACAAAAGATATACTACGTGTTTTTGGCTGTGAGACGTAGTTTGGACGAAGTTGTCGGCGATTCTTCCTATAGTAAAGTCATGCAATGTGAATGTCCCTGTCGTCGATCCATCTTGCAGTGTGAACAAAGCAGCGACGAAACGCTAGCCCAGAGAGTCATGCACTGTGTAAACATCTGTGACACGACTACTTTGAAAATCACGCAGTCTGAACTTGGCATAATCAATCCAGACCGCAAAAAACAGACTTGCTCAAACACACACACTACCACACACACAAACACACACTCTCCAGCTTCCTCCAATAAAACACATAATAGCTCCGAGCACCACTCTACCCACAATGGCCAAGAGAAACATTAGCATGCTAATTATTTCAAACCCATAATCAGATTATAACTGCAATTGCTTTACCCTCTTCTAAACTGCCTTAATATGACTCCTAATCTAATCAGCACTCCTCCACAATGCATCATTTCACAAAAAAATATGCACATAACTGATCTTCCCTCTTAAATATCAAGCATCTCTGGTGCAGCGTCTGTTAAAACATGTACATTTCCATAAGACCTCAACAGTCATGACTCTCAGAAACACATGACGCAGTTTGATAGAAAATCAGTACTGATGCGTTTAACTCTGAGTTCTGATTTGATTTTCTTCAGGCAAAGCTGTGACTCTGGTAAACAGCTGATGATCTTAATGGTAGAAAATGAAAACAATATGTCTCAATGGACGTGTCGGAAAAATTGATATGTGCTACACAGCAGATCTCCGTGATTTAGCCGGATTTCTGCGGGAGAAAGGCTTTTGTGTCAGAGCTCCGTTGGCATCAGGAGAGAAACTATCGACTATTTCAACACTTGTGTCACGTATATCTCCTTGCCTACAGCTTTGAGATGTGATTCTGTGAGAAATGTGTCTTGATAGACCAGCCAATGCGCACAACAGTCAACTATTTTTGTCAGTGCATCTTTTGAATGAAAGTTACTTCCTATGAAACCATGCAAAAACACTCTAAACATTAAACATTAACCGTTATAGTTGTATAACTATGTTATGTAAGCTGCAGAAAGCAAAAGTAGTCTGTCTGTACTGTATGTCTATGAAAGTCAGGTCTGAAGGCCATCAAGTTTCAATTAGAAATTGAATGAGTAAAATAAAGAGAGAAAAAACTAAAGCATATCATTTACAGTTTTTTTTATTCCTAAAGATCCTACGCTTTTGTTTTGAAACGTGGGTTTAAACTGCTACAAGTTTCACACATTTCTAAACAGTTTGCAAACTAATCGTGGCTTTCTTTGTAGCTGCTATTAAATACGTTTCTTTTTAAGCAAACTTTAAGGCTTTGTCTGTTAATATGTGTTTTGTATTGAAGTTCTGAAATACGTTCATGACCAGATTTTACTTTGCCTTTGCCCCTGGAAGTAATTGTTTTTTTTAATTGAATCAAATTAACTTTATATCACTTCAACTTACATCAGTTAACCAGATTTGCATAACTTAAAAACTGAAGTTGATTAGCTTATTAAAATAAGTTCAAGTAGCATTTAAAACATATGTTGTCATTGCTTTTTGATCATATCAAAAATCGTTTCATGTAGTTTTTTTTTACAGTGTAGTTAACCCATGAGTCATTTTGAGATTCATTAGAATGTCTGTGAACATGTCAAACCAACAATCAAAGATCACCAATTTAATCCTAGGATTTCAGGAATCTTTTAGCATTTCCCAAATTTGTCTTAGATGACAAAATTGTGGGTGACGCAGTGGCGCAGTGGGTAGCACGTTCGCCTCACAGCAAGAAGGTCGCTGGGTCGCTGGTTCGAGCCTCGGCTCAGTTGGTGTTTCTGTGTGGAGTTTGCATGTTCTCCGGGTGCTCCGGAGTTTCCCCACAGTCCAAAGACATGCAGTACAGGTGAATTGGGTAGGCTAAATTGTCTGTAGTGTATGAGTGTGTGTGCGAATGTTTCCCAGAAATGGGTTGCGGCTGGAAGGGCATCCGCTGCGTAAAAACTTGCTGGATAAGTTGGCTATTCATTCCGCTGTGGCGACCCTGGACTAAGCCAACAAGAAAATGAATGAATGACAAAATCGTGGCTGAAATCTCACAGTGTGACCAGGGCTGTAGTGCCCATTGATGTCAGATTTTTCCTCCGATGAAGTGCAATGTCAGAAGACTTCAGACACTTTCCTGCAGTGTGACAACAGCTACGATAAGTGTCAATCTAAGAACCATTAGGAGCTTAGAATTTGATGATGCGATCCTTGAGACAATTCAAATAACTGCAGGGAAATGTCAAAACAGTTTTTCTCTTCCTGGTTTTATTATTGAGACACGCCGTTTGCAAAATTGCCGCTACAGATTGTTTACTTTTTCTGTGAGGAATCATTTCAGGATGCGGGCTAGTGAAAGTGTCACAGGTGGATGACGTCAAACTCAGGGGCATTTTCTATTGTGTTTGGTGTGTCTTTATTGCCGTTCAGTCTGACTTTATGACGGCTGAGGTCTTACAGTGTGACATAAGAGCCATGTTCGTGCAGTCTGACATGCTACAATAATTCAGGATTATAAAAAATAAAAATAAATAAATACAATTTTTAAAACGCAGTGTGAGCCTTAGATGTATTTTAAATACAAGATTGCTAGGAAAGTTCTTCTGTGTTCAACAGAAAAAAAGGTTTGAGTAAATGATGAGTATTTTCATTTTTTATCCAAGTGTTTCTTATTTATTTTCACACCTGTGCCATCGATCTGTTGTTTAAACACAATATCACTCTCATAATTGCACGATATGGCTCTTTATGAGTGCAATATTGCTTATTTAAACACCCTTAATGGATTCAATTGTACTTATAATAACATTTAAAAAGCTGCTGCCCTCAATCTGTCTCTGTAATACAGCAAAATCTGGCAACTCAACATCATAACTGTTGTGTTCTTAGGGTCTGGCATTCCATTAAAGTATATTTGAAGATCTTGACTGGTGGCATCGGAAGCACTACCTTCATGCTTCATGATTAAATTATAAAAGTCAACAAAGTGCCATTGAAGTTCATGCCAAAAACCTTGATGTGGATTTACTGACCAGGCAGAGCTCCAATTTGACTGAGCAACAGCTTCAGAAACACATCAAAATGTGTGTATCATTATAATGTGAGGTCAGTTGACAATAATAATGTAATGGAAAAAACAAAAGAGAAAAAAAGACAAACACTGTAAGCCATAAAATAAAAAAGACGATTTGCAGGAGATTTTCAGTGAAATTGATCTACTACATACAGTTGAAGTCAGAGTTGTTAGCCCTCCTGAATTATTAGCTCCCCTGTATATATATTTCCCCCCAATTTCTATTTAATGGAAAGATTTTCTAAACACACATTTCTAAACATAATAATTTTAATAACTAATTTCTAATAACTGATTTGTTCCATCTTTGCCATTATGACAGTATACATAATATTTGACAAGCTATTTTTCATCATGGTGTTTAGCCCAAAGTGACATTTAAAGGCCTGACTTAGTTACTTGGGCAAATTAGGGTAATTAGACCAATTATTGTATAACAATGATTTGTTCAGTAGACAATCAAAAAAAAATAAATTTTATTATTATGGACCCTTTTCACATTTTTGGGTTTCTCAGTAGCAGAAGGCTTCATAGTTGGGTAAATTAAGAGTGCAGTGAATGGGAGATTACAACAAATCATTTTTTTACAATCCTAGTTACTGAAATAATAAAAGAAAATCTCCCCTTTGTTGTTATCGATACTTTCAGAAAAAGGAAATAAATAGTGTGAGACTGATGACGGCAGCCAGAGGAGAGAATACCGTCAGATTTACTCTCAGCCCCATAGATATTGTTTTTTTTTTTTTTTTTGTAATTTGAAACAAGGATGGTACAATACATTCATAAATGCGTATAAATGTTCATACGTTTAAAAAAAATCTAAATATTAAAAACTTTCAAGGATTTAAGATTACGATTAGGATTAGGATTTTTTCCAGAAGAAAAAAATATATTAGGAAATACTATAAAAAGTTCCTTGCTTTGTTAAGCATCTTTTGGGAAATATTTGATAAACAAAAACAAATTCATAGGAGGGCTATTAATTTTGACTTCAGCTGTATATACAGTTATGGAAAATTAAGAAAACATTTCCCCAGTTTTATTAGATTTATTATGTATGGATTTGAGTAAAATGTATATTTTTTTCTTCTACTTACAAAACATTTCTTTCAGATTCCAAATAATAATGTATTGTCATATCAAGCATTTTATTTATTTATTTTCATAAAATGACAACTGGTAAAAATCACAAATGTTTCCGAATACTGTAACTAAAAAGGGTTATTCCACCAAATATGGATTTCTTATCTTTTATGATGTTCAAACAGTGGTATTTTACTATAGGGATGTCCCGACCAGTCATTTGATTTTGAGTATCCACCAATACGGAAAACCGATTCGATGCTTCTATAATACATACATAAATAAAAAGAAGAGCGAAGAAACAGATCTAGGATGTTCTTTATTTGTTATTTTATTCACCTTATGTTAACATTTAACAACTATATTCACAAACAGAGCACTTCTGTGAGGTAACTTGAACAATCAAGTAATAAATAACATAAATTCTTTATTTTGGACTTCAGTGCAATAGTAAATATAAAAATAATCTAAATTAAAAACTAATAGCACCTCAACTTAAAATATCCAGCAGGCAATCCTAAGTTTACTTGACAACAACATTGCCATAGCCAACTGTGAGTTATCAACTTTATAATACCTCCAGACCGCAGCCATACTCGTGCTTTTTGCTTCAAGCTGCTTCCATGTTGTACTTTGCATTTAACCAATTGCATCTCTGAAACAAAGTGACGCCATGCCACACGTGTTGCTGTTTCTGTGGAATTCCTGATCGGGAGGTAATGTCCGAAAGTCTTAAAACGCGTGATCAGATCTGGACATCCTTATATTTTACATTCTAAAACTAATATAGACATTCATTTAAAAAAAAATAAAATAAAAAATTAATAGTTAATAGAATAATACCAAAATAGATATTTTACTCAAACATAACTATAGACTATGTCAGTGTGGTTATGTCATCGGAAGCTATGGAAATTAAAAATGTAACACAGTAAATACATTAAGACCATTGTTATTGTCTACATTCCTCAAAATGTTCTATAAATCCTAAATTCAGATACATTTTACAGAATTTCCAAGTAGTAATTTGTTTCATAGCAAATAATCATGCCTGACACATGCACCAAAAACCAAAAAAACCCAAAACAACCTGCTCTGCATACTGTGTGATGAATGCTTTTGTGAAACAGATTTGAAGATGAGCGCTCAGTAAATTTGTTGATTATGAAGAGAGTGAATCAGTTTCTATGAGTCACGTTGCTCGTGTTTATAGTTGCTAAGCAACTTTGCAGCTGGGAGCGTTAATAGAGAATTAGACTATGTTCAGGTGCAACAGGTTATATGAGCTAATTTTAAAGCAGCGTCAAACTTGGCACATCCAGTTATATTAATACCCTTATTGCTGCTTTTTTAAAACTCAAGTGGTACATAAAGCGAGGCTGTTTTTGTACTTATTCAGATATTAGAAATCAAAGTTGTATCTGTTGATTTGCATCCACTGAGTATATATATTCATATATAAAAAACAGACAACCCTTCATCTGTACATTTACATTTAGTCATTTAGTTTTTGTCCTAAGCGACTTACAATTGAGGACGCATTCGGCGGTTCAGGTACACTCAGAATTAATAATGTTTTGGGAATGGAATGTGATGAGGTGGGGGATAGAAGAAAGGGTCTTGGTTTTATGATGATCTCAGAAAAGATGGGTTTTAAGTTGTCATTTTAATGATACCAGTGAATCTGTAGAGTGTTGATTTTACTAAATGATATTAAAATCATAATTTAAACATGTAGATCGTTGAAAATATCAACAGTTTTTTTTTAGTCTAGTAAAAAGTAAAAGGTGATAATAGAGGGAAAAATGGAAACAAAAAAACATTTATCTCAGTAAAAGCATTTAATTTGACCTCAGCCATGTATTGAACTCAACTGCTATGCTTGGTAAATGATAATTTTGAACTTGCTAATAATGAGCATACACGAAAATATTTTTACTACTTTTACAGCTCTACTGTCGATTGCAAGGTCATAGTATTACATTTACTGTAAACGGGAGTTGTGAAGTTATTGAATTCCAAACTTTCACTACCGTCCTCTAATACTAGCTAAATACGAGAAAAGAAGTCTATGAAAAAATTAATTTATATTTTAGGCTTTTGACATTTAATTGACAAAATTCACAAAAAAAAATCAGATTTTGTTAAAACACTAACACATATTATAACTGCAAACACAGCAAAAGTTTTTATCAACAAATGATGAGTGTCACAATGATTGGCCTTTGATCTTCATTGGCTGATTCACGAGCAATTTTTAGTAGTATAGCTGGGTGACCAGGAACAAAACATTTTTCTACCATGACCTCCTGTTTTTCCACTGGGATATATATACACTACCTGACAAAAGTCTTGTCGTTGATCCCAGTTGTAAGATCAAAAAATAGTAACTTGAGTTCTAGTTAATCATTTAGAAAAGTGGCAAAGGGTAGATTTTTGTTGAACTGCATTCCAAATCATCACAAATACTGTAGAAGACCTACTGGAACCCACATGGACCCAAGATTCTCAAAGAAATAAGTCAAGTTTGGTAAAGGAAAAACCATAGTTTGGGGTTACATTCAGTATGGGGAGATCTGCAAAGACATTTGCGCTGCCCATTACATTACAAAGCACAGGAAAGGGCAAAATCTTCAGCAGGAGAGCGCTTAATCTCATACTTCAGCCACCACATCGAAGTTCCTGAAAGCCTGAAAGGTCAAGGTGCTCCAGGATTGGCCAGCCCAGTCACAAGATATGAACATTATTGAGCATGTCTGAGGTAAGATAAAGCAGGAGGCATTGAAGATGATTCCGAAGAATCTTGACGAACTCTGGGTCTCCTGCAAGAACGCGTTCTTTGCCATTCCAGATGACTTTATTAACAAGTTATTTGAGTCATTGCAGAGATGTATGGATGGAATTGTTCAAGCTCATAGGAGTCATCCACAATATTAATTCTTTTTCAATTGCACCATGACTTTATATTCTATACTGTACATTATTCCTGTTAAGTGACAAGACTTTTGTCAAATCTTACGGTCCTAATTAAATAAATTAAAATCAAGGCATGATCATATTTTATTTTGGCCAATTAAGCGTAATCTTGAGGCCTTTGCCTTTAAGCCACTTCTGATACCACATGATCAACTAGAAGTCAAGTTATTATTAGTTTTTCCTAAAACTTGTATAGGCGACAAGACTTTCTTCAGGTAATGTACATGAGGTAACATATCATAAAAGGCATTTTCAGAAATTGCTCATTTCCATAATCAGGCCAATTATTAAAAAACTCCAGTGAACTGAAAGTGTTAGGAATCATCCTGAACTTAAAATACCGCATTTTAGAATGAAAACAGTCCTCTTTCATTATGTCGTTTTTACTGCATTTCAGAAAAAAACCCTGTTTACACTATACAGCCTACAATACATGATACATGACCCTTCATACTCACTAAACGTGCATATTTTCCCGCCACTTGCCACCTACTGGTAATAATGGTCATATTAGAGGAGATTGACCAATCAGGGAATTATATGTGATAATACAAAAGACCAATCACAGAGCGTTTGTGGATAGCCACGCCTCTGTTTTCAAAAGTCATGTAGACTGAAATGAAACACCAGTGTTTCAAAACTACAACCATTACAACCGGGGACTTCAGCATTTTCAGATGCTTTATCGTTGTGGCACAAAGATGTTGGAGCCACTTGGATTTCAGGTGTAACCATAACAAAACCTATATATTTTCAAATAAAAAAGCACTAGTGTTAACTGAGCCTGAATGACGATGTGTTTATCTTTATCACTGTTAGGAGGATGTTTCGAGTGGCCGAAAAGTCACTATGAAAATGTTTGGAAGAGCAACAAGAAGCATCTCAGAAATATCTAAATTTTTTGTTAATATATTCAGGAAAAGATTAAAAGGTTAAATCATGAAGAGAACAGCCTTTTTTACTTGAATTTACAAATAGCACTGGTGTTAGTGGACTGTAGTGTTGTTGTTTTTCTGTACTTATCTCTATCTTAAATCTACATCAAAAAAACTTCTTTCGCCATTTTCATGACCCATACTGAAACTCAGGCCATAGAAGACAACAAACTTACAACAAACCAGCTGCGAGCCACTGGATGAACATCAGAGATTCAGCTGAGAAAATCAACCAGACAATAAATCAATTTATCTTCAAAAGCTGCAGCGAGCGTGTAGAAATCATATGAGCACTGCTTTATGTTTTATTTCCTACACGCTAGTCAACTGCATCACAGCTGATTGAATGGCATTTTATATGAGATGTGAGCTCACAGCAGGAACCCAATGCAAAGACAATATGCATTCATGCTTGAATGAAAACAAATTTAATTTAGTTAATGACTATGGCCTGGATCTTTTAGTGAGAAAAATTTAAAAAAATAGATGGTCCAATCTGTGACTTCACATCTGATTTAATGGACACCAAATTTTGACTTTGCATTAGAGCGGGAGCAGCTCTGAATAACATCAAATAAAACAAGTTTGAAACAATAAGCTACATTTTTTTTTTAAATAAAATAATTAAAAAAAATATTACACAGCATTAGATAATTGCACAAAATGATGGTTACAAATAGAGATATCAAAATAATGTTTATAAATCAGATAAAATACTGCTACTTATGATTATATATGCTGTATACGTATACTACCATTGGTGATTTTGACTAGAAGCCTTGAAATATAAACATTTCTAGAAGACAATTTTTGATAATAATAACCATAAATCAATGTTTTTGTGTGTATTTATTTATAATATGATGTTACTTTTATAATATTTAATTTCTGATATCAACATCTAACAGCGTAACAGTATTTCTGATATATAGTAAAAAGTAGCAAATTATATTATATTATATTATATTATATTATAACTGCAAAAAAAATGAATACAATTAATTGATTTCGTCACCATCCTACCATTTAAATTGGTACTAAAATTCCCCCTTGTACTTTTCAGCGTCCTCCGCCGATGGCCCTCTCAGAAGCTGAATTCAGGAAAAGTACTTTTCTGCTTCAGCAAGACGCTAAGTCCACCGGAAAAGGTATTAGAGCCTTAGCCAGACGGCCATGAATTCACTAACCCCAATAGCAGAGCGGATCATTAACCTTGAGTCTCCAGATGCACCAAGAAATCCCCATCAGTTTAATAGGCCTGTATCAGGGTTAAAGAGAGAATCAGGCTGCTGTTTGTAATTGTTTAAAATCCAGACTGAGGATCCTGGACTTCAGCACCAAGGACAGCACCCTCAACTGTATTTGTTGTTTTCACTGAGAAAGAGTGTAGAATAATATCCAACATACTCTTCCTCATTATGTGAAAATACGCCACAAAAAAGTTATTTTATACTCTTGCTTGACATTATAAAGCAAGTTTGGAGTAAAAGCTTGAACTCTGATGCTAAGCTAACAGTTAGCATTTTTGTGTCCTCTATCAAGTCTAGTTGTCCCTTTGTATGCAATGATGTCAATCGGTTGCCAAATACATAAATAAATAATAAAGTATTAACAACTATTATTATTATTATTATTATTATTATTATTATTATTATTGTTGTTGAATTCTTTTAACCAAAAAACTGACCCAGTCGAGGCTCGTACCAGCAACCTTCTTGCTGTGAGGCGACAGCACTTTCTGCTGTGCCACTGCGTCGCCTATAATGTTTATAATAATGCTTAAATAAGAGTGCTACAAGTTGACTCTTATTATTTGTTGACTTGATTTTATTACTGATATTTTACATCAGAACATTAAAAAGCTTTTGAACATTCATTTTTAAATGTATTTATATAATGTATTTATATATTTTATATGCCACATTTAAAGAAATATAACAGTGTTTTAATCAAACCATTTTATAATCTTATCAGTTTAGTAGGCTTAATAAAGTGTCAATAAAGAGAGAATCCGGCTGCTGTGTGTAATAGATTTAAATCCAGTCTGAAGATCTTGGACTTCAGCACCAAGGACAGCACCTCTCAACTGTATTTGCGGTTTTTACTGTGAAAAAGTACGGAATAATATGAAACACATTCTCAGCCTACGGCGAGGCAGTGGCGCAGTAGGTAGTGCTGTCGCCTCACAGCAAAGAAGGCTGCTTGGTCGCTGGTTCGAACCTCAGCTCAGTTGGCGTTTCTGTGTGGAGTTTGCATGTTCTCCCTGCCTTCGCGTTGGTTTCCTCAGGGTGCTCCAGTTTCCCCCACAGTCCAAAGACATGCGGTACAGGTGAATTGGGTAGGCTAAATTGTTCGTAGTGTATGAGTGTGTGTGTGAATGTGTATGTGGATGTTTCCCAGAGATGGGTTGCAGCTAGGAGGGCATCCGCTGCAAAAAAATGTGCTGGATAAGTTGGTGGTTCATTCCGCTGTGGCGACCCCGGATTAATAAAGGGACTAAGCTGACAAGAAAATGAATGAATGAATGAACATTCTCAGCCTCATTATGTGGAAAGCAGCAGTTCAAAGAAAGAAGTTATTTTATACACTCGGTTGACATCATAATGCGAGTTTGGAGTAAAAGGTTGTACTTTGATGCTAACGGTTGTTTTTTTTGTTGTCTCATATTAAGTATAGTTGTTGCTTTTGTATGCAATGGTGTAAATGTTGCAAAAAAAACAAACAAAACAGATAAAATAACCTCGAACCTCGGCTCGGCTCAGTTGGCGTATCTGTGTGGAGTTTGCATGTTTTCCCTGCGTTCACGTGAGTTTCCTCCAGGTGCTCCAATATACCCCACAATCCAAAGACATGCGGTACAGGTAAATTGGGTAGGCTAAACTGTCTGTAGTGTATGAGTGTGTGTGTGTGGATGCTCCCCCAGAGATAAGTTGCGGCTATAAGGGCATAAAAACGTGCTGGATAATTTGGTGGTTCATTCTGCTGTGGCGACTCCGGATTAATAAAGGGACTAAGCCGACAAGAAAATTGATGAATGATTGATAACATCACTATTATTATTGTAGAATTTTTGGCACTAAAATTGTAGTAAAAAAAAATCTTATTTTACAAAATAAAAAATAAAACAAAATTGTTTATTCTTCCAAATGTTACATTTATTTAAGTGTGCTACATGTTGACTCTTTGGTTATGGTATATCATGGTTATTTGTAAAATTTAAAATAAGTATATATATTATATATATATATATATATATATATATATATATATATATATATATATATATATATATATATATATATATATATATATATATATATATATATATATATATATATATAACCCAAAGTGTATTTGCCATATTTTAAAAAATATAGCACTGTTTTAATCAAAACATTTTACAAAATTAAGTTTTATGGAGTCAGTCCTATCTATCTATCTATCTATCTATCTATCTATCTATCTATCTATCTATCTATCTATCTATCTATCTATCTATCTATCTATCTATCCATCCATCCATCCATCCATCCATCCATCCATCCATCCATCCATCCATCCATCCATCCATCCATCCATCCATCCATCCATCCATCCATCCATCCATCCATCTATCTATCTATCTATCTATCTATCTATCTATCTATCTATCTATCTATCTATCTATCTATCTATCTATCTATCTATATATCCCATCAGTTTAATAGTCTTACTAAAGTGTAAATAAAGAGAGAATCAGGCTACTGTGTGTAATAGCTTTAAATCCAGACTGAAGATCTGAACTTCTGTCTATTTCTGTCACAATACTGTCTATGAGCTATTTTTATTATGAAAGGTCACAAATGTACACTCACCCGATCGGTTGTTAGGGGACGTCCGGACCGGCGATACTGACGGGGTGCGTGAGGATGAGTACGGCCTCTGCCTGTCTCTCTCTATTGTTGAGGCAGAGCCAACAAAGTGATACTGCGAGTAGCCGTCCTAAAAAAATAAAGAGCGAGACAGAGAAAAGTCTATTATACCATGCGTTAATTCATTTATTTGGTCTACTAGATACACAACACAATATGCTTTCCTCAGGATCTATGTACGCTACATTAGCCCACTGTTATTCTGTCAGCGTGGTTTAAAGCCTCCTGGTGTGGAATCATTACAGAAATCAATGAGCGTATGGAGGTACAGAGATCAATGGGGGAATGATCTGGAGTTCAGCAGCTGTGGAGAAAACCTGTGTGATGTGTGACTGGAGCAGAAGATAAACGGATGCCACTGAAAAGGACAGCTGAGATCTAAGTGGCTGATCACCTCATTTTATTTAAGAAAAATGTCAAATTACAAAAAAAGTAGGTCAAATGATAATGACAAATAGAGGATGTAGTGAATCCGATTTCTATTCATATTACGTGTATTAATACTATATAGAACATACATTTATAGCATTTGTGAAGTAATTTTTAATTCAAATGTAGTACGCAGCTAAAGGTCCCGTAAAGTTCTGTGAAATTTTTATTCTATGTTTGAAGAAATCTCAACTGAAATATAAAGACAATGTGAGACATCTAATGGCTTCACCCCTTAAAAAAAAGCCAAGTGTCTTGTTTTTATCACAGTTTAGCCAGTGAGAGTGGTTGAGCTCTAAATCCTTTTTACAATTTTTTTTTAATTATTGTGTTATCATGGAACAAAAATCTCTTACATGTAATTAGTTTCATTCACACTAGACACCAGGGGTTGCCCTTGCCCCAGTCCACAAAGGAGTAATACATTTGCATACTACCTTACTACAGACCTTTTTCTTAGAATGCAAAATTACCCATTGTGCTTTGTTTGTTTACCTAGAGGTCTGAAAGAATTTTGAAAGAAATCAGCCACTAGGGGGTGATTTTGTGTTTTTTGAGGTTGTAATTGATTGGTTATTACACACAGTTTTGCACAGCCACACAAACTACATATCATATGATAGGCCTGCCCATACTGAACACTTTGAAACAAACATCACTGCTGTCAGTCATACTGTTCATTAAATATTAATTAATATATAAAAAACCTACTTTTGCAAACTAGTCCCTGGTTTTTAGCACTTGCTTTTAACATATTTGAACTAATAATGCTGTCAATCAGCGCCACCTCCTAGACTGATTATTTAAAAATGTGATCTAATAGAAATGTAAAACAACATTTGCAAGTCATTTACCCTGACCATCAGATGGCATCTTGTGCCATTTAGATTAGATTCAACTTTATTGTCATTACACATATGCAAGTACAATGCAACGAAATGCAGTGAACATGGTCTAAGGTTTTGTTTCCCCTTGTGTGGCAGAAAATGTTTTGATGGAATTTGGGGAGCACTGTCTTTAAGTTTGAGTGATTCAAATCCCCCGCAACAATAAAAGCAGCCTCTGGGGGAGCAGTCTGAATCTCATCCATTTTGTTCACCAGTGACCGTACACTGGCGAGAAAGATGCTGGTTGAAGAGAGCCGGTGTGGTGCTAGCTTTAGCTTAGCTCTTAGCCCGCCGCAAAGAGCTAAATTAAGCCTTGTCATCACTAAAGTGATTATTTTCTGTTTTGTTTTCAAATAACCAACTTGTAACACATGTAACAAATGTAATTTACTAAAATATTTGACACACACAGCCTGTACTGTCCCACTGGCACATTGATTGAATAAGTAGCACAAAGTGAAAGTAAAGTGGCATTTTTAAAATGACAGAAAAACACATACCATGGTAAATCCTACACAATACAAACTAACTAGATTAAACATAAACGGCTCCCAATTAGAATCAACATGCAAATCAGCATGTATCAGTCATGATGAGTATCAGTCATGTACGATTCTTTTTTTTTTGGAAATTGCATGGCTTACATACCTGTTAAGTTTCATGCCAGTAATATGCTCTAAAGTATAATGCAGTGATCTATTGTGTGTGTGTGTGTGTGTGTGGATTGAAGAGCTCCTGCAGTACAGTATAACAGCTGACAGGTCGGGAACACCAACGCGTTATTTCAGCATCTTATCTGACAGCAAACACTGAATTAGGATTGTTTTTTTCTTGCGCTAGGACTACATCTGACAGAAGTGTAACAGCTTTAACACACAAAGTTGTGGATCACAAAAACACTTCCTATAAGCCACTCAAAATGGTATTGACAACCATTTTTTGATTAAGATTAACCAGTTGTAAACGCTGTAAACATAAGTTCTAAGCATCCTACTTGAAGAAACTGGTCGCGAGGCCACCTCCATGCAGCAACGAAGCAAAAGGTCTGTATAGTATGTGAAAAAAAGTATGTGAGCTGAGTAGTATGTCTGAATTCATCGAATTAAAAAAAAAGTCGATTTTACTTAAAAAGCAGTAGTGAGACTCTGAAGTGTACATTCAACAAACACTTTAAAATAAGGCCATGTGAACAAATTTAAGCAGGTAGGTAATGACAAGTTGAGGATGTAGTGCATCTGATTTCCATTCATACTACTCATATTAATACCATATAGAACATTAATTTCTAACATTTATAAAGTAAACTCGAATGTAGTGTTAGTACACAGTTAAATGTCCCACAAAGTGTTTTTTTTTTTTTTTTAAAGAAAAATAGGTTATGACAAGCGGGTATTGAACCCGTGTCTCTGGTGGGGAGACATTCAAAAAGGTTTTAACAGTATTATAAACATACAAAGAAAACTCCCTGATGGGAGAAAACAAACAAACAATAAGGCAGCAAGCAACAGGGGAAAACAAGTGTCTTACTACGCATAGATCAGGAGGTCAAGGAACTCTAGGCAAGTTCACAGGGTACTGACTCAAAAACATAGGAACATAGAAAAAGTGACAACTGAAAAACACAGGCTGAAACAAGTCACAGGTGATCGAAATTAAGTAAACAACAAAACACAAGTAAGAGCTAAGGCAGAAGGCAACATGGGGACCTCTAGGGGAATGGAGACAGAGTGCTGGACAAGAGAAGGTTGAGTTTCTTTGTTCTGTTGAACACAAAAGACATTTACAAAATTGTTGTTACCTGGCACCCATTGAAACAAACAGCATTCTTCGAAGTATCTTCTTTTGTGTTCAACATCAGAAATAAACTCATAAAGGCTTAAAACGACATGAGGGACAGTAAATTCTGTGGTAATATTCCTTTTAGGCTGAAGTAGACCTTTATATAATTCAATAATTTTTGATCAAATAATTGATTTTGTTATCATGAGGCCTGTTGCTGATAAATAAATCTCTGTTAGTGATTTTTTTAAAATTATGATTAGTTTTATGATAGCTTCTAATGTTTACATTTTTGTCCTCTATGGAACTGTATGATTTTTCAAAACCCAAGAACAAGTAAAAAAAAAAAATCAGTACAACTGATCACTATAACAGAAAAATCTTATGAGGTTTCAGAACATGCTGAAGTTTTGCTAACTGAATCAGAGGCAAAAGATATACAGCGAGGAAACAATGAGTATGGTTGAAAACAAATATCTGACCTATATACTTTTTTTTTTTTAAAACAGAGACAGAGAACACCACCCTTGACATCCCATTTTGCCCCTCCATGACATTCCTTTTGTTGGAAAGGTGAGGAGCAGATCAAAGGGTCGGTCCTTGTGACTCAGTGCAGTTCAAAGCTGCCCCACTTTCCCAACACGGCAGATACTCAGGCAGGAGAAACCACCACTCTCCACCTAATGTGCTTGTTGCAAATAATGACATTGGACAGGTATTTGAAGGCTTCAAGGGGCGTGAAGAGAAGCACAGGACGGTGAAAAAACTGCAATTGTCGCCTGTCGACTAAAGACCTCTTCAGTAGAAGTTTTTGTCATTTCTTTTTGCTCACGCTGTTTTAAGTGTTACTTGAACTTTTAGGTTACCAAAAGATGAATAAATAATTTTAAATTTTTTTTGCTTTATGATGATGGGCAGTTAGGTATGTAGGACCAGAAATGCCGGTTAGAAATAAAATATAAAAAAAAAAAAAAAAAAAAATATATATATATATATATATATATATATATATATATATATATATATATATATATATATATATATATATATATATATACACATCACTCCTCAACTGTACATTTTTTTATACAGACTTTGATAATCCAGATGAGAATTTCTTTAACAGAAATCATTTGAGTTGCTTCGCTGATCTTTAAACTCCCACTTAAATGAGCAGTTGTTTTGTCTCTGTCCAATGACAGAGCGTGTTTCATTTACATATGAAAGAGGGTTTAGCTTGACTTGAGGCGAAAGTTGATTGGTTGCCCTTATGTGTGGACTGTCCAATGGCATTTTCAAACTTAATTTATTTTCATCTCAGGAAAAGCATGTAGCAAAATTAAATGAAAAGCAAGTTGCAAATAAAGAGAGAAAAGCATTTGCCAAATGCATTTTTAAAAAGCTATTTAAAGTGTGCATTTAAAAGCATTTTAAATGATTCATTAAAACACTTTATATTGTTTGATTAATCAATGTTTTAAAACATGATTTAAATAAACTTATTATAAAATGTTTTATTTATTTGTAAACTTAAAAATTATGTGTAAATGCATTGTTTTATTGCTTTATTAAATGATATTTAAAATCACAGTTTAAATAAACACAATTTAAATATGTCTATTTACTAGTCCATTAATTGTCTATTTAAATTGTGATTCATTTATACACATTTTAATGCCACAATTATTAAAACTGATAATTTGATTCTTTATTTTATTTCTAACCAGCACTTCTGGTCCTCTATAGTTAGCATGGCCGTGCAATAAAAGACACCTGGAAGCTACAGTATGCATAAAATGGAGTTAGACTGACAAAAAATAATATATAATTGCAAATATGTGGTTTGCTTTGATGTCATTTTGAGTAATTTCACAATTAGAAAGTATAATGTAATGGTAGTCGACAAAGTAGTCATCAGTGTATAGAAGAGGGGTGCCAAAACTTTTTCTTAAAAAGGGCCAAAAATCAAACTTAATTGAGGCTAGTGTGCCGAAGGTAATTATAGTTGTTATGGGTAATTTCCTAATCTATTTAGAATGTTTAAAAATAAATAGAAAACATTGCTTTATATTACCTAATACAGTTTTTATTTATTATAGTAAAAACAATCTCATATAACAGAATGAAGTTACACTAGTTGTTGTTTTTATTTGCTCGTAGATGCTGCAGTCCGCTATTCGTCAAATGACAGTATTTACATTTTAAAAAATCAGATTCATTTAATTGAAGCATTTAATTTCAGTTAGCTTTTTTGTATCTAAGCAATAAAACAAACCATCAAAAAAGGTTATGTCAAATTAGACACAATGAAAGGCGATCTCCCCAACCGTCTCCATCATTCTCACTCTTTTCTAAGATGGGATGGTGGGCCAAATCAAAGGTAACAATGGGCCAACTTTGGACATAAAAGAAGATATTTAGAGAAATTTTGTTAAATAGCTCTTCAGTATAAAAGACTTATTTCTTTTTACTGACCCGGTTTAAAGTGTTACTTTTAGGTTACCACATGAATAAATAAAATTTTTAGCTTTACGATGATGCGTGGTTGGGCTGGCTGTGTAATAAAACACACCTGAAAGGATGGATACAGCCTTTGAAGCCATTTGAAAACAATACATTCAAGGAAGACTGAGTTTTAATGTGATTACTGCGCTCCCTTTATCAGTCCCAAGAGCACTGGATTGATGCTTTCGAGGTGTAAAATGGTAAATGCACATCATTTAAGGCCCAAAAACTCTATTAATTCCATTAATTCCATATGAACGCATGAAGCGCTAATTCTGACTCAGACTAAGACTGAAAAGACCAAGCAGACCATGCAAAGGATGAGTCATTAATGGCAACCTGCCTACTCGTGATTTCTCAATAATGCTGCTTAAGAGTCAGATTGAAAAAAAAAACTTCTGGTGTGGAAATGTGCACTGAAGCAAGCCAATGGCAAGCGCTCATTATTATACTCCCAGAGGCGGATGGAGCCAGGAGCGTTGCTCTTGCTGCGTTGGCTCCCTTGGGTCGCTGAGGCAATTGACTAGCCTGATACTTCCTTGCGCAGAGCGTTGAGGAGGGATGACTGTGGGATTGCATCTCAGGAGGCTGCCAGGCTGAATGTAACACCTCTCAGCACAACATGAGTGAGGCTTCAGGCTCCAGATCAATGGCATAAGCAACTTCTCTCTTCTCTCAGGCTAGAACTTCACTTCATCTTAGTCCGGCACTACGTCATACTGAGTAAATCAAGCCAAGAGCTTCTGGGCTTTTTTCTCACAAACACATGCACCTTATTAGTAGATACAGTTGGGAGGCGTCTGCACTTTCATCAAAGACTTCTGTCTAACTAGATCAGTTTCTGTAACTTTGTAGGAATTAAATGGAGTTTATTGTTGTAAAGCATTGATATGTATGCTTTCATTCATTCATACATTCATTCATTTTTGGCTTAGTCCCTTTAGTAATCTGGGGTCGCCGCAGCGGAATGAACCACCAATTTATCCAGCATATGTTTTACACAGCGGATGCTTACAGCCGCAACCCAAAACTGAGAAACACCCATACACACTCTTTTACACACACTATGGCCAGTTTTAGTTTATTCAATTCATCTATACTGCATGTCTTTAGACTGTGAGGGAAACCGGAGCACCCAGAGGACACCCACGTGAACACAGGGAGAACATGCAAACTCCACACAGAAATGAGGCATAAACCAGTAACCTTCGTGCTGTGAGGCGATCGTGCCACCCACTGACGGCCATACTTATGCTTTGCAATTTTTAAATGTTGTTTGAAAATCAATTTACTGTAGGCATACATATGATCCATCTTAGATCATAAATGCAATGCATTAACCTTCTAGGGCTTGAGTGTCCACATACGTGGACAGCACATTTCAGCTCTTTAGTGGGTATCCGCTTGTTAAGTGGTGACGTGTTTGTGACGTATGTAATACTGTTTACTGGTCCAAGCTGCCATTCATTTGAGTGGAGAAATCATTCATTTATGATCATGTTTTATTCTTATCACACATTAAAGTTAATTTTATATAAAATCATAGTGTACACAACAATCTCTGGGCTTGCTGCATAACAAATACAAAAAATGTAACAATTTATAAAAAAATTAATCACTTTCTGGCCATCGGATATTAGGCATGGACATATATACTGCGATCGTGATTTTCGAAAGCATTAAATAGCTTTGTAAACGTTTATTATTACCATTTCACGAGTCTCCCCATTCAGATGAATAGGGCGCTTGGACTCGGAAGCCGCTTCGCGTGACGTCACACTTAACAAGCAGATTTAAAATGCTTTGAATATTTATATTTTGTTACAGACATACAGTGTCATCTTGCAACTGTTTTGCAGCAAATGAAATGTCCTAAACACTATTTTTAGCTGTCCAAAATTGGAAAAAGTGTTGTTTTTACTCTCTGATAGTCAAAGTTAAAAAAAAAATCTATATGTTATATATGCATTGAAAAAATGTGTTTTATGTAAATTAGGACCATAAGTCCACATTTATGGACATAATTTTTCTCTAAAAGTACATCCTATCAAAAGATGATACTTCTAATTAGGTTCCAATAAGCCCAAAAAGCAAAGGGAAATAAAAAAAATGCATGTAAAAAACAGCTTGGGCCTTAAGAGGTTAACTCAAATAATTAATTTATGGAGTATAAATTCAACCTTTACCCAGCCGGCACATTAATGTCAAAACATCTATGTTGATCCTGGAACGTCATTTTTGTTGGAAAATGTAATCTATACCTAATCCCTACCCCCTAAACCCAACCATAACAGTAAATTCTTCCCCAAATCAAAGTTAGACAACAATTATGTAAAAGTGCATAAACCTAACCGTAAGCCTAAACTTAACATAAACTGTAAACATATGCCTTAACTCTGATTGGCTGATCAGAACGTTATTCCAGGATCAACATAGATGTTAATCCAGGAACATGTTTTACACTGTGAAGTTAGGTTGACGGTCAAATCTACATCTAAAAACGCATCAAAATGCAAAATGATTTGATGTCAGTCGACTACCTTGATGTCTTGATATGATCTAACAAAGCACACCAAAAATTGATCACAGAACAGTTTTAGAATCGATCAAGGTGCCTGTTGGGTAATCTATATTTAATGGCCATATTGATATTAATTAAAACATCAAGAGACTACTTGAAAACTGCCTGGGTTCTCTGGATTTACAGTATACATTTATATGTTTGAGTAAGATTTTATTTTTTCCTGTAAACTACACAAGACATTATTTCTGAATTTAAAATAAAAAAGTAATTTGGAGCAGAAATAACATAAAATAAAAAGGTTTTTTTTTAGACATTTGATTAAATGTATTAGAACACATGGTAGCAGTTTTAAAGTCAGAAGAGTAAAGAAAGAGAATCAATATTTGGTGATGATTGCATTCATTATTCTGAGGGTAGAAATAAAGTGACAATATTTTATTAAACATTTAGAAAAAGTTTGATTGTTCATACTAGGGCTGGATGATATTGGAAAATCTGATATTTCAATATTTTGTTTTTCTGTGATAAGTACTGTGATACTGAATACTTTCATAAGATAATTTAAATAGCACTATTTGATGGTTTTCTGTGAAGTCTAACAGTATTTAGTTACAGAAATTGCTGAAAATAAAGTAAATGCTGAAGTAATTTTCCTAATCTGAACTATCCCTTTAAAATCTAATAACTCTTATGCGTTCACATCAGGCCTGATGCTGATAATTAAGTCTTCTCTGTGAACATTTTTTTATATGACAGTTGTATAATAGCTTCTGACATTTACATTTTTTGTCCTCCAAAAATCCACACACAAGAGTTAAAAAAAAATCAAAACAAAAAACAAACAAACCCCAAAATCACTACAACTGATCACTATTGTAAAAAAAATATTATGAGGTTTCAGAAATGCTGAAGTTTTGCTAAGAAACAATGTACAGTATCCATTGTACAGAAATTGAATAATTACAATGTAAAAAAAATATTTTCTTACTTTGCCTCATAACTAGTCCAAATTTCTAAAAAATCTTAGCTCAAGTTAAAATATTGTTTGTTTTAAACTTTTCTAAAAAAGTTTTTCCTTAAAACAAACAAATCTCTGAGTGGGGCAAGAAAATTAATATTGTTTTCACTTTGAAATGTAGATATTTAGACTAGAAACAAGACAAACGTTCTAAGTGAGAAAAAAACTTTTTTTTTTTTGCATAAAATTCCATATAAACACTGTAATTACTGTAAATAAAATTCTGTAGATCCTGATCAACAATAATTCAGACTCAACATTGCATATCTTATGATGTGAAAATTGCAGATAACACATTGCGATATCGATGCTGAAACTACATATTGTGCAGCCCTAGTTCAAATGTTTGAAAAAAAAAATGTATCAATTCAACCTGACAATCTATAATAAGCAACCAAAGTATAATACAGCATTCTGGACACAAATCACTAAATACATTATTTAATACTGAGTATATTATTAAACACTGTTTAACTCCATAACACAGAACTTCCTCTCATACTAGCTAGAAGCATCGAAAGCAAAAAGCCGAAAAAAAATCACAGATGCTTCCTGGGCACAAGGCCATTGTTCACAGCCTTGGGAGGTGTCTGGCTTCCCAAACCTCTTGTTTTCGCCTTTCTCCTCTCTTGTGTTCCTTTCCTCTCTCAGCTTCATCCATCACACCACCCGAAAACATGAAGAATCGCGCCTCAGGTGGCCCCGACTCATCCAATTGACACCTTTCATTTCAACGGAGGGAGCGAAACACACATCTACTGGAAAAACTGTCATTATGCACTGATGAGATGAGAGACGGGGCTCTGCAAATGTTAATAATAGCAATCTCTTTCTTGCTGCCCTTTGCTTAATACCATCCCCGGTGACATTTCCAGGGCTCAGCTGGGTTGAAGAGAACAGGTTAGGTTTTTAAAAATCCTCACTAACCCTGCCCGGAGGGGTCTAAATAGACTGTGAGCTCTGTATCTCAAAAAAAAAAAAAAAAAAAATTAAATAAATAAATAAATAAATAAAATAAAATAATCAATGTGGGATCTGTATATAATAAGCAATACTTCAGATTTTACAATGCATCTATATCGCTGGGTGTCCTTCACGGTCTTGACTTGGTCACTTTATCTGCATCAGCTGAAGCAGCAGTTCGATAACCTGCCTCAAGGCGGCATGCAGACACAAATATGAATGCATGGTCTATTGTTCGATATTATTTACAGATATTTAGTCAGCTAGCATAATGGGAATCGCGTACTATCTAATTACTTTCTTTCATTATAATCCATGCATGTTACCTTTTCGTCGAACCCTCTAAATATATTAAAAAGACATGTGAGAGGGTAATTATTAGTATGTGCAGACAAAATTAGAGCTCGTAATTCGAAATCCGCTTTGACGCCGGCGAGCTTGACTCAAAAACAAACATAATTACATATCATTAAAGACATTTGCAAAACAGGCTTTGTGAATTGGCCATGCTCTCTGGGTTTGGCTCCATTTCCGCAGACACACTTCTAAAGTAATCTTGGTGCAGGCAGTGAGCTCGTGGCCTTTTCTCATCTTTAAAGGTCAGCATGGCATCCGTCGCCGTCTCCGTGGGCTGTAATTCTTCAGCGCCTTTTCCACAGAGCTGAGTGGGCAAAGCGACACATTACAGAGCTCAGTCCGGGATGTTCCTCAGCACCCATCGATGTGTCTGTCAGGATAAGAGATTGCTCAGCGAAGGGGAACGGTGTGTTCTCGCTGCCTGTAGGTTTCATGTGTTTGTGGCGGGACGGTGGTCTGTCAGAACTTGAGTTCATTTAGGGGCATTTTGGTTTGGTTTGACCTTGGATATTTTTATCGTAGGTCTTCTGCAGGTTTACATCCAACTTGAAATGGCTTTCTTTTTTTTTTCTTTAGGTTAATTGCAGCATTAGCTCTTTTCTCACATTTTCTGAAAGGACTCATTCAAGAATTTGGCCTCTCTAAATCTCTTGTTTCTTCACAAACAAATAAATGCGCTCTTGCATTGAGAAAACATAGGCAATACTTGCTTCAGCCTACATTTTTGTGAAACTGCAAAGACTTCTACATGCAGTACACTTGACTGCAGATTCTAGTAAAAATGAATGCTATGTGGCAGCATGACCCTATCAACTTTTTTGAATATTTTTTATATTATAGTTTTTGCAGACATAAAAACAAAGAACAGACAGACAGACCCATCAAGTAGCAATAATCTGTGCAAAATGTAAAATAAAGCATGAAACTAGGGAAAATGCCAATATACAAGACATATATGACCTACAAAAAGAGAAAAAGAGCTTGACCCTTCCAATGTTTGTTCCGATTTTTACACTAATGGTAGTTACAAGGACATTATCAATGATTAAAGGAATGTTGTAATGGAATTCTATGCACAAACCCAATTAAATACCACAACACAACTTTGCATCACCTGTCTATCTCCATATGGACAACTTTTTGCCATATTCGGTTTGCTCGGGAGATCATTTGTGTGTTGTACTTTGGATGCAGAGTACTTAGGATCAAGTCCTGTGAAATACGGTTCCACAATGAGATAAAAGTAATGTAAAATCAAGGTAAAACTACACTTTTCTCTAATGTTTGCTTTTGAAAGCATTGTTGTCTGGGTTTAAGAAAGAGTTTCACTAGTTCAGCCTCCAGAAATGATCAGATGTGCTCCAACATTAGGCACATTCAAATCTAATTAAAAACACATCAGTTTAGCTGTGCCTTTACTGAATGAGCACTGTGCTACGTCCGACAGATCGCACTATTATATCTTTCTTTTCTTTTTTATTCTTTAAAAACCCGTTTAACACATTTTAATCTGTTTTTAAACATTTTTATTCTTTGTTATTTTCCTATACTTGTCTCTTTTATTCCTGTATATGTAAAGCACTTTGAATTTGCATTGTATATAAAATGTGCTATATAAATAATTGCCTAGTCAGTGAACCACTAGGTAATATAAAATAGAGTTGTATTTAAATGGTACAGAAAAATGGAATAATCTTAAGGAATGCATTTCAGATTCGAAAAAAATTTAGACATCACCATCTAATCTTTTTTTTTTATATCTGAAACGTACCTTGAGAAATGTATATTGTGTCCAGCAAAAATGTAGTCTGAAGCACATATTTCCAATGAGCATGGGTTGAATTAAGATACAATGACTGTGTAGAGAATTTCAGTTTAGTGAATTAATTATCAGGTTCAAAAATTATTTGAGCTGATTCAATCTTGTCCTTTTCGAAGTAGCCATCATAACGTGTGGTCATAAAAGAATAGAGGTGGTCAGCAATAACACCAATAGGCTATGGCATTTAAACAATGCTCCGTTGGTACAAAGGAGCCCAAAAATGACAAGAAAATATGACAACAGCAGTCTTATGTTTATACAAGGCAGGATAGGTCCATGGGTTTATGTTGTTTGTGGCAAATTCTGACCTTCTAATCTGAATGCTGCAGCATCAATATTCAAGGAAAGTTAGTTAACTCGAAAATCAGTTTGCTGAGCTTGCAAATAAATTATATATTTCAAATTAGCAACAAAATCTGAAGTGACCTGTTCCATTACTGTTGTATCTTAATCTCTAATAACATTTCATACACATAATTTCCAGTTTTCTCCAGCTATACTGTGCAAATGTGCAAATATTGGCACATCAATTTTCTTTATGGCTGTTTTAATGGTAACCAGAAAATGCAGTTCTAAACAATGAAAACAAAAGCTGAGCAAATACTGGAGGACAACACTGGAAGGACACAAAAACTGGTGGGAGGTGATAAGATGTTTGTCACAAAGTAGTCGCTAGGTCTTGCTGTAACAAACAAGCGAATCTGTACAGACCCTTCCCCCACAAAACTGCTGTAGATGATGATTGACTGTTTTGATCTTGAGGCGGGACTTCCTTTGCTGTGGTGGCCATACTGAGCATTACACTTTCCCCATTCATAGTAATGCTAGTAAACTGTCTTTGAATAGATTCTTTTGAGTGATGTAAACAATAACAATGATTTTAACATATTTTCCAATTTACATTTTTTTTAATTTTCATGGCTTTAGAGATTTGAAAAATGTTCACACAATAGCCTCTTTCACACAGTGATACCGGTAAATATCCGGAAAATTTCCGGAACGACTTTACTGGTAAATACAAAAAAGCACTGTTCAAACAGGCGAGGACGTTACGGAATTTTTTCGGAAAAGAGCATTCACACATCCATTCCAAAATACTGGTAAATTCTGACATCATTAACCAGAAATGACCTCTAAACGGCTGCGCTTGTGTTTGTAAACATTTGATTACACCACAAACTCTGTGGATGGATCAGTATAGTAAACAACTTCGATGAAAACATAGAGAAACACTTTCGCATATCGAGATGTACATGATGTGTGTGTGCCCATGAGCTGTTTCATGGGCACACGCAAAGCTTGAAGGTAAACAAACAACGGCTTATCATAAGCATCTTATCGATAATTAATTACACGGTTGGCATTAAGGTGAACATATAAACGTTATCTGACTAATTTCTAGCAGCTAAATGTGTCTGGAAAAATATTCAAAAGCTTTTATTTTCATAAACCACGCGGACGTGAATGCATCTGACTGTTCTGATTGGTTAAAGCAGACGTCTCACGTCAGCACGTTCTAGACGTGCACGCGCTCTTTCCGACAATCTTCCTTTTGCGTTCACACAGCGCAGCATTCCGGCAAATTACCAGTAATGTTACAACTTCTCTTTCCGGAAAATAGTCAGAACGAATTTACCGGTATTTTCAAAAAGGACCTGTTCACACATACAACCTTTCCGTAAAATTGCCGGTAATTTTCCGGAAAGGTCTGTATGTGTGAAAGGGGCTATTGATAAAAAATGACATCACCACATTGAAAAGATCTACATCTATAGTCTTTGTTGAGACTCATCAGATCAGGAAACGTGGACAGAGATTTCTATGACAATGAGTAACTGTTAATGTGCTAAATAACAGGCAACTACAGCAAAGTCTATCACTGTCACCTCTGACTTTTAGCTATTAGACAAATACTTTCAAATGAAAAAACCATGAACTTTAAACTACCGGATACTGACGTTACCTTTCTATCAGATGATCTGGTCATTCACCCTTCACCTCTGGTAGAAACAAGGCATTTTCACAAACAGAGCGGCTGCTCCTTTTTTCCTTTTCTGACAAAACTTTTCTTTAAAAAAAAAAATCTTTAAACCCTACACTGCAAGCAATATAAATTAATTAACAGTTTCTGTATTTAGTAATTCACAAGTGTTTTTTTTTTTTTTTTACAGTTGTGAATTGCATTATCGGACCTTGATCTCTGCTCTGTCGACTTTTGATGTTGAAAATTTAACTCTACAGTTTAACAAAGTGACATTTATTGACATTTTAGTAGTGTTAAATAATATAATGCATAAGAAATAATATAGAGAGAAATAAGTCTGTAAAATAGCAGAAAATGTACTGGCAGTTCTTGTATTGTAATATACAGCACCAACCCAGACAATATATCACTTTAAACTATAATAAAAATGTTGATAAAAGTAACCTTTTTGACCTTTTCAAGGGTTAAAAGTGGTTTTAAGAAATATCAATGTCCCGTAATGCAGTTCAAAAGCATAAATAAAAGGATAAAATTGTAATAAACACATGAATCAGAAATTATGTAAAACTCTTAGTTTATAGATATTTTCACAGAGTAGAGATGGTTGTGCATGAAAATAGTTTCTGGAATTTTCAGACCAGCCCATCTTAAAAACCATATAAAGTCATGAAACTCATGAAATCAATATTTATAATGCTTATTTTGCTGGCACATTTTGCTATGCATAAACAAAAAACAACTTTGGCAGTTTTAAATCAAAATCTATCTATTTGCTTCTGCTCTGGATTGGCCTTCTCTAATGCTGAGTTAAGATTTTAGCTCAGATTTTGACTCACCGTGAAGTTTTGAGAAGTGGCCGACAAATGCCTTAAATCACAGTCAAATAAGTGCTCGTTCACGTGAGTAACAATCACATAGTGTGACCCATCATAGACGCAATCTAAATATCTGGACCTGTCGACAATTCAAAATCATGCCATGTGAAATGTGTACTGATTGAAAATAACATCTGCGATTACCTTCAGCCAATGAGAGCGCAGCATCCAGTAGTATGAGTATCTGAATGACAGCAGGAGGTTGGGGGAGAATTTAAAAAGGCTTCTTTTCAGTCTATTTAGACCCAAGAAATGGAGGGAAAACTAGTGGAAATTTGGCAGGAGCACACGTGTCTGTTTGATATGTTTGATATGAGCAATACCGCAACCGGGTCAACAAAGAAACAAGTTTGAAAGAAATTGCTAATTCCCTTCAAAGGCCAGGTGAGCAAAATACATACATTTTCAAATCCAATTAAGGCGTCTTTCTCATTATGTAGTTAATAACAAAAGATATACTATGTGACTTTGCTTTGTTTCCATCCTACTTCTCACATGTATTGGGTTTTGAGAGATGTCCAGTAGTTTGTGGACCGAGACTAAGTTGTCAGCGATTCTTCCTATTTTAAAGTTATGCTGTGTGAAACGCCCTGACGCCGATCCGTCTTGCAGTGTAGACAAAGCAGCGACGGAACGCTACCCCAGAGAGTCATGCAGTGTAAAAACATCAGTGACATGACTACTTTGAAAATTGTGCACTGTAAACTCAGCATGATGTTGTCAGTTTGGGTGAAATATACTTAGCTATGCCCCTCCAACCAGTAGTTTGCTGCGAGTGAAAGATGAGAGCAGTCACACAAAAAGAAACCCAGCCCGTACTCAATATTCCATTTCAGTTGGAAGCACATCATCATGCTAAAATAAAAGTCAGCAGCAACTTCCGGTCCACACAGACTTTAAATCACCTTTCTAAGGCTTGAGATGAACTCCTTTTGACCACATCTCCATGCCATATATGAGTTGCTGCAGTGTGATTATGTAAGCTAATAAGCTTTAGTTTGGTAATTAAAAAAGAAGACAGTTTGAAAGTCTGCTTCTAATTGCTGTTGCATTGAAATATGGAAACATTCGTCCAAGGTCTCTTCACGTCAGTCTGTTCGCAATGCCTTTCAGACAGCACAATACACTCTGAATACAGTAAGCGTGATCCAAGGCCAAAGTTTGCCTCAATAATCTGCGAGGGAGACGTCTGAACAGATTCACACAATAGGAGCTGCAACAAGCATTTATTGAATGGAAGTAACTCTTCAGCCTGGCCGCTACACTGCTCAATAGAGCATTCTTTGCTAGTCACCGTGGATTAATGTTTGCAGGCAGATACAAAGTGTTGTGCTGAATAAATAGTAGATTGCACATGTTTATCTGGGAGGAGGGATGTAAAAGTGTGCTGTTTTGTTTTTTGATTTTCTGGCGAGATCAGTTAGCATGTTAAATGAATTCCTCAGGTTGGGACGGATGAAGCGGGACACAGCTGTCGTGGTTGGAAGCAAATCTCCTACCTTCTTATAAAGGCTCCGGAGATCTCTGTACTGCCACATGCTACTGAGGACCTGAGATGCTGCCTTCACCACTTTAGGTGAGTGTCTGTAAAACAGAGGGAGAAGAAAACAGTCAAGAAGACATTCAGCTGCAATAAATGGACATGTTTTCAATGATGTCACCAGTCATTTATCATTTTCAAAGAATGTACAATTGTCAGGATACAGATCATAAAAAGCATACTATGAAAACAAGGGCATCTGATGACAAAAGTGGAAGATTTATGTTTGAAAATTAAATATAAAAATTGATCAAATTAAATATATAATAATATATCATATTAAATAGGCACAATAGCTATTTAATTGCTATATATATATTTTTTACCAACAACATTGTTCTATCAAAATCAGCTGTTATTTTGTATCAGCGTAGAACAACTCCAATATAACTTCACAAAAGTTGCACATTGTTACTTTTGACCCCATCAGCAGGGACGAAAGTAACACAACAATATTTGCTAGATTTACTGGCCTAATCTTGTTCATTTTAAATATATCTAACTGTGACCTTCTTAATGTTAACTGCAAACATATTTGTCCTTTAATTTTTGATTAAACAGCAAGTTCATTTTTAAATTCACTTCCATCAAATGTTACGATGTAAAGTAATGCACCAATTCAAAATATTAAATTTTTTTTTTGTAATTTTTGAATATTTTTTTTTATTTTTGTCAATATACATTCATTTTTAAAATGTCTAAATCCAAACACTGCAAACTCTAATGCGGAAGTAAAAAATATGGTTTATTAGCAGTGGGAAATAAGTAACAGTATTACTTTTCTGTCTCATTCTTGTGTGTGAATGAGAGTGTATGGGTGTTCCCCAGTTATGGGTTGCAGCTGGAAGGGCATCTGCTGCACAAAACATATGCTGGATAAATTGGCGGTTTATTCCGCTGTGGCGACCCGGATTAATAAAGGGACTAAGCTGAAATAAATGAGGGAATTTAATATGTTTGATAATATAAATTGTAGTATTATTAACTCGGAAGGAGAAGAAAAGAAGTATCAAAAATTATTTAGTTAAGATTAACAATGTAAAATAGCATTTGTTCATGTTTCTAAGTGTCAACATTTCCATAAAAAATACCCACAACAATGGTTTTCAATATCAGTGTTATGATCAGTGTTGCCCATGCAGACTGCTGGTGAACACTCCCCTACCATTCACTCAACTACACACCTGCCACTGAACTGAACTACAAATCCCATCCATTCCTGCACTGTTACACCAGTTCCAGATCATTATTGATTGCAATCACACAGCTAAAGCTGTTCAGGACTAATCAGATGGACTATAAAGCGCACAGCGCACGCACGCATGCACACACGCACACGCGCTCACACACACACACACACACACACACACACACACACACACACACACACACACACACACACACACACACACACACACACACACACACACACACACACACACATATATCGTTGCTAAGTTTTGTTAACTGTAAGTGAGCAATTCTAACCATTTTCCCTGCCTTGTCTAGCTTGTTTTGACCTTTGTTTCATTGTTTATGTTGCTTTTCTGCCTGTTCTGACCATTCGCCTGTGACTTCGACTTAGTGATGGGCAAAATGAGGCTTCATGAAACATTAAAACAGTTAAAGCAAATGTGTCGAAGCTTTGAAACGTTTCAAAACCTGTCTCTACAGTGAAACCTAGTGGCCATCTTTTTAATTTATTGCTCTGGAACAGCTTCAGCAAAGAGAAGTTAAGGAAATTGAATGTTAAATCCCATGTTGTAGAGTTGAGATTTCATATGATTAAGTGCAGTGGTGAGATTTCAAGACTAGCATGCAGAGGTTCAAATACAAGGAAATGCAGCTATAGATGTTAGTTTTTAAATAATCTATTCTTGTAACATGTTTTTTTTTTACATTGGTCTGACATCTAAATGAACACTTTGTGAATAAATATGTCTTGTTTTGATCATAAAAAGTAACATTATTAAAATGGAGAGTGATAATTTAAGAGCATTTGTACAAGTTGAGATTTGAACTCGCCGCGCAGTATTCATATTTCTGCGTTTTCTTTTCTTGTTATGTCTGTCGCATGGCTGTGTTTGTTTACCTTTCCTTTATAGTGGGCGTTCTAGTCAGCTGACTAATCAGTGAGGCCATCTTTAACCAATTATTGAGATCTACTTAAGGACACTGTTTCTCACCTTTTGGCATTCAGTCGTTCATGTTTGTTCCTGTCTTGTTTGTTCAGGTCTTGTTTTGCTGTTCCCCAGCACTTGTGATTTATTTTCCGTCCCTTTCTACCAGAGTTGCTGTCAGCCTTTTGCTTGTATATTGTACTGAGCAATTTAGCTAATAAACTTACTTGCAATTGGATTAGATTAAATTTCATCCTTGTAACAGAACAACTGAATCCCTAAAGGTGAGAAACAGAGGTCTCAATAATAGGTTGCAGGTGGCCCCACTGATTAGTCAGCTGACTGGAATGTGCACTGTCAAGGAAAGGTAAACAAACACAACCATGCGACAGACATAACAACAAAAGGAGAACACAGAAATATGAACTGTGACACAGTTACTTTGTGTACACGCACAGTCCACTAGGCTACATTTTTTTCCAACCCTATCAGTCAACCGCAGAGTTGCAGATCATGGAACGCTTCTGAAATGATCAATGCTTTGAATCGCTTTAGTCATGTGATCTGGTGTTTTAAATCAAATTAGTCAAGTGACACTGTTTCAAAATGTCAGTTTCATGTCAGCCATACTTAATTCAACTACTCTTTGGATTAACATGCTGTATCACAAATATGTATGTATCACAAATACACATTAGACTGAGTTTTGAAGCATTGTGTGATCATGAAATGATGGTGAAAATTTAGCTGTCATAACAAGAATAAATTATAACATAAAATGAATGATAAAATTCTTAAATAAATTACAATATACCTTAAAATAAATCATTTTATTCAGCATAAAGCATTCAAATTGACATTCAAAACTATGGGAATATCTCATCAGCCCTGGTGTTTTGAAAAGTAGTGTACCTTTGATGCTTTGATGAATGACATCATAAAACAACAATCAAACCCAAATCTCCTGTACATCTAGACAGCAGTGACACATCTAAAACAAAAGCTTTTAAAAAAAATCATTTCCAAAACGTAAAGATTTCACACAAGATCAAAACGCAAATACCAAAGCCTAATACAAGGAAATGAAAATCCAATCTCGGTACATTATTGCTCAGATGACTGTTCCTAAGGAAGCATTTGATGCAGCCAACATGTTTTCTCAGCTTTCCATGCAAACATCTTACAGCTTTTGTTATGATTAACAATGTGCCACAAACAAAAGAAACAATCCTTTGGTTCTCTGAAATGACACAAATTGTTTGACTTCAGCTGATTTGATAGAACAGCTGTGTCTTTTGTCTTGCGCAGAGCCGAGTCAATCCATTTCAGCTCAAAGGACACAATGGAACAATTTACAATTGCCACTTGAAATGAAGTTAGAGGAAAATCTTTGCCGTCCTTGAGTGAACATGGCTTTAATAGAGGAAATGAATGCCACTCATCCTTCATCATTTCTCCTCATAAGTGACAGCGTGGATTCTTAGAGGTGGAGCTGTGTTTGATTTGTCCCTCCCCTCAGCTTTTAGCATTGATCATTTTATAATGCGCTCAAATCTGCAGAGGAGCCAGGCTCTGTCTCAAATTATATCCCTCATTTCAGCATTTCGGTCATGACATGCCGTTGGTATTGCTTGGAAGCGTTCTGAAGCAGATTTCACAATTTCAACTGAAAAGTAGTATGTAAAAAAAGTCTGGAAATATAAAGAACACAGTTTGAATAAAATCTAAAGTGATTAAATTTGATGTCTCTTCATGAGATCTGCTATTGACTCTACATTACAAAAATCGCTGGTTATTTCAACCCACATTTTGGAATACCATACATTTACTTCCATCCAATAATTAAATGTATGGTTACACTTTCTACAAAGCTCATGCTCATAATGAATTATTGCTTAGTTGATGATTATTTATAATCATGCATAACAATTCCATGAATATATCTAATATTTATAGCTTATTAATACTTATTAGTGATGTATTTTTCAATAATATATTTGTTCATAACACATTATACATGGATTTCTAAGTATTAATTAGTCATATATGTATTTATAAGTATTAATTTGTTAGTCATGACAACTGTATTTATAAAAATGTAACTATTTTGTGTTTTTATTGCAAAGACTAGTAGTAAGTTGACATAGATTTTGTCCTGTCAAATAAGTGAATGGTTTTATATTGTTGATAAGAGCCTAGCTGCCTTATGCATTCTTATTATGAGTCATAATACAGTTATTAAACTGTAAAAATGCATAATTTGTCACTAAGTAAAGTGAAATTGGGATAAAAGCATTTTATAGAGCACATAAAAGATATACAATGTGCTAGAAATGTAGACGTACTAAAAAAAATTGTATATTTAAAAAAAAAAAACATCAAACAACAACCTGAGGTATCAAGACATTTGTGCTGCCCATTACACTACAAACACAAAAGGGCAAATTCTTCAGCATGATTGCACTCATTCTCATACTTCAGCCTGCACATCAAAGTTCCTGAAAGCAAGGAAGGTCAAGATGCTCCAGGATTGGCCAGCCTAGTCACCAGACATGAACATTATTGAGCATGTCTGGTGTAAGATGGAGTAGGCATTGAAGATGAATTCAAAGAACCTAGATAGACTTAGGGAGTCCTGCAAGAACGCGTTCTTTGCTATTTCAGATGATTTTAATAATAAGTTATTCGAGTCATTGCAGATATGTATAGATGTAGTTGTCCAAGCTCATGGGAGTCATACACAATATAAATATTTTTTCACTGCACGCGTTGCGCGCGTACTGTTGAGCTGTGCGTAATGAAGAGCGGTGTTGTCGCGCGCGTTCTGATCAGCTGTGTTGTCGCGCGCGTACTCAAGAGCGGTGTTGTCGCGCGCCTACTGAAGGGTGGGACCGAGGGTGTGCCGCGTCGCGGGGGCACTTTTGATCATTTTGGAAGGGCACTTTCTATCCAAGACTAAAAAGGGCATGTGCACTGCACAGGTTGAGCCCTATGTGTGCACGTGCCTGTCAAACAATGTCATCTTTGCAATTAAAATGGCATAACTAAGCTAAGGAAATTCATGACATGTCTTTTTAAAACCGCCTTCAAGTAATGTGTTACCTAGAGGGAAAAGTGGCCAAGGTTTCCAGTAAATTATTCATCCCAGTGTTTGGATTTACAACACAAGTTCTTTCATATTTTACAGTTTTTTTTATAAATACAGAAAAGCAGCATTTTCTACTAAAGTTTTATTGGATTAACGTAATCAAGGTAAAAGTAACTGCTCTGAGTCATACAGTAAGCTTGAATGTCTGTTTTTATTGATGCTCTCTAGATGCTCTAACCACAAATTAAATCTATTTTTAATGTTTTATTTCTGTCATCCAGCCACAAGCTGAGTGTATTCTCTCCCTCTGCCATGCATATTGTGTTGATTACAATCTGCACCGAATCAAACTGCTCCTAATCAAATCTGATGCATATCGGAACAAGCATGCCGTTGCTGCCACTTGCTGCTACTAAATCAACTGGTTGCATTTGTGCTATATCTAGACAAACAAGCACCCGAGTGGCTTGTCCCTTTGATAACCTCTCAGCAGGAAACCAGAAGCAGCTGTCACCGCCATATTGGCTCAAACAGGGTGGACACAGAGTATGAATAGCTGATGGAGGATATGAAGCAGTCGCATGAAGTGTCAGCTTGATGAGGGTCAGACTAATGTCTTTGACAGTGTGCATTCGTCACTCACTCACTAACTGTCAGTCTGGCTATGCTGGCTTTTTCTGAGAGAGTAAAGCAAGCAGCATGTAGAAAGATCAATACATGATTATTATGAAATAGATCAGACGGATGAGTGGATGTTGACATCAAATTGGATTGAATGACGCACGTTTGAAGCTGATATACCTGTTGCATGCATATTAGATGAATGTGTCTAGAATGAAATGGCAAAGCAATATACAGGGGATCTAAAAACTAATATTATAATGGTTTACGTTTACTCTTTCTTGAAAGGGAGCTTTGAAAATCAGTTTAACACATATAAGACAAAACACTTATGTGTTTTAAAATGGATAAAACAAAACAAAACAAAATGGATAAACGAAATAAAATGGATAAAACAAAGCAATTAGGATAAAACAAAACAAAATGGTTAAAACAAAACAAAATGGATAAAAAAACAAAACAAAATGGACAAAACAAAGGAATTAGGATAAAACAGAACAAATAGGATAAAACAAAACAAAATGGATAAAACAAAACACAATGGATAAACCAAAACAAAAGTGATAAAAAACAAAAGAGATCAAACAAAACAATACAAAATGCATAAACCAAAACAAAATGAATAAACCAAAACAAAACGCATAAAACAAAATAGACAAAACAAAACAGAAAAAAATTATATAAAATGAAATATTTTTAATGTTTTCAATAGGAAGTTTGAAAATCAGTTCAACACACATAAGACATTTCGTCACCTTTATAATTTATAAGGTTTTATCTGACATTTTTGTCAAAGTTGAGTTATTGACATATTCTTATTAAATGACAACTTATAAAATTAAAATTAAAACTTACATTATGTGATTTTTTTATAAGTAGCTTATAAGCTGCGATTTGAGACTTTTTATATTAAAAAAAACAATGTTACACACATACTGTTAGCTATATGGAATGCAAAAACTTTGAAGTTTAATATCTCAAAATCATTCAAAATGCACCTTATAATTCCAAGGTGATGATTTGTAAATAGAATTTTCAATGATATAATTTTCTCTATATCCTCTATATCACCTGCATTTTATTTTATTTTATTTTATTTTATTTTATTTTATTTTATTTTACTTTACTTTATTTTACCACCAGCTTTGCCACATGATTCTAAAACTTCTTTCGAATATATTTAAAACAAAACAAAAACTAAGGATAAAATATAATAAAACATTTTGTTTTTGTTTTTTGATATATCCTTATTTTATTGTTTTATCCTTATTTTATTTTATTTTACCACACCACAAGATTTACCACATGCTTTCAAAACTCCTTTCATAAACAAACGAAACGAAAAGAAATTAAACGAAACGAAAACAAAACAGGTTCTGCTGCGTTCACACCAGATGCAGAGGAAGTATCAAGTGCGAGTAATTTACATGTTAAGTCAATGCAAAGACGTGAATAGACATCCTGCGGCATGATTTGCATGAATGAGGCTCGTCTCGGCTCAGTCAGAAGCACCGCTGAAAACTTCCATCATCCAGGTATGGTTTCTTGAGGAGTTAACAAACTCACAGAGCTGGGTGCACCTCTGAATGGATCTGGTAGACTTGGCGCCGAACGAATATACGCTGTTTATCAGCCTTCCTAAAGCACATAAACACAGCTATTCTTTCAATAAAATCCATGCTAGCCATTTAGCAACGAAGCTAGAGTCACCGGGGAGACAGAAGCCCTGCCCATGACATGAATCCGCGTCTATTGTGAAGTGAATTTCACAACATCGCGTGAATGAAGCAATTTGACAAACAAATGAATCAAGAAATCTAAAAATATTCACGTGTCTATTTACGTGCGAATAGCGTGATTTATCCATGTGTTTACTCCTATTACTCCTTGTCATATAAGATAACATAAGTGCTATTTAATTCAGCTAAAATGTACATACAGTCTCTGGGGACTTTTTGCATTGTTTTGAAGGATGCACCAAATCAAACATAAGCTCTTGCTGCATATTATGGCAAAAGTGAATATGTTCTCCAAGTGTACTTTTTCATTTGAGTTCAGCAAACACTAAGCGACTCATGTCACTGAGGATACACATGACGCAGCTGAACATCTGTAGACACAGTGGCCTTGAAGCTCATGAAACACTTATTGAGGACTGACTCATGCTGTTCCTTTCTTTTAAAAGGTGTTGGCATAAATATGAAACTATAAAGCTGGAAAATAAAATGTCTCTATTTCCTCCAGTTTATGGTGAAAAAAATAACTGAATGGCCTCAAGGTGTGAAAAAAATCCAAACAAAAAGAAAGCTATTGCCTAATATTTAACAAACACTTCACAGCATTTTAGACTTTCTTAGACAACACTGCAAGTGGTTAGTGATAAAATCCAAGCCAAGTATGAGAAATAAGGTTATGTTTTAAAAAAATAACCCAAACTGTTAGATATAATGCCAAATTATGAGATATTAGGCCACAATATTAAAAAGTTTGCTACATTATTAGATTACATTGTCTTAAAGATTAGACAATATGAGATTAAAATATATATTATAAAGTAGATATATAAGAGTTAATTTATAAGAAGCCAAATTATTGTCTATTGTCAAAAAAGACGACTTACTTGTCTCCTTTACTCCTAGCAATGCCGATGAGCTTCTCGATGCCACCGGCGTCCCGTAAGGCCTTGGCGTTCTCCATGTTCTTGGTGATGACCTCGTGTAGGGCACAGCATATAGCCGTAACGGTGTCATCGCACATGGTTTTACCCGCTGTGCTGTTTGCTGTTCCCCCGCTGCTTGCGCTAGCATTGTTCCCCCCTGGAAGCCTGTGCACCAGATCTCGCATGGCATATTTACCTAGAGATAATTAAAAAGAGAGAGAAACTAGATGATTATGATGCAATTATAATAGTCAGGATGACATTTTTCACAGTCAGTGTGACTATTTTGCTACAATTCCTTCTCAATCTGGAGAATAATAATACAAGAGAGATTTAAAGCTATAATATAATGATAACCGTTTACCATACTAACATAAAGAAAAATAGATTTATTATAGTTGTTAATAATCTTTGTTAACATTAGTTAAGGGAAATAAGTCGTTTGTAGTGCAATTTGAGATATGAAGCCTCATTATGAGATGGTTAGCCACACCGAACAGCCTAAAGTGACAAAAAAAGCTATTAGGTCAGATTTTGAGATATAAAGCCAAGATATGAGTTAATCTCATGATCTTAATATGACTTGTTAAGTGACATTTTGAGATATGAAGCCATAATTTGAGATAGTTAGCCACACTGAACAGCTTAAGGTGACAAAAAGCGTTATTAGGTCAGACTTTGAGATATAAAGTCAATATATGAGTTAGTCACACTATGAGACACAAAGCGTTAATTACTTAGTAAGTCGCATTGTGAGATATGAAGCCTTTTTATAACTTATTAAGTGACTATTTGAGCTATGACACCATATTATGAGATAGCTAGCCACATCCAACAGCATAAAGTGACATAAAGAGTTATCAAGTCACACTTTGAGATATAAATTCAAGATATATTTGGTCACACTTTGAGATACAAAGCCTGTTTATAAGTATGAGTTAGTAAGTCACGTGATGAGACATGAAGCCATATAATGAAATATAAGTTACACTGTACTGCATAATGACATAGCTATTTAGTCACACTTTGAGATATAAAGTCAAGATATAGTTTGTCACACTTTGAGATATAAAGCCTGTTTATAAGTATGAGTTAGTAAGTCACGTGATGAGATATGAAGCCATATAATGAAATATAAGTTACACTGAACTGCATAATGACATAGCTATTTAGTCACACTTTGAGATATGAAGCCAAGATATGAATCAAGTCACACACAAAGATGTGAAACCTGATGATGAGTTAGTAAGTCACACTACAAGACATGCAGTTTTACTGTGACTTATTAAGTGACAATTTGAGATTTGAAGCCATATTATGAGGTATTTAGTCACACTGAACAGCAACAAGTGACATTATTGGGAGATATGAAGCCAACATATGAGTTAATTCCCACTATAAAGATGCAGAACCTGTTTATAAGTTATTAAGACACAATTGGAAAAATGAAGCACAGTTAGCCACATTACAGCATAAAAGCGACATTATGAGTATGGCTGTCCAGCATAAAGTGACAAAGAGTTGTTAGGTCACACTTTGATATATGAAGCCATATTATAAATTAAGACACACTTTCAGATATGAAACCTTACACAAAACTAGAAAGAGAAAGAAAGTAAAAAATTGGGTGATTATGGTGTAATTATGATAGTCAGGATGACATTTTTCATAGTCAGTATGACTATTGTGCAACAATTCCTTCTTAATCTGGAGAATAATAATGCAAGAGCGGTGCCGATTCAAGAGTGTCAGATGTGTCAGTTTAAGCATCACTGGATTTCTATGGAGGGGGTGTTATCCTGACTGCAGAGTGGATATATGACTCACGCTGCTGGAATAAAGCAAAGAAAATATGAGAAAGTGAGGAAACTCTGACATTAAAAGAACAGCAGGGGATGTGTAATTCACAAAGACTTGGCAAAGCACTTTAAAAAAAATAAAGAACTTGACCGTTGGGAGAAATAATATGATTCTTGAGTTTATGTTTGTGTGAGTGAAACATGAGACACACTAAGTGATATTAACAGGCAATCACAAAGCACAATGATCACTGCAGGATATTGAGTGCTCCTTCCTCTCCCAGCGGTGTACAGGACACACCCTCATGGCATTATGAGATGATTATATTATGGCTAAATTTGTCTACAAAAGTTTTTTTTTACACCAAATGAAATGGCAAATATAATGTTTGTTTGTAGACTTTTAATGTCAAATAAAGTTTACCCTGGAATTACAACTGCATGAAACTGTGACGGAAAAGAAAAAAAAAGACATTGTGGTATCAGTCAGGTAAATAATTGACTAAACTTTCATTCAAATGAAAAATGTTCAACCCAGGCTCATTATTGACACATAGCCCCATATCTGTTTCTGAAGATCGCGAAATACGTCCCAGGAGGTAAATTTCTTTGCAATTGTTATTTTCGCAAAACCATCAGAGACCGCTATGTACACTTTTTTAGATCTCAAATTTTATTTGCGAGTGCCATTTGTGCCTGCTGTTCTCACGTAAATCCACCAGAGGCCACTGTCGACTGACTGACTGACTGACTCATCGACCAACCCCCTTCCCTAAATCCAACTGACAAAGTTTTCAAAAGCTCAGATTGACCCAATCACCTCCTTCCCTAAACCCAACCAACAGTGTTTTCAAAAGCTAACCAGAAAAAGAAAACCCCTCACGGCCGCCTGATTTTTACCTTGTTTACAGATCCTACTACACTCTCACACTGTTATTTACTTGTTTATCTATTTTTTGTTTTTGTTTTTGTATTACCTGCTTTCTGGAACTGTTCTTTGCCAGAATCTCACCCTATCATTGTGGTCAATTCGTCTCTGCATCTCATGTCTGTCGACAAACATGGCGAGCTACTGAGCAAACTGGTAACAGCAGAAAAATCGTCCACACGGAGGTAAGCAGTCAGCTGACAGTGCTAAAAGAAACAGAAGCTGCTGGCAGCATCATTCTGCCCCCTAGTGTTTGTTATAAAGATGAAATGCAGCCATACATAGCTCTCGTTATTTCTTGCTCTTCAGAAATGTACATGGGGGTACTTTTCCACAATACGCCCGTGTTGCTAATGTTTATGCAAACTCTTTATGTCTTTTACGCTTTTTTGCTTTCACTTTCACATCTCATAGGCCTAGTAATATAATTTAAAACAGTCCAAAAAAGATGAAGCAAACCATCACAAACTAAGGGGGAGGTGAGAGAATCAGCAAATGTACACAACTAAACATTTCAACATATGTAAACTGTACATGTATTTGAGCACGATGAATAAATTATAATAAATCAAATCATGGCCACAGACTTGGTTTTGAGATTGTGAGAGGTATTGTAAGCCACGTTAGCGATTAATTAATACTGTAATATGTGTCACAAAGTCACACTTTGAGATGTGAAGCATGATCATGATTTACTTGGTCACTTTTCAGATATAAAGATATATCATAAGATATTAAGTCACATTTCGGGATCTTAATCCACATTATTAGTTAAGTCACATTGTGATATATGAAGCATGATTATGAGTTATTAAGTCACCTTAAGATATTAAGCCTCATTATAAGATATTAAGCTTTACTGTAATTATCAAGTTACAAAGTATATTAACCACATGTAATGCACATCAATATTTTAAGAAAATAAGCCACCTTGTTGGAATAAAAAGTCTCAGTACACAATGTACCTACAGAAGAGTCTAGCTTTAAATAGGACAATTATCAAAACTCTTTATACATTTTTTAGACCAAGATGCTAATCATCTAATCAGTTTCAATGATTTATGCTAAAATAAGTTAAACATGCTCCCGCTATTACTAGAGATCGGCCGAATGGATTTAAAATTATAAATTTCAAATGTTGAACTCTAGGAGACTTGTGCAATTTGCCTATTTATACAGTTGCAGTCAGAAGTTTTTTCCTTGTATATGTTGTGAGGTACATTATAAAATATAAGATTTAAAATGGCAAGTTAAATATCCACAAAAAGAGATATTAAGTCGCATTATAAGATGTAAAGGTACACTCTGAGATAAAAATCATGCTGGGTTGTTGTAATCCAATGCTGGGTCAAATATGTCTATTTTTCAAGTTCACCCATATTTGATCCAACATTTGGATCATTGTAAGAAATATCTGTAAATTAGAAGCTTTTTGTTTTTTTGTGATTCATGTTTATATTTTTTATTTTTACCTGTTTATTGATGCTATTGAATTGCATTATGAAACCTAGATCTTTGTTCCAAAAAATTAAAACCATGAAAAATCAGAAAAAGGGACTTTTATGTACATCTTTAATAGTTTAAAGTGATATTGTCTGGGTTGATGTTGTATGTTACTGTACAAAAACCTTGTAATAAACCGGCAGTACATTTTCTGTTATTTTACAGAATTATTTCTCTCTTTATTATTTCTTATACATTATATTATTTTAAAATAACTAACAATAAGATAAGGCACAGTTAGAAAACAGAATATTTGGAGAGTGACTACATGGATATTTCTTTCACAATAAAAGTCACTTTGGTAAACTGTAAAGTTAAATTTTAAACACCAGTTCAATTTAAGTCAACAATAAGAGATCAAGGTACCATAATGCAATTCACAATCATAAATAACTGGAAAACAAAATATGGAAACTGTTAATAAACAGATTTTTTTACAGTAAATACTTTTTTGAGGCTTGAATTTTAGCTCTTTTAATATTTTTAATTGATATGTTTAAATCAATACATTTTAAGAGAAATCTAAATTGCCCCGAAATCAAGTTTCTTGCATGACCTCAACATCTGGGATACTGGTTCTACCATCTCAAATATGGCATCATAAGTGTGTTTTTTTCCACTTAAACAGATCATCTAGAATTTCAAATCAACAACATGCCACACATTTTGTTCTGCATTGGAGAAATGTAAACAGCTTCAGGGAGCCCAGTAGCAAGGATCGCAAGTGAGTACATTCTTCATTTGACTGTTGTTGTTTTACCGCTCTCAAGAGAAAATTCAAATTTAACAGAGAACAAAACATGTTATTGTGTGGACATCTGTATTAATGCTAAAACTGATGTATGAACACACCGCCTACAAGAGGTTTTCTCTGAAGTTAGCGGCCAATTTTCAGGAACATGAAAAAAAAGCCATCAACAACGTGTTTTGCAGATTTCTTGCCGCCACTTTAATCATCCGAGCACGCCAATATTTTGACCTTTGAAATGCATAAGAGTCCTTCTTCTCCTTCTGGCAGCCTATTATTCTATCACAGAAGCACTGAGCTAATGAAATTAATCTAAGGCTGTTCAATTCTTTCCGCTAATTCCAAATGGTCTCTGAAGGAGAAACACAGACATCATTTTCTACATGAAACATACTGCAGAAGGGCTCCATTTTATCACCAATGAGCTTCCAGTTAATTGGTGTCTCCTTATCTTGTACCCGCAGGCAAAATCGTCTGTCTTTAGCGAGCTGACAATATTGAGGCAATCCATCGAGATGTGAGATTTCTCTGAACTGTGGGGAAAAACATGATATTTACTGAATAAAAAAACATCAAATTATTGATCAGTTCTATAGATTATCTCTTGTTGATCTCCAATATTGCAATAATGAGCTCTTTAATTACACTGAAAGCTAAATAAATGGACGTCCTTCTGCGCCAGTTTGAAGTTCTTATTAGATCTCTGTCAAAAAGCTAGAGTTATTAAATGTGAAAGTTCTTTCTTTCTTTCTTTCTTTCTTTCTTTCTTTCTTTCTTTCTTTCTTTCTTTCTTTCTTTCTTTCTTTCTTTCTTTCTTTCTGTGCTATATTCACTCATGGATACTGATACTGCACTGACTATAATGCTAAACAACTATATGATCTTGATTGATGTGCATTGTTTAGTTACATTGCTCTTTTTTTGCATTTACACATCTGATGCTTACCCACACACACACAAAAAAACACAAACTAAAATACTTCTCACACTTGAATATAGTCTGACTCCAGGGTTTCTGCAGGTTTCACCAAGTTAAATTTAAGACATTTTTAAGACCATTATGAAAGAAATTTTAGACTATACAGGGCTAAATGCTAAGGATTTTATTCAAATATCCCAGTTAGGAAATTTTTTTACTTGCCCTATTTAAAAGTATTATAATTTAAAACATTTAAAAATACAATAATAATAATTTAATAATAAAAAATCTTTTTAGTATCTTCAGCAGTAAATAAATGGAGAAATTTTAAACAAATTACTGTAAGGAAAGTAATTAAATGCTATTTTTAAATAAAAAGTTAAAAGTTTTATTAAAATTGGGATAGTTGGTGATTGTATGTGTGTTAAAGGCCAGATTGGGTAGCTATACAGTATACAGTACATGAACAAAGAAAATTAAGACCTGTTAGTTTAAGACCTACAACACAATATTTCAATATTTCAATATTTAGATTTTTAGACTTTTTAAGACCCCGCTGATACCCTTGACTCTATCTTATATCCTATCTTAATATTCTATTCAAATGTTATTTGCTGTTTTATTTTAATCAGTGTATATGGCAAATAACAACAAATAATACCCTCACTTTTAGTTGATCATTTGGAAAAGTGGCAGAAGGCAGATTTTCCTAATGAATCATCTGTTAAACTGCATCCCAATCATCACAAATACTGCAAAAGGCCTACTGGAACCAGCATGGACCCAAGAGTCTCACAATCAGTCAAGTTTGGTGAGGGAAAAATCATGGTTTGAGGTTACATTCATTTTGGGGGCGCGCAAGAGATCTGCAGAGTGGATGGCAATATCAACAGCCTGAGGTGTTTGGTAGACATTTGTGCTGCCCATTACATTACAAACTACAGGAGAGGAAAAATTCTTCAGCAGGTTAACACTCATACCTCAGCCTCCACATTAAAGTTCCTGAAAGCAAAGAAGGTCAAAGTGCTGCAGGATTGGCTAGCCCAGTCACCAGACATGAACATTATTCAGCATGTCTGGGGTAAGATGAAGGATGAGGCATTGAAGATGAATCCAAAGTATTTTGATGTACTCTGGGAGCCCTGCAAGAAAGCTTTCTTTGCCATTCCAGGTGACTTTATTGATAAGTTATTTGAGTCATTGCAGAGATGTATGGATGCAGTCCTCCAAGCTCATGGAAGTCAATCACAATATTAATTCTTTCTCCACTGCACCATAACTTTATATTCTATACTGTACATTATTTCAGTTAAGTGGCAAACTTTTTAACTCAGTCAGACCTTACTTTCCTAATGAAATAATTAAAAATCAAAGCATGATCATCATTTATTTAGGTAAAATAAGCGCAATCTAGAGGCCTTAGCCCTTCATATAAGCCACTTCTGATACCAAATGATCAACTACAAGTCAAGTTATTATTTGTTGATCCTAAAACTTGGATAGGCGACAAGACTTTTGTTAGGTAGTACATATGCATGTCATGATCACCAGCGATCTAGGCCTTATAGACCGCCTGGACTACAATTCTGTTACTGAAATGAACTACAAATCCCATCATTCTCGGCATTCTCTGCACGCACACACCTGGCCCAGATCCCACTTGATTGCAAACACACAGCTAAAGCTTGTGCGGATTGGTTATCCAGACTACAAAACACAACACACACACATCTTTGCTGAGTCTTGTGATCTGTTAGTAAGCATCACAGAATCGCTTTCCTTGTCTTGCCTAGCCATGTTTTTGACTTTTGCTTTGTTTAGTGTTTATGTTGTTTTGCTGCATGTCCCAACTATTTTTCTTTACTTTGACTATGTGTTTGGGTTACCTGCAAGCTCCGGTCTGTCCTTGTCTCTTAATAAACTGCATTTGGATCCTCACCTTTGTTTCAGCTCGATTCATTACAATGAATAAATTATGGTGAAAATCCAGCTTTGTCATCAAAGAAACACATTTTAACATGGAAAATACTTCAATATTTATAGTGCAGTTTATTTTAAAATGTATTTCTATTTCACAATATTACTGTTTTTTCAATAAAATTTACTAGTAGGGCATCTTGATATTAAAATGACATAAAAAACACATGTCAATTAAAATCAGTTGATATCAAATTGTCATCTAGCATTATCATCGCAAAACATTTCAAAAATCAATTACAGGACTGTTCTGTCAATGTTAGATGTCAATTTGTTGTCATTAAGGTACAGTACAGTAGTTTACATGCATTGCACAGATAGAAAATTCTGTGTAAATTTGTAAGCAAAGCTATCAGATGAATAAAACGTTTCTTATATTATAACACTTTTTGTGCTGTTATTTTGGTGGTTAAAATAGCTATTAGTGGGCGTTATTTTAATTCAGTTTTGACATTAAATTTATTTGAATTCTTGCCATGTTTTTGATGTTATTTTAACCATAGGGTTTCTGATAGGATGTACTGTATAGTCCATGAAATAATTCAACACACACGTACACTACCGGTCAAAGGTTCGGTGTCAGTACAACTTTTTTTCCTGCTCACCAGTGCTGCACTTATTTAATCAAAAATACAGTACAAATAGTAAAATTGTGGAAAGTTATTGCACTATAAAATAACTGTTCAAAAGTAGTTTATAGTTTAGTTTAATAATTTAAATTTAAAAATTAATTTTCAGCTTCATTACTTCAGTCTTCAGTCACACGATCCTTCAGAAATCACTATATTAATGAATGAATAACAACAACAACAACAACAACAACAATAACAGTAATAATAATAATAATAATAATAATAATAATAATAATAATAATAATAATTATTATTATTATTATTAATGGTAATAGTAATGAAAGCAATAATGACTGGAGTAATCATTTGATTTAAAACTAAACACAATAAGAAAGCAGTTATTTAAAACTATAATAAATATTTAAAAATGCATTTTTCTACATTTAATAAATGATGAACAGAATGATCTGCTTAATAACCTAAAAAAAACTCCAAACTTTTAACCGGTAGTGTACAGTATGTGTTATTTTTACCTTTATTTAATGCATTCTAATTTAATACACACATACCAATCTAACTTACTCCAAATTTTAATCAATTCAAAAAGTTTTAGCTCAAGATCTGAAGTATCGAATCTGACAAAAAAGTTTTGGAGGGAGACAAAAATCCTGATTAGCATCTCGCATGAAAAAAAGATAAAAACAGGTGAAGTGAGGGAAAATTTCAGACCTGTTTTTAGGCCCTATGATAACAATGAAACACAAGATTGCATGATTACGAGTAATCACAAGCACAGGACTCTTCAGTGCAAGCTGATTTTCAAGAATGTGAAGCACTACCAATCGGACAGGTTTAATTTTGACTATGAGATCTTAAAGTCAGCCTGCACACACAAAAAACAGCATTTTAGGAGAAAAAAGGGGCCTTAAAGTAACATATTGGCACTCCTCGTGATAAATGAAGAGTCTCTTTATGGACTGAGCCGGATGGTTCTGCTGTATAACGATGAGATAGAGGTACTGTATGTGACTCAAGGCTAACCTTGACTTGCTGGAGAGCCTCATCCAGCGGCTCTTGGGAATATAAGAGCTTAGTGGTAATCAGAGGTAAGTGCAGACCCTCCAGCCTATAAAAGCCCATTCTGCCACAAAACAGGCAATCAGCCACACGGCCCTGGGCCATCAGAAGCTCCAGAAATACACACATGCACCCACACACATTTACAGAGACATAGAGAAAGAGAGAATGAGCTGTTACTGTAGGTGCTAGGGTTGGGAATTTACTCAGATTTCCAGATGTGATTCGATTCTGATTCAGAAGCTCACAATTTGATTTGATTCTCAAGGTCGGTTACTAATCACTGAACAGACATTAAAAGGAAAGTTCACCCAAAAATGAACACTCAGTCATCATTTACTCAAGCTAAACTTGTTCTGAATCAGTTTGAGTTATTTTTTTGTTCTGTTGAGTACAAAAGAAGATGTATTGAAGCAAGTTCAAGGTGTCCATTGATGTCAATAATCATCGGTTTCCAACATTCTTCAAAATATCTCACAAAAAATAAAAAAATAATATCTAACAAAAAAGGTTGGGAACAGTCAAACACAAATAACAAGTCTAGTTTGGAACAAGTCTAATACAAATGTTATAAATATTTGTAAAAATAAGTACTTTATTTTTTTATTTAGGTGTATATGGGCACATTTTTTAAAGACAAAGTCAAAGACAGTGGCCCCAAAAATTTTACTTGCATAAATATGTATATATAATATAAATTATAATCATAATATAAATCATAATATAGATTATATAAATATAAATCAATGTTTTTCTTTTGATTAGATTTTTGATCAGTGTTTATATGGATAATGTTTCATTAAGTTTCCCAGAGATGGGTTGCAGCTGGAAGGGCATCCGCTGTGTAAAAACTTGCTGGATAAGTTGGCGGTTCATTCCGCTGTGGCGACCCCGGATTAATAAAGGGACTAAGCCAACAAGAAAATGAATGAATGAATGTTTCATTAAGCTGTGCTGCTTTAGGACATACAGTACATGGACAATGCATCTAAACTGACTGACTGTTTACATGAATACTCAGCATTTCAACATATATGCATGTGTTTGACCATTGAATCTGTAATAAGTCAGAAAAGTAAATTCAGCTCTTACATTTTGCAATGTTTCTTTCTGCACAATACTTATGTAATTGTGTAAACAATTTTTTTGCATCACATCAAAGGTGTCTGTGAAGTCTCTTTCAAATATATATCTAGAATTGCAATATATATCAATGCAATGGGAGCTATCACAAACTCTCAAAAAGTCACGAAAAATGCACATGCATTAGGTGGTAGTCCTATTAGAACACACAGGCCCTGCAGACCAGTCAGAGCTCATTGCATATTTCTGAGGGATGCGTTTCATAGAACCAGGAAGACAACAGGCCATTTCTTAAGGAAAACTGAAACAACATAGTTGAATAAAAGTAATATGCGTAAAACATTATGTAATTTTGTTTTAAACAAAGCATAGGAAGGTCAAAGTGCACCCCATAAACACAATTAAGCCTCCACAATTTGCTGATTGATCCCCCCTTAAATAAAAATTTCATTCATTCATTCATTTTCCTTCGGCTTAGACTCTATTTCAGAGGTCACCACAGCGGAATGAACCACCAACTATTTCAGCATATGTTTTACGCAGCGGATGCCCTTTCAGGCGCAATCCAGTATTGGGAAATACCCATACGCTCAATCATTCACATGCACACTCATACACTACGGCCCATTTAGTTAATTCAATTCACTTATTTTCCCAGAGATGGGTTGCGGCTGGAAGGGCATCCGCTGCGTACAAACTTGCTGGATAAGTTGGCGGTTCATTCTGCTGTGGCGACCCCAGATTAATAAAGGGACTAAGCCGACAAGAAAATGAATGAATGAATGAATTCACTTATTCTGCATGTCTTTGAACTGTGGGGGAAACCAAACCCACACGAACGCGGGGAGAACATGCAAACTCCACACAGAAATGCCAATTGGCCCATCTGGGACTCAAACCAGTGACCTTCTTGCTGTGAGGTGACAGTGCTAACCCCTGAGGCTCTGTGCCACACAATAAAAAGTTCAGTAAAACGTCATTTACTCATCTCACTTAATTCTAAACCTGTATGCTCTTAATCAGTAACATAAAAGTGTAGTATTTTTATGATTCACTGATTCTTTTGAGAGGCTTTTATGTTTGTCAAGAAAGAGGGAACAAAAAAAAAAAAAAAGCAATATGCATTATGCAAGTTTTGGCTTGAAAACTATATTCTTTACAAATATATCTGTTTCAGTGGCACAGCATGAAAAAATTGCATTCAGTAAAGACCTACATGCTGCATGAAACAACATGCATGCAATATCTTAGAGTATAAAGACTTTTTTTAAGTTTTGTGGCGAGTAAGATATTTCAAGGTCATTCAAAGAAAACTATTCTCACCACACATAGATTGAGTTTTAAAGGCTGCATTTAATTCTATACTTACAATTGTATTGAATTAAATGGTAAAGTCAGCTTAATAGTGTTTATTTTTTTTTATTTTTGTACATGTAATGAATCTCAGAATTCAGAATTATGTAAAAATACATTCCAGTTTTATGCCAAAATTTGGGCACCCCTCTGTGGCTGCATAATTATGTGCTCTTTCTTTATAAAAGAAGATCACAGTGAAATGCCATTTGGTTTCTAGTAAAAGCTAGATAATGCTGTATTTTTTTTCAGACAGAAATATGTGGTGTAGCAGTATTGAGATGTGTGAAATTAAACTGAAACTGGAAAATAGGCTATGCAAAAGTTTGGGCATTCTCTCTTTTGTGTGGATTAACTGACCTGTAGTCACTTAATGCTAATTGATAAAAAATAATTATTTGAGCGACTCAGTGAACATTAACAGTCCTTACACAGCTGCAACCAATCATGAAAAAGGATATTTAAGATAGCGGATTGCTAGTTGTGCTTTTCCTTATTGTGAACCTAAAAGTAGCAACATGGGAACCTCAAAAGAACTTTCTAATGACCTAAAAACTAGGATAATTCACCATCATGAGTTAGGAGAAGGATGCAAAAGCTATCGCACAGGTTTAAAGTCTCTATTTCCACAGTTAGAAATATAGTAAGGAAATGGAAGGCCACAGGAACAGTTCTGGTGAAGGAAAGATGTGCCAGACCAAGAAAAATATCTGAAAGGCAAAGGTGAAAAATGATTAGAATGGTCACAGACAAACCTCAGACTACCTCCAAAGAGCTTCAGAAACATCTTGCTGCTGATAATGTCATTGTACATCGGTCCAAAGTTCAGCACATTCTTCACAACGAACAGCTTACAACAGAAATACATGTAAAAATAGCATTAGGATAAAGGGTTAAATCTCTGAAGTTTAATCTTAGCTTCATTATTTAATTTAATTATTTTGGAAATGTTAAATGTTTAAATAATAGTTTGTTTCACTAGACAATACACCACGCCCCTTTTTTCTTTTAAGACGTGATAAAAAAACAAAAAAACTTTTGAACCTTGCAGCATCACTGCAGACCACAGGCATATAGAGGTTAAAGACAACATAAAGGTGAGCAAATAATAAAAATCCCTATAAGCTGTAAGCATCCTTCCTCTTTTTCTCAGGGTAAAACCCATGCAGGTGGTTGACATTGACTGTAATGGTATTATATACTTCCATATTAAAGTGGATCTGAATAAAACGAAGGGCATTAATATTCTCTGCTGGAGTTCAAAGCGAGTTGGTAAAATGCTCCATGAAGGCCCGAGGGTCTCGGCCGGGTTTGAAATGTCACACAGTGGTGAACGGCTCTGGGCATCATCTCTGTTAGCCTTTATCCTCCAATAACATTTAAATGGATCCAAAGAAAGCCTTTTTACCAAGCTAACAGCAGGTTCAAACCCCAATGGCAGAGAATGAGCGACGGGAACATAAAAGAGAAGTACAAACAACTAGAAATTCGAAAGGCAGATCTTAAAACAAAATTATTCTTAAAGGTTAGGGAGCAAATTAAATTGGAAATCTGCCACCATGGAGATTATCTGAAAGGGGAATGTCAAATTATCTATATAGCGTTATCTATATGCATGCTCTTTATGCACTCTATTACTTTTGATGTCCAGCATATTAAACTAAAGGGGACATTTGGAAATATGACTTCTTCCATGTTTAACCTTTTCTTAACCTGTCGTGTTTGGGTCAAATCTGACCAATTTTCAACTTAAAACACTCATAAATATTGTGCTTTATATCTTATTGCCTCAAAGTCCTATGATATCCTCCACACTATGCACTTGAACATATAAAAGCGATGATCACCTCTTTAATTGAATTTTGAGTGTTTTAATCAACCTTGTTACACCTGTGGTGTTCCTGGTCAAAAGTGACCATCATAGGAAATGAATGGGGATCTAGACTATATTTATCCATCAGACAGAAAACATCCTCATACACACCACCCCGACTCACTCACTCACTCACTCACTCACTCACTCACTCACTCACTCACTCACTCACTCACTCATTCACTCACTCACTCACTCACACATTTCAGACTGAACAATGTCTTTTGAAGGTACACATCTCTTTTCTGCGCTTATGGGCCAATTCTCCAGCCTGATCTCACAAGGAAATGTAACTATTTTACGTTTTGTCAGTTTACTGGCTAATTCCTAGAAGTTCAGTTGTATGAAAATGTTTGATTTTACTAAATTGTATAAATACGATTGTGCAAATTCATACAGATTAGCCACTAAATCAATAAGATATGAATTGCCATGAAATAGCACTGGATCCTCCAACATGAATCAACTTCCTGATAAAACAATGTATCATAACTTCACACAGACTAGACAAGTCTGTTATGTGAACCCGTCTGTATGTGTGTGCCTTTTTATTTGTTTGTTTGTTTCTTTTTAGCTTAGCTTAGCATCACTTATTTTATTGGATTAGACCATTAGCATCTCGCTCAAAAATGCCCAAAGTGTAACTGGTGCTAGTGCTGTAAGCTCACCATCTATACCCTCAGTCACTATTCCCTATATAAGTAATATAGTCCAATTGAAGCACTGAATGAAAATTTGAGCACTCTATACAAAGGAAAAGATGTAGTTTTGTTTTTGCTTTGTTGGTTGATAAATCATTCAGATGGATTCAAATGTCAATTTCTTAGGATAGACCATGTGATTAAGTTATTTTAGCGAGCTGTCTATTAGTAATGAAACTTAGTATTTTGATTTCTGTCATCTATCATTCATTTTTTCTAAACACACACAAAAAACACACACTTTTTTCTATAAAATGTTAGTGCCTATTTGTATTTTTTTACTGCAGTTATTTTATGTCTAATTCTATAAATTCATGTTAAACACTACTTTAAGACATTGTTCACAGCTAAAGAATGTTAAAGGAAAATTTGGTGGTGAAAAAATGTTTATTTATTTTTTTGTGTGGTAATATAAAAGCAGTTAAAACGGACCGATCAATTTTGACCAGGAACACTAGAGTAAGGGTAAGAATGTGAACACGACACAAGGGTTAAGTGCTATAATCGGCTGCACAGTACATCTACCTACTTAGAAAACGTGAAAACTGAAAAAAAAACAAAAACATTTTTTTTGACCACTTTCTCATCATATATTACTTAAATAGTGAGGTACAAAAGAGTTCTTGATAACACTTTACAATCAGAGACATTACTGAATGGATTTACTAACATGAAAAAATGCTTGTACAGCATTTTTAAATTATATTTCAACACTTACTACTGCATTACTGAAATTGAATATTGTGCTAGTTAACATTAGTTAATTAGTTAACTGTATTTTCAATAATGTTAACAAGCATGCATAAATACTTTAATAAATGCATTGTCCGTTATTTGTTCATACTGGTAAATACATTAATTAACATTAACTATGTTACCCATATTGTAATGTGTCACAGATTTATTAATATGTATTATCGACCCTTAATTGACACATTTCCATTTCTGATATAGCAGCTAGAGGTTTAAATTCTTTATGTCAGAAAAAAAAGAAAAAGAAAAAATGAGGTTGTGGTTTAAGTATTTTTTTCCTTTAATTTTGCACAATATATATTTTAATACAGTCTGATTCATTGATGAGAGTTGATACCAGTGCTTTATGATGTAACTTAATATTCAAAGCAATTGTGTCACTTTATATTTTGTGAATGCTTCAAAATTTCCTTTCTAAATGTGCTTGTTGACATGTTGTTGATCTAATATGGCTAAAGTTACCACTGTTTATGACTATGCACAGAGACTAAAGCATATTAATCCCCAAAACACTATGCACAACTCATAAACACATACTTATTATGCACTGTATAGTCAAGACAGACATTTCACACTTTCTGTAAGAATAAGAGAATCATGCTAACACATTCTTCAAATTGATTGCCAGGCTTAGGATTAAATTTCATATTAAGAATCACAATATAATTAAACAACAACAGTTTTTTTAGTTTAACTTCTAAACATTCGAATTATACAAAATCTGCAGAAATTCTGGTCTGATATAAAGCCCCTCCCCCATGAATCGTCAGCCTATAGCGATCGACGATTGGCTCCTAGAAGGTGGGGCTTCATTTGCCGTATTGACCATTACACATTTCCCCATTTAAAACTTTACAGGGGACATGTCTTGTGTATTCTATAGTCTTTGTTATATATCCAGTAAGCATTTAGGAATATCCTGGTTCAGTTTCAACCTTTTTCTCTCATTTATTAGCCGGTTTTTCATCCTAATGTGAAGCAAATCGTTCAAAATGTGCAAAAAACAAAACAAAACATAACTAAAGTAAATTAGGTATATTTCTATCAAGTTGTTAGAATATCTGTCTGTATAGGTAACCTAGCAACCAAAAGTAAACAAGGTAAGCATAATCAGACAGCTAAATATTCACATAGGTGTAATGTTCGCTATGTTGGTGTTTATTCACTAAATGCCTTCCATCTTCCATTATTCACATTAACCTTTTCCCCCTCAAGTGAGCATAAAAACATATATTTTTTTTTTTAACATTTTAAGGGATTTTCACTCAAAGATTGCCATTTCCATCATTCATTTCCCATGCGACAGATCAAACTAATACCAGCTACTGTTAGACTTAAGGTTGAACATGCAAGGCTTAAATCCACTTCTGCTCATTTCTGAAATTGAGACTGACTGGTTTTGTTGTTTCTGGAGTGTCAGAACAGCATCATCTTTTAAAAAGCAGCAGCTCATTAGCACTTAAAGAGACACACACACAAAACAGCTTGTTTTTGCTTACACTTAAATAGCAGCAAATTTTACAAGCTAAAACAAATCATCTGTAGGGTATTTTGAACGAAAACTCACTGACAGATTTAGGGGACACCTGACATGTGATGAATAGGGGCCTGATATGTACCCTTTAAATGCCTTTTCTGAAGCTATTTCAGAGAGCCACCTAGTGGAAGGCAAAGATAGAGAAACTGAATGCTCCACAAAGAGATAAAGAGTCAATTTTCTTTAGCCATTATTATGAAGCACCTCTTTTGCTTCAAGACACCTCTGGCAATCGACTAATGAAAGTGAGAGAAAACAGATAAAGGAAAAGAAGATGGAAAAATGATCAAAACGGATGCATGAGGGACAGGGAAAGATGGGAAGATTGGCTGTAAATTGAAGCAAAAGAGAGCACTGTTTGGTCGCAGGAAGACCCCCCCCCCCTCCCCAACACACACACACAGATTTATTTCTCCAAAGGTCTGTCGGTCGAGCACATCGCCTCTTTTCTCATCTTATGTGCAGGTGGGCGGCAAATATGAGAGTCTTTCAGTCATTAAATCCGGGATGAAGCTTTCAATGATGGATCAGAACTTTTCAAATCCCTCTCCATCAACTGAGATGTCGGACCTTCGAAACAAGTCGAGCAAAGCTGGTTTTTAAAGTTACAGTGCAACTTCAAACATTTTCAGCAAATCCAGCAAGCTTTGTCTGCTAGTCGCCTAAAGAACGTGTCTCATCACGGTTCGTGTGCCCACACCAATATTATCCTCCTTTTTCAGAGCCTGGAGAAGTTTTGTCACCTAAAAGTTTAAAGAGCCGTTTCTATTACACACCAAACTCATCCAATTCTATGCTTGAGACTGTATGTAGGGATTACGATACTGTACATGATGAAAAAACTCTGAAAGTTACGAAATACATATGGAGAAATATATGTTCTAATTGTTACCGTTGCACAGTGGGTAGCATGATCGCCTCTCAGCTAGAAGGTTGCTGGTTCGAGCCTCCACTGGGTCAGTTAGCATTTCTGTGTGGAGTTTGCATGTTCTCCCTGTGTTCAAGTGGGTTTTCTTTGGGTGCTTCAGTTTCCCCCACAAGTCCAAAGACATGTAGTATAGGTGAATTAGATAAGCTAAATTGGCCGTAGTGTATGTGTGTGAATTAGTGTGTATAGATGTTGCCCAGTGATGGGTTGCAGCTGGAAAGGCATCCGCTGTGTAAAAATATATGCTGAATAAGTTCTCGGTTCATTCTGCTGAGGCAACCCCAGTTTATTAAAGTGAAAGCCAAAAAAAAAAAAATGAATGTATGAATGAAATTTATATTGTCATGCATAATGTGGAGGTTTGTAGATACATTTGTTTACTGTCAAATGCATGCCATATTTCTTTTGAGCCCATGAAAATGTATGATTATTACATAACAAGTTACCAATAATTGTGTCATAGGGTGGCACGGTGGCTCAGTGGTTAGCACTTTCGCCTCACAACAAGAAGGTTCGAGCACTAGTTCGAGTCCCGGCCGGGCCATTTGATTAATAAGGAGACTAAGCCGAAAAAAAAAAAAGAATTTATGAATGAATTTCATATTTTATATTTAATTTAATTTAATTTAATTTATAGACAATGCTCAAAAAAAAAAAAACTGTAAATAAGCCAGAGATAGCCACAAGTGCTAGTTTTCATCTGTTGCCCTACTAGCATCTTGCAAAATAACAAGTAGAATATTATTTACTGTTATCACTGCAAAGACAAAAGAAATTAGTTATTAGAAGTAATTACACTAGATTAGGGGCGAAGCAGTGGCGCAGTAGGTAGTGCTGTTGCCCCACAGCAAGAAGGTCGCTGGTTCGAACACAGAAGCTCGGTTGGCGTTTCTGTGTGGAGTTTGCATGTTCTCTGCGTTCGTGTGGGTTTTGTCCGGGTGCTCTGGTTTCCCCCAAGACATGCGGAACAGGTGAATTTTGTGGGTTAAATTGTCCCTAGTGTATGTGTGTATGTGTGGATGTTTCCCAGAGATGAATTGCGGCTGGAAGGGCATCCGCTGCGTAAAAACGTGCTGGATAAGTTGGCAGTTCATTCCGCTGTGGTGACCCCGGATTAATAAAGGGACTAAGCTGACAAGAAAATGAATGAATGAACAAATTAGGTTAGGTTTTAAAAAAATATTTTCTCCATATAACAGCACTTTGACAATATTTGAAAACGATTAATATTTCAGAGGAGGGTTTATAATTTTGCCTTCAACTGTAAATAAAATAAAATAAAATAAAATATAATCAATAACCAAGACATCTATTTGCAGAACAAATGTAAGTTACACTAAAAAAAGTTAATAATTCATGTAAAGTATCAAAAATAAAATAAATGAAATTACACAAAATAAACCATCCTATACTCCTATCTCTCACGCAGCTCCAGTAATGAGTGTCACCATGAAGTGCTCCCCCTCCATTTCTCAGTGTTAATGTCATCACCCTCAATCCTGGAGAGATGAAGTGTGGCAATAAAAATAATTATAAAAGAGAAAAGGTCACAGCAGAAACAGAGATTACATTTGTACTGTACTGCACCACAGATAAATGCCAATGAAATTCAAGCATTATACCGACTACATAAAATCAAAATGCAGCATCATTAATTGTCTTTCCACCTCACGTTTTAAATGAATAAATGAGTAAATGAATGAATAAATAAATAAATGAATGATCGAATAAATCAACAAAAAATAATACAATTATAAACAATAACAATGAATCCAACACTAAACATGTTATTTTTTTAATGATCTTGCAATTGAAAGCATCAAAGCTTCAGGATGAGGGTGGATTCTTTGAAGCTGAGTGCTTAAATTCGTTTATACACAGAACCAATCTATATTCTTAGAAGTGATCAAACAGCAGAACTCAACTATTTACATTCTCTTCATGTGCCCAGTTCCCATCCCTCCGCTAAATGTTTGTACGTTTTGTAATGCGAGTTTTGGACTCGGTGATCAAACATGGAAAATAAATGACGGATGAAAGGAAGGGAAGATGCAAAAAACAGGGAGCTGGCGTGATTCTGCTGCTCACGGCCTTCAGCTTTTCTGATGGATGATCAGCATGTTGAAGTGTGAGAAGAGCCGCTGGTCACAGACTGTTTACATGAACACACACAGACAAACGAGTACACACACACACTTCTGTCAATACCAATCAATTCATAGTCTGGATGCGCTGCTTATATGAACTCAGCAATCTGATAAAACTGAAGTGAATTTAAATATGCTACATTTATAATACACTTAGGGGCTGAAAATCACAGTTGCCAAGCATCAAATCCCTGACTTTAAAACAAATGAAAACAAATAAAGCTTTTTTTTCTGCCTAAAATAAAAGCTTAAATGGTTGAAAGTAATGCTTTAAAGTTTTAAACAAAAACAAAACACATCAATTAGCTTTGTAATTTTACTGTTTTAACTGTGTAATTTTACGGTCATTACTAATGCTATAAATTATGATGATGATGATAATAATAAACATTCAATTCAATATACATTTTGCATGATCATGAATGATAAAATCCAGTAAAAAACTGTATTTTGTTATATATATGTAATTATTAAATACAGATATACAGTTGAAGTCAGAATTATTAGCCCCCTTCGATTTTTTTTCTTCTTTTTAAAATATTTTCCAAAAGATAATTAACAGAGCAAGGACATTTTCACAGTATGTCTGATAATATTTTTTCTTCTGGAGAAAGTCTTATTTGTTTTATTTCGGCTAGAATAAAAGCAGCTTTGAATTTTTTATGTACCATTTTAGGGACAAAATTATTAGCCCCTCTAAGCTATATTTTTTTCTCGATAATCTACAGAACAAACCACTGTTATACAATAAATTCCCCTAACCTGCCTAGTTAATTAACCTAGTTAAGCCTTTAAATGTCACTTTAAGCTGCATAGAAGTGTCTTAAAAATATATAGTAAAATATCATTTACAGTCATCATGGTAAAGACAAAATAAATCAGTTATTAGAAATGAGTTATTAAAATGATTATGTTTAGTAATGTGTTGAAAAAAATCTTCTCTCCCTTAAACAGAAATTGGGGAAAAAATAAATAAGCAGTCTAATAATTTTGTCATGGTCTTTCACCTGCATGTTGTCACAGTCATTCGTGTTTGTTTTCTCGTAACACATGGCATTGTTTTGACAGCGCGCCATGTGCTCCACTGCCTCACTCCACCCACTTATCAGGTTACTCATTAGATCATTATTTCATTATTCGCACCTGTCTCTAGTCTTAGCCTTATGAGTCTCCCTATTTATTCTCCTCTCTGTCATTGTCTTGTACCGGGTCGTTAGTGTGTTTACCTCACGCGGTGGCCTCTTAGATCGTGTCCTGTCTTGTATCCATTTTTGACTCCAGTGCCAGTTTTTTGATTTCGATTTTGTGGTTTGGACTGTTTCCTGTTTTTTCCCCTTTTATCAGATCGCCCTCGCTGCTATCAGTTGTGGCAGACGCTTCCCTCTCCACTTCCTGCTTCAGCCTTTTCTATCCCGCCCACCAGCGATCTTCTCCCTCTCTGGCCGCGTTGTATCCCGCCCGGGCGCTTTCACTTCGGCGGCTGATACTGCTGTGTTTCCCGTTTGACTGGAGAGTTGGACCACCGTGCGCCTCCTGCTGGAAGCACTTTATATTGCCCTTCACCTGAGTTACCCATTTCCTGTTTTTTGACTGAGTTGGACTGCCGTGCGCCTCCTGCTGGAAGCACTTAGTATTGCCTGTAATTATACCTTCCGTTTTTGCCCCTTTTTGACTGGCGACTTTGGATCGCTGAGCGCCCTCTGTTGAACTTTCTTTATTTATTTTTTGCCAGTATTTTGTGCTTTTTCTGTGGCATTTACAGCACCCTGTGCTGAGAATTTTTGTTGTATAATATCCCCTCTGCAGGCCACTTTAGTAATAAATAATTCTGTTTTTCCCTGCATTTGATTCCTCCTGATTTTTTATACTGACACTTGTATGACAGAACGACCCGGTCAGAAGATGGAATCAGCAGGTTCTGACCAGATGCGCAATGCACTCGCCCAACAAGGTGCACTTTTGGGCCAGCACGCCACCCAGCTCAACACCACCTCCAGAGAGGTCGAGATGCTCACTGCCCAAGTGGTCGAGCTCAATGCCCGAATTGAGGAGCTCCAGCACAACGTCACAGTACCCAGGCAAGCTTCTTCTTCCCCCACCACACCCCATCATGACCCAGAGCCCCATGCAAACAACCCTCCACCCTACGATGGGGACCCCAACTCCTGCCGGGCCTTTTTATCACAGTGTGCCTTAGTTTTTGCCCTACAGCCCCGCCGATATGCCTCTGAGGCATCCAGGGTGGCATACGTCTTGACCCTGCTCACTGGGAGAGCACGTGAGTGGGGCACCGCTGTTTGGGATGCCAGGGCACCCTTTTGCCACTTTTTCGAGGACTTCAGGGAGGAAATGATCAAACTTTTTGACCGGTCTGCACAGGGTGATGAGGCGGCTGCCCGCTTGGCACGACTATCCCAGGAGGGCCACTCCGTCACAGACTTTGCAATCCAGTTCAGAACTCTAGCTGCCTCCTGTGATTGGAACGAGGGGGCCCTACGTTCCAGATTTTTTGAGGGCCTGAACGAAGAGATCCAAGATGAGCTTTCTTCTCATGAGCTCCCCCATAACCTTGAGACCCTTATTAACCTGGCACTCCGTGTGGAGGGGCGCCTCCGCCGCCGCCGCCACTGGCGGTCCATTCACTCCTCCTGGAGGGTTAATGACCTTCCCCTCCAACAATCTAGCTCTTCTACTCCTCCCTCACCTGAACCTGAGCCCATGCAAATGGGTCGTATGCGCCTTACACCTCAAGAAAAGAGGGACCGTCTTGCCCGTGGTCTATGCCTCTACTGCGGAAAACCAGGGCATTTTGCCGTCAAGTGTCCTTTAAAAGCCAAGGCCCATCAGTGAACCGGGGGATCCTGGTGGGCGCCTTTCCCTGTCTAGACTCCCCCCGCTCTCGCACCCTGTTGCCCATCACCATCCAGTATGAAGGATCCACTAATTCGGCCTCTGCCTTGCTTGATTCAGGGGCCGAGGGTAACTTTCTAGACCGTGCCATTGCCAAACAGTGGGGCATTCCTGCCGTTCCTCTCCCTTCCCCCATTTCTGTCTGGTCATTAGCTGGTCAGCTTCTCTCCACCATCACCCACATCACTCCCTGTGTAAGTCTTGTCGTTTCCGGCAATCACCGTGAGGCCATTGAGCTGTACCTTTTTGACTCGCCGGGTTCCCCTGTAGTCCTGGGGCATCCCTGGCTGGCACAGCACAATCCTCACGTTGATTGGTCTGGAGATTCTGTGTTGTCCTGGAGTCAGTCTTGTCATGTATCTTGTTTGGGTTCTGCCTTGTCTCCTGGTTCTTTGTGTTCTGTGTTGCAGGAGGAGACAGCCGATTTAACCAAGGTCCCGGTTGAGTACCATGGTCTTCGTCAGGTCTTCAGCAGGTCTCGGGCTGGGTCTCTCCCTCCTCATCGACCATATGACTGTGCCATTGACCTCCTCCCAGGCACTTCTCCGCCCAAGGGTCGCTTGTATTCCCTTTCTGGTCCAGAGAGAGAGGCTATGGATAGGTATATTCAGGAGTCACTTAATGCCGGTCTCATCCGTCCCTCATCATCTCCTGCAGGTGCTGGGTTCTTCTTTGTTAAGAAGAGGGATGGCTCCCTGCGTCCCTGTATTGATTACAGAGGGCTAAACGACATTACGATAAAGAACAGGTACCCCTTACCTCTCATGTCGTCTGCTTTTGAGCTGTTGCAGGGAGCCCAGGTCTTCACCAAGTTAGACCTTCGTAACGCTTATCACTTGGTACGCATTCGTGAGGGACATGAGTGGAAGACAGCCTTTAATACCCCTACGGGACACTTTGAATATCTGGTCCTACCCTTTGGTCTGACTAATGCACCAGCTGTCTTCCAGGCCCTGGTTAACGACGTGCTGAGAGACATGGTAAACAAGTTTGTCTTTGTGTACCTGGATGATATTCTCATTTTCTCATCCTCTTTACAGGAACACACTCAGCATGTGCGTCAGGTCCTCCAACGGCTACTAGAGAATCAGCTCTTTAAGGCGGAGAAGTGCGAGTTCCACGCTAGGTCGGTTGCGTTCCTGGGGTATGTCATCTCGGCTGAGGGAATCCGAGCTGATCCTGATAAGGTAAGGGCCGTTGCCAAATGGCCAGTCCCCAACACCCGCAAGGCCCTGCAGCGGTTCCTGGGTTTTGCCAATTTCTATAGGCGTTTCATCAGGAACTTTAGCCAGATTGCTGCACCCTTAACGGCTCTCACCTCCACCAAGGTATTGTTCAAGTGGAATACACAAGCTCAGGAGGCCTTTGGTGCCCTTAAGTCCCGTTTCACCTCTGCTCCTGTTCTTTCTATTCCAGACCCTGAACAACAATTTATTGTTGAGGTAGATGCCTCTGAGGTTGGGGTAGGCGCGGTCCTGTCTCAGCGCTCATCCAAGGATGGGAAGGTGCATCCATGTGCCTTTTTCTCTCATCGCCTGAGCCCAGCAGAACGTAATTACGACATCGGTAACAGGGAGCTGTTGGCAGTCAGGCTGGCCTTGGGTGAGTGGCGTCACTGGCTGGAGGGTGCGGCGCACCCCTTCTTGGTCTGGACGGACCATAAGAACCTTGAGTATGTCCGTTCGGCCAAGAGGTTGAGCGCACGCCAGGCTCGCTGGGCACTCTTCTTTGGTCGGTTCAACTTCGTCCTCTCGTACCGGCCAGGGTCAAAGAATATCAAACCTGATGCCCTCTCACGACTGTTCGAGACCCCCAGTGGGGAGACCCCGGTGGAGTCCATCCTCCCTGAGGGAGTGGTTGTTGGGTCCCTCTCCTGGGGCATTGAACAGCGGGTAATAAAGGCCGGTCAAGGGATTGAAGTACCAGAGGGGTGCCCGGAGGGTCGGTTGTTTGTGCCGGTTGCGCTGCGTTCCGAGGTTCTCCGGTGGGGCCATGAGTCCAGGTTGGTTTGCCACCCAGGAATTTGGAGATCACTGGCTGCCATCCGCCAGCGATTTTGGTGGCCCTCTCTAGGGTCGGACGTCAGGCAGTTTGTGTTGGCTTGCTCGACATGTGCCCAGAACAAGACCTCTAACAAGGCTCCTGTTGGTCTGCTCCGGCCCTTGCCCATCCCTTCTCGTCCTTGGTCACACCTGGCCCTGGACTTCGTTTCTGGCCTCCCTCCCTCAAGAGGAAACACTGTCATAATGACTGTAGTGGACCGTTTTTCTAAAGCAGCCCATTTTATCCCCTTGCCCAAGCTCCCCTCAGCCAAGGAAACAGCCCAAGCTATGGTTGATCATGTCTTCCGGATTCATGGTCTTCCGGTTGATGTGGTTTCTGATAGGGGACCACAGTTTGTTTCCCGGTTTTGGAAGGAATTCTGTCGGCAGATCGGGGCCTCTACGAGTCTGTCCTCAGGTTTTCATCCTCAGACCAACGGGCAATGTGAACGAGCCAACCAGGATCTCGAAAGAGCCCTCCGCTGCCTGACCTCCCAGAATCCTAGTTCCTGGAGCCAACAGCTCTCGTGGGTGGAGTATGCCCACAATTCACTGCCGGTAACGTCTACAGGTATGTCCCCATTCCTCTGCTCTATGGGTTATCAACCGCCTTTGTTTCCTTCACAGGAGCCCGATGCTGCAGTTCCGTCTGCCTTGGCCTTTGTCCGACGGTGCCGCCGCACCTGGATGAGAGCTGAGGAGGTCTTGGCCCGGACCTCTAGACGAATCAAAGCAGCAGCTGACCGTCATCGGACTTCCCCACCTCAATATGTTTGTGGTCAGAAGGTATGGTTATCAACCAAGGACTTGCCTCTCAGGGTGGCCTCACGCAAGTTGGCACCCAGGTTCATTGGTCCATACTGCATCACCAAGGTCTTGAGTCCGGTGGCGGTTAAGCTCAAGTTACCTCCCACACTTGGTCGGGTACACCCTGTTTTTCATGTATCCAGGGTTAAACCTGTGTTCAGATCCAATCTTAACCCCATTATCTCCTCCCCTGCCCCTCCTCCCCCCCGCCTAGTGGATGGCTCTCCTGCATACACTGTCAGGAGGTTGTTGGATGTCAGACGCCGGGGCCGGGGTTTCCAGTATTTGGTGGACTGGGAGGGTTATGGTCCTGAGGAGAGGAGTTGGATTCCAGCTCGGCATGTTCTGGATCGGGCGTTGGTCGTGGACCTTCACCGGCGACTGGGTAAGCCCCTCCCCTGAGACGCCAGGTGGCGTTCGTAGGGGGGGGGGTACTGTCATGGTCTGTCACCTGCATGTTGTCACAGTCATTCGTGTTTGTTTTCTCGTAGCACATGGCATTGTTTTGACAGCGCGCCATGTGCTCCACTGCCTCACTCCACCCACTTATCAGGTTACTCATTAGATCATTATTTCATTATTCGCACCTGTCTCTAGTCTTAGCCTTATGAGTCTCCCTATTTATTCTCCTCTCTGTCATTGTCTTGTACCGGGTCGTTAGTGTGTTTACCTCACGCGGTGGCCTCTTAGATCGTGTCCTGTCTTGTATCCATTTTTGACTCCAGTGCCAGTTTTTTGATTTCGATTTTGTGGTTTGGACTGTTTCCTGTTTTTTCCCCTTTTATCAGATCGCCCTCGCTGCTATCAGTTGTGGCAGACGCTTCCCTCTCCACTTCCTGCTTCAGCCTTTTCTATCCCGCCCACCAGCGATCTTCTCCCTCTCTGGCCGCGTTGTATCCCGCCCGGGCGCTTTCACTTCGGCGGCTGATACTGCTGTGTTTCCCGTTTGACTGGAGAGTTGGACCACCGTGCGCCTCCTGCTGGAAGCACTTTATATTGCCCTTCACCTGAGTTACCCATTTCCTGTTTTTTGACTGAGTTGGACTGCCGTGCGCCTCCTGCTGGAAGCACTTAGTATTGCCTGTAATTATACCTTCCGTTTTTGCCCCTTTTTGACTGGCGACTTTGGATCGCTGAGCGCCCTCTGTTGAACTTTCTTTATTTATTTTTTGCCAGTATTTTGTGCTTTTTCTGTGGCATTTACAGCACCCTGTGCTGAGAATTTTTGTTGTATAATATCCCCTCTGCAGGCCACTTTAGTAATAAATAATTCTGTTTTTCCCTGCATTTGATTCCTCCTGATTTTTTATACTGACACTTGTATGACAAATTTAGGGGGGCTAATAATTCTGACTTCAACTGCATGTAATTTATACAGTTTGGTTTAGTTTTATTATTATAAAAAAAAAACTATAAATATTTAAAATTAGGCAAAAAGTGCTCAGGGGTAGCTTAATTAATGTATCGGTGCTCTTTGGGTGAGTGGTTCATCAGAATAAACAACAAAAGTAAGTCCAACGCATTTGACTGGCAGTTTATGCAATAGCCATGTCAATAAAGATTTTTTTAAAAATATTGTTTTCCACATTTTCGAGTGCCTTGAACTTACTTTTGCTAACTATAAATATTTGTTTTGGAATTTTGCAACTGTTAAATCATTAAAATAATGCATTTTACATATTATATTATTGTTATATTACTACTACTACTACTACTACTTCTACTACTACTACTACTACTACTATTCTAATAATAAATATTATTGATGTAATTTAATATTAATTTTTATTATATTGTAAATACATTATTTTAGTGATTTTACTTTTAGTGATATAAACAACACTTCATTTGTATGAAACAATAATAATAAAATTATCATTTATTATTGTTATTAATAATTAAGTCAAACAGAATGTTATTGCTATTTATTTTGAATAATATTTAAACAAATATTTATTTATAATCCAGTTTGATTATTTATATTTTTCATTTTAACTATAGCAACTAATAGGTTTTGCAGGCTTAGATGTAATAATAATCATAATGAAAAAAATATATTATTTTATTTCATATACATTTTTCTGATATTTTGAATAAATTATTTTAGTGACATTACGTTTAGTGAAATAAACAATACTTCACTTTGTGAGATTTTAAACCGAATGTAATTGTTTTTTTATTTTATTGATATTTAAACAAACATCTATTTATTTAATTTATACAGTTTGATTATTAAATTTGATTGCTATTAATTTTTATAAGCAACTAATATGGGTTTGATTTTTAAATATAATAATAATAATAACAATAATAATAATAATAATAATAATAATAAAGTTATTATTATTATTATCATTCATTCATTCATTCATTCATTCATTCATTCATTCATTCATTCATTTTCTTTTCGGCTTAGTCCCTTTATTTATCAGGTGTCACCACAGCGGAATGAACCGCCAAATTATCCAGCATATGCTTTACACAGCGAATACAGACACACCCATACACTCTTACATTTAGACACGTACATACAGACTTACAGAATTTAGCTTACTCAATTCACCTATAGTGCATATTTTTGGACTGTGAGGGAAACCGGCTGTGTATGAATTATGAAGTCAAACGGAATGTTATTGCTATTTCTTTAGTAATATATAAACAAATATTCATTTATTTAATTTATAAAGTTTGATCATTTATATTTTTAATTTTTAAGAGTGGCTAATGGGTTTTACAGGGGTAAATATAATAACAACAATAATAAAAATGAAAAAAAATAAGAATAACGATATGAATAATAATAATAATAACAAACATTTCCTTATTTATTTATTAAATAACAGCCTGTTAAAAATATATATATGAATAGATTTTTAAGACCTGTACCAAAATGTTAGTGTGCTCCTTATTTTTGAATGATCTGTGCATCTACTGACACACGTTCATTCTACAAAAACAGGAAGCAGATTTCCATGGTGATGTACAATGAGCACAATGTGATCTGCATAATCTGAGCTGATTTTGGATGATGTGCAAATCCAGCCGGACTCCAGGTGGCAAATGCACACCAGTTGTTTTGGGAGCCGAAACGGGGCCCTGAAACGAGAGCGGGGAGCCGTTGCGATGGAGACAAATGTTTATTAGCAGCTGAGATCACTGACGTCACTGAGAGAGTTTCAGATGAGAGATGAAGAAAACAGGCTTTAATGAAGCAGTTGACGGCGCGACTGAACCTGCTGTCTGATCTTCTCTTGTACTGGATAATAACTTTCATTCACAGTAAACACCTGCGGCTCGTGTCACGCTGAGGTCACGTCTCTGTTGAAGGAGACTCGTGTTATTGGAGGAGAAAAAATAGCAATTAGGGGCAGGTCATTCTGTATGACATGATAATGCATAAATAAGTAGGTGTGGATCTGATTATGGGGAAATGTATAATTATACTAGCTTCAGCTAGCTTATATTAGAGCATATAGAAACTATATAGAATATATAGAAATAGTGAATTTAAGTCACTTCATCAAATGATGAGAAAAACACTGAGAGAATTCACTTTAACTCTCACTGTAAATAAAGTGGTTAAAGAAAACGGTCCATACTAAACTCACATGTTTTTTTTCAACATTTGAAAAGAGAAAGAAGAGAACAAATACAAATTAACGAAATATGTACAGTTGAAGTGAGAATTATTAGCCCTCCTTTTATTTATTAATTCTTTTTTTTTTTCCCCCCAAATGATGTTTAACAGAACAAGGACATTTTCACAGTATGTCTGATAATATTTTTTCTTCTGGAGAAATTCTCATTTTTTTTTTATTAGTTTTTAATAAAAAAAAAAAAAACATTTTAAGGTGAAAATTATCAGCCCCTTAATGCATGTTTTTCAGATAGTCTAAAGAACAAACTATTATGTTTAGAAATGTGTTAAAAAAATCAGCTTTCCGTTAAGCAGAAAAAGGAGTAAAAAACAAATAGGGAGGCTTATAATTCAAAGGGAGCTAATAATTCTGACTTCAACTGTTCATATTATTGCTTTAACTGCAAAGCATTTTTGGATTCCATTTTGTAACTCCTAATGTTGCTAGTTAACACACTCTGCATTTTTTTCCAACACATCCCATGATTTCTAAAATATCAACCTCTACCAAATGGTTTATATGTCAGTTTTTGGTAAAAGTACCAGAATTAATACATCTTTACTAAACATTAATACAACTTTATTAAATGAAATAAGTGTTGTTAAAAAAAAAGTGTTGTTAAAAGTTAATTCTACTCATTTGAAAAGAGTTTTGAACTCATTTAATATGTCTTCTTGTTCCTCAAGTGTAGTAGTGCAGGATGATTATGTTTGCTTGATTTTTTATTCATTTATTTATTTTTTGTAAACTAACAATGCTGTGTAGTGTAAAGCATTATTTAAAGCAATCATTCTTTAAATTGCTTTAACAGACATTATTTAAAACAGTCAAAATATGGTCAACCATTTGGTAGAGCCAGTTATGAAAAAAATATATAAATAATAACAACATGAGCTGTCAGATTATTTCAGAACAGCTTTGTTCTAGATTTATATATTTGTTTAAATTGAAACAAAATCACTTTCAAAATAATATATAAAACCTCCACAAGGCTCTTCAAATTTTGGACAGGACAGAAAAACTTTTTGTTTTGTATTTTATTTTTGATAATGCCTGCTAAATATTAATATTTGTAAAAATTTTTTTTATATATTTGTTATTATGTTTTAAAGATTGTCTATTGAATAGAGTGAAATGCAATTCAATTAAATTCAAGTTTTATGGCATTTTCCATTATAAATACTGTTCCAACATTGAAGTCCAACAGTCTATTATTATTATCTTTATAATAATAATAATAATAATAATAATAATAATAAATAATAATAATAATAATAATAATAATAATAATAATAATAATTATTAATAATAATAATAATAATAATAATAATAATAATAATAATATTGTGGTCAAACTGTGTAGCATCTACAGTAAGTGTAAGTTTATATGTTCAGCAAATGCAGCACGCGAACTGATAAAAACTCTTCCCTTCCATGTTAACCTTTTCCTAAACAGTGAAAACATGATTAAGTGCCACTCAAAAAGATATTTGGCGAATCCCACTGGAAGTGAGCAGCTCTGTGCCCTACTCAATCTGAAGGGCAGAGCACTTGAAATTAGAAGTTTGCAGGGCGCAGAAATTAAATGCCAAATATGTACATGTGTAACACCTGCCAACAGGGTTTATCCTGCAATATCATGCATTAAAATATCATATTTTACCTTAAAACAGCGGCAGCAAGGAAAACATTGTTTATTTAAGTCTGTGCGCTGTTAATATTTTTGTGCTTTAATACCATAAACAAACATTAAAAGTTAAAAAAGTGGCTCCTATCCAAACAAATATGTACACACTAAGGAAATGTTTATGTTTGATTATTTGTGTGTAATTTGTACAAGTGACCCTCTATATTTTAAGCTGTAACATGTTTTCTTTTCTTTTCTTATTTTTTAAAAAGTGTTTTATGATCTACCTGTTCAGGGACTGGAAAATAGCAGTTTTTGCTAAAGCCTGGCACAAAACTTATTTTATTTCTTAGGTCAATGTAATGTTGCGCTTGTCCCTGTAAAAAAAGTCAATTCAAATTAAAAACATTTCAATTTATACATAAATGTGGGATTTGTGAGAATAAATACAAGTTAGCAAATATAAACCCAAGGATGTACCATCCAAAATCACATCAACAGAAATTAGCTATAACTCAGAGTAACCAATAATGTGCTTTGGTTAAGTCACATGACATGCAGTGTTTTTCTGTAGTGTGATTTCTGACAGACATGTGTTTTTTGTGAGTAGTTGCTAAATGCAAATGTAAACATCAATAAAAACAAAGGATCAAATTATGTCAGATCCACAAAAAAATCTGAAACATCAACTCCAGTAAGTTATGATGACATATTCACAACTCCAATTTTTTTAAACTAAATTAATTTTTTTTGTAAATCGATCAAATGTGTGTGTTACCAAATGGCAACACTGTGCAATAGTGGAACATGCAATATTGCAATGAGTTAGCTAGCTAGCAAGGTCTTTTAAGTTGTAACAATAATAAAATGAATGCTAGTAATATAATGTTGATTAGTCATATGTTAATGACATTTGCATTATGGATAAAATCTAGTTTTAATGGCAATACTACTTTTGAATAGATATCAATACAGGGAACAGTATATTAGCGAGCACCACCATGTTCTGTGGTAATTTAAAGAAGAAAAGGACAAAACTGGCTCTTCCTGCAGATGAAAGTGAGGGTGAGATGGGTTTTAGTGACAATGATAATGATGCAGACTGGACATTCGATAGCGACAGTTCAAGTAAGTTAGCTTAGATGTAGATAAGACAGGCGTAGTTTAGTATATAGTATAATATATATAAACATTGTTAGCTATTAGCTACATTATTCTGATGCACCTGGATATACTAGACTAGTTATTTATTTGTTATAATTTACTGGAGGCGAGGCAGTGGCGCAGTAGGTAGTGCTGTCACCTCACAGCAAGAAGGTCGCTGGTTTTAGCCACGGCTTAGTTGGTGTTTCTGTGTGGAGTTTGCATGTTCTCCCTGCATTCGCGTGGGTTTCCTCCAGGTGCTCCGGTTTCCCCCACAGTCCAAAGACATGCGGTACAGGTGAATTGGGTAGGCTAAATTGTCCGTAGTGTATGAGTGTAAATGTGTGTGTGTTGCTGCTGGAACGGCATCCGCTGCGTAAAAATTTGCTGGATAAGTTGCCGGTTCATTCCGCTGTGGTGACCCCGGACTAATAGAGGGACTAAGCCGACAAGAGAATGAATTAATAATATTAACTGGAGAAAATACTTATATTTACTGTATGTTGTATATATGATAATACAATATTATGATAGTTTTTTAATAATATTCAGCAAAAAAGAATAGAATAAATGAAAACTGTTGAAATAAGAGTTGTTGGAAAGTATGTATAAGGTGTCATTTATAAGTTCTGTGTTAAAGCTCATAATGCTGCAACACCAATGAAATTATTTCAAAGTAAAAAATGATTAATTATAAGGAACGTTTTAAATTTGAAATTTCTCAGGTACATCCACTGTTCGACATTGTTGCCATTTGGCATATTTTTTTTTTCTAATTCATTTTTTTTTTATAGCACTTCAAGTTAAGCCATTTTAAGAAAAGAAAAACAGTAAAATATTATTTTTTTTACAGGTTTATCATAATGCGTGCGGTAGAGGGATAATATATGTCAACACAATTATATTTATGGCGAGCCTTTGAACAACCTTTAAATACACATCACTCGTAGTAGTCAGCAGAACAATAGAAGCAATAAAACGAAACAAACTTAAACTAAATAAAACTTAATTAAACTATGAACTGAAACTTTAGTTGCAGAGCTTTCTGTAAAGTCAGACAAACAAAACCATGGGAACCCAAGCAATCAACCAAACAAACAAGCAAACAAAAAAACCGCATGGCACCCAGGGCATCCAAACAGAACAAATCACAACTAAGGCCCTGTGTACACTGCTAGTTAAATGTGACTCAGTTCTGGTTTTTTGCTCATATGTGTCACAGACACATATGGGTGTGTAAACATGAAAAAATTGCATACATTCGGATATTCAGAGATCAGTTTCAGGCCTCCGTCACATAGAAATCAAATATGTGACAAGGCAACTATATGTAAACAGGCTGACCGGATTAATTGAGAGATTCTGTTTTGCACGTTATTAAACTTGCGACAATGAGGTACTTCTCCACTTCTCCAAGAGCGTGTGTGGAGACGCTGACACAGTAAACAAGGTATGTGGACAAGCTTGGACACAGCATATGAAATGTTGGTTTGCTCATCCTAAAATTTCGGACCCACTGCTCCTCATTAAAGCCCTCCGCGTTTTTATCCCACCAGACCTGAGATCTCTTTCGTATTCACAAATTCCTTAGAATGGTTTAGGACACCATATACTGTATAAACCATAGGTGCAAGCTGCGATGACGGCCATTTCCATCCTCCTCTGCATCAAAATAATTTCAAAGTTGGGCAAACTTTAGATATTTTACAGAGCTAAAAGCAAGACAATTTCATCCATCATGGCTAGTGTGGTACAAATGCTAGACCCCCCTTTAGGCATGTGTGACGTCGTAAATTGTATGGCATGTGTTAATACATGAATGTAATATGAGTCACAATTTAAAAAAAACTTGAAAACAGACAGGCAAAAAAAATCAGATATAGGCAACAAATCGGAATTGAGAATCAATACCTGACAGTCACAGTGTAAACGTGGCCAAAGTGACATACAAACAAACAACTATCATGTCACTTTTAGTAGTTAAACAATTCAATCCAAACAAATAAGAAACAAATGAAAACAACAAAACTAAAACAACTAAAACAAATCTTTACAGCTTTAATTTTATCCAGCAGCTAAAATAAAAACAAAACAAACAAAAACTTAGCAAATCCAAAAACAATAAAACAAACAAAAACAATAAGGCAACTAAATAAAAACCTTTAAAACTTTAAAGCTGTCACATCAACTGCAAAAAATAAAAATAAAAAAAAACAAACAAACAAAAAAATCACATCGGGGTGTATTCCAGAAAGCAAGGTTAAAACCATCTGCTAAACCCTGTACAATAACTAAATTAATCCTCAAAACACAACTCAATCCTCAAAAGAGCTCAAAAGTATGCTAACCGCCAATGAAAGTCACACTAAATACTGACTTCAGCCACACGAAGCCATTGTTTGTTTTTTTAAATGTATTGAAGACATTTTCCCTACTTTCCATTTGGATCTATCAAAAACTGTCCACCAAGCCTGGAATGTGCGAGTGCAGCCTGATGCCTGCAAGCCCATTTAAAATGATGAGTGTCCAGGAAAAGTGTAATAATAAAATGACAGTAATCTTCCTGTGAGCTGAGAGCTATGAACGGCCCTCTTCACCACAGCGGCTAAAACACAAGAGACTGGACTTCATTACAGAGAGACCGCAGCTGTTAACCCTGAGCTCTACAAACTCAGTCTGAACCATTGAAAACAAAGTGAACACAGCCACTGAAAAAAAACAAAAGATCAGGAGAGGAAGAAAAGAGACGGTACCGATTAACTCTTTATTTCTGACGTCCAGGGCCATGTTTCGGAGAGCGGTGGCGACGGCACACACAACGCGGTCATTGTCGATCCTCAGCAGCTCCACGAGGATCGGCAGACCTTTCTCTTTCCTCACTGCCGCACGGATGTACACCGACCACTGAAGAGAAACACAGATAAACAGGACATCACAGAAATGGATGTTTCAGATATTTTGGTCATGCAGTTTTAAAAGAAGTCTCTTACGGTCACTTGACAAAATATAAAGAAGCAAAATAGTATTGATAATAATCAGAAATGATTTCTGAAAGTTCTGATCACATTATAGACTGAAGGATTGATGATAAACATTTGGATTTGGTTTTAGAGAAATTATTTAATTTCAGAATATATTCAGACTTTATTTAGTAATTTTTTCAGTATAAACAAATAATATTATTTTATAGATTTCTTTTGCAATCGTGAGAGATCACAATAATGAATCCCAAAAAAGCCAACAAAAAAAAAAACGCAATCACTACCAGATGACTGTTGTGTTTGCGATAAGGAAAAATGCTAAACACACATGTGGGCATTTCTTCTTTCTTTCTTTTTGCTGAACTAGTCTGCAGTAACAAAAACAGCAGACGCATTAGAAACAAACAGATGGCAAACAAAAAATACATACATTCCTGATATGCGAGTCCCATCTCATACTCAATACACTACAAATACTATGATAAAAATACAGCACTACAGCATACAAAAGATAGAGATCAACTTAGAATGTCACTCACCAATTTTATAATGTTTTGATCAGCTGTAGTTAGAAAACCAACAATGAGGTCTCTGTCGCCATCTTGTGGATGGACGTCAACTGTTTTTGCTCTGCTCAGTATGACAGGCTGATGGATGCTGACATGCTGTATCTCAGAAATTCTAAGATAGACACTATCCTTACAAATAAACTGCATAGTTGCAATCTAAACAACTACAATCTCGACTCAAAAAGCCTCAAAAATACATTATGTTGTCAACAGCTATATGCTGTGACTCTATGTGGGCAAAGTAATACAGAAGGGTGAGGAGGCTGCACGAGTTTTTACAATCAGATTCGAGAACCAGACAGAACTGTTGTATAACTGAAAAAAATGCCTGAAATAATGAAATTATATTTTAGCAAGTGTCATTTGTAATATGTTTTTATGCTCTTATACTTGTTTCTTTTATTCCTGTTTATGTAAAGCACTTTGAATAACCATTGTGTATGAAACGCGCTACATAAATAAACTTGCCTTGTGTTTGAAAAAAGTCATATTAAACTTGGACTGATTAAGTTAAAACCCGTTTTTCATGACTGAGTCAAACTAAATCAAGTATACAATACTAAAATACTAAGACACAAACTAGTAAACAATACTAAAATTACACTAATTAAGATCATTTTAATACATTTGTGATTTAGAAATTCATGCATCACTGGGTTACATTTTGTGACTGTCAGTGCCGTTCCACATATCAGACGTTTTCAAGAGTCCATGAAGTGTATCTTAATAGTTGGATATGCCATGTGGGCAAATGTCTGTAAAGTGTCTGATTTTGGATCAGCACCCTGCTGACAGTATAATCACACTCTGCAGGTTACAGTGAAAGACTAATACTAGCCGAGGTTCTGTATGTATGACCTCAGCTGTGGGATCAGTCTTTATCAGTGACAGAGTGTCAGCTTAGATTAAACTCTCTGCTACTCGCCACTTCTGCTGTAACGGGGAGAGAGCAAAAAACATGGCCCAGCGGGCATCACCTCACATCCTTCATTTATGATGACTTCTGTGTGTGTGTGTGTGTGTGTGTCTGTGTGTGCATAGGAAATAGAGACACAAAAACACAACAACAGAGTGTTCCAAACAGAGGGTGTATACTGTAAACACAGCAATTTAAAGTTGTTTCAAATACAGGCTGTCAATCAAACATGGTGTGACAACAGGGGTGGGGCTAAAAGATGTGGAGGTGGAGCAGAGTGAGAGGTTGAGAACCAACAAGCATTTTCTGTGTTTATAAGAAAACTAATAGACATCTAATTGATGTCAAAGAATAGAAAGGTTGACTAAAACAAAGCTACATCTGGGCTGTCAGTGAAAAACAAATAAATGTTTAATAAACTCTTGGGAGTTTGGTAGATTCAGCATGTACTGTAAATTTGGCATTGGCGCCATTAGTGAGAGAAAAAGAGAGAGTTCTAATTGGTTGTTCATCTACGAAGAGGACAAAAACTGAAGTAATGAAAACATGCAAGTCAAGAGGGAACATAAAGAAATCAGCAGTCTTTTTGTCACATTTCACAAATACTTGCAAATTATATGGATAATCCTCATAGCAAATCCCTATGTGAGGAGCAACAGAGTATAATGTACAGAATATGAAGTCATGCTGCAGTGGAAAAAGAATTATTACTGTGTATGACTTTGTATGAGCTTGGACGACTGCATCCATACATCTCTGCAAAGACTGTGTTTAATATAACATATTAATAAAGTCATCTGGAACGGCAAAGAAAGCGTTCTTGCAGGACTTCCAGAGTTAATCAAGATTTTTTGGATACATCTTCAATGCCTCCTCCTTCCTCTTATACCGTAGACATGCTCAATAATGTTCATGTCTGGTGACTGGTTGTTGGTTTTTAGTTTTAATCTAGTTTGATCTTGTATTGTGTTTAGGTTTGTCTGAATTTTCAAACTCTTTTTCAGTTTTATTAGTTGCATTTATGACTTCGATTCAGTGTTTATTTTTCAGTACAGGGTTGGAGCTAGAAGGGCATCTGTTGCGTTAAACATATGCTAGATGAGTTGGCGGTTCATTCCGCTGTGGCGACCCTTGAGGCATATAGGAACTAAGGCAAAGAAAATTGAGTTAATGCAAGCTGTGCAAAATTTGCTTTGGTTGACAAAGGGCATGTTCTGCTAAACTATAACTACTGAAACCTAAATTTATAAAATAAAATATATATAAATAATATATATCTAAATATATAAAAACTAAATAAAAATTTGCGACATGGTGGCTCAGTGGTTAGCACTGTCACCTCACAGCAAGAAGTTCCTGGTTCGAGCCCCGGCTGGGTCAGTAGGCATTTCTGTGTGGAGTTTGCATGTTCTCCCAGTATTCGCATAGGTTTCCTCCACAGTTTAAAGACATGAGCTATAGGTGAATAGAATAAGCGTTGGGTGTTTCCAGTGCTGGGTTGCAACTGGAAGTGCATGCACTGCATAAAACATATGCTGGATAAGTTGGCGGTTCATACCACTGTGGCGACCCCTGATTAAAAAAGGACTAAATGAATGAAAGAATAAATATTAATGTGTTCATAAATAAAAATGGTACTAAAACTAAAAGCACCTTTAATGAAATGAACTAAAACTAAACTGAAATAAACAGCAAATTTAAAAATAGTATTGAAATAAAAAGTAATTTAAATTCACAAAACTATAATAACCTTGGTGTGCAGCATAAGTTCCTTCAGATAGGTGACCAAAGTACTGTTTCTTCTTCAGAAATGTACTCCTGAATGTACAAGTAGCCATTTTGAACTTTAATTAAGCAAAGGGTAAATCCCCTAAAATAAAACATAGTAGAGCAACCAAGTAAAATTGCTCAACTATTAAGCCTGTGTGTCTCCTAATAACCGAACTACAAACACGTACCCAACCTGATGCCCTGTAGCTGTTCATAGTTGTACAGACGCCGCTTTCATTTAACTTCTCCAGGGGGGTCTAAACCTGTTATGAGGCTTCAAAACCAATCCAATCCTATTGCATCTGCCTCCATCTGAGAGTATTGATCTTTCAGAACACACCAGGTGGATTACAGTTCTCCAGCAACACAGGTAAAACAAGCGTTTGTCACTGAGAGATGCTGAAAACCATGTGAGATCAAAGAGCACTACTAGTTTACACATTGTTTACACAACTAGTTTTGGTCAGGAAAAATGCAATTATACACCATTTCTTCTTACAATTTTCAATAAGTTTAGATTCTAACATGCGTGGATAGAAAAAAACAAATAAAAAAATTACAATATGAGTCAAGAGAAGACAACAATATCCAAAAACAAGTTGCTTTGAGTAGTCGTTATCATTAGCATGGTGATTAAGTATATATTGTCTTTGACTCAGAACAACCAATAAAAAATAAATAAAATTAATTTATTCAATCATTCATTAACTTATTCATTCAATTTCTTTCAGATTAGTCCCTTTAGTAATCAGGGGTTGCCACAGCGGAATGAACCTTCAACTTATCCAGCATATTTTTTATGCAACGAATGGCCTCCAGCCGCAACCCATCACTGGGAAATAAAATAAAACTATATTATAGTAAATAAAAAAAATATTATAAAAACAAACGTATATATCTTTTAAAAATAAAAAACATTTGAATAGATAATAATAATAATAATAATAATAATAATAATAATAATAATAATAATAATAACACTTGTCCACTGTCTAAAAATTTATATGAATATTTTTAAAGGACTAAAAACCCTTTACTCTATTTACGTTTGCTTTTACTCAGACAGATACCACAATAAAAATAAATTAATAAAATAGTCGACCAGAAACTAAAATGATGATAAATTGTTAATTACTCAATACAATGATAATTCCATTGAGTAATATGTAAACTACAGGCAACTCATAAGAAAGAAACCCACAAGACAAATCCAACAATGAATGCTGACCGAATAACAAGAGTTCTTACTTTCCAGCTCCCGGCTGCCAGGTTCTGCAGGGCCCCGGCGGCCCCCTCCAGTGTGTCCGGGTTGGAGCACTCAGACAGCAGGGTGAGGTAGGGCTTCACTATTGAGGGGTGCCACAGCATCTGAATCCCCTTGGGGGGCTCAGCAGTGTCCGGCAGGGGTCCCACACCATCCCACTACAGAAACACAAAAAACAATGACAAAAATCTATCATCAACATTTAAAAGAGGCTTTTAGACAACCAACAGTCTGAACTAAAGCAACATTGAGAGAACTGTAATCTTGCAATTGAGAAACTCGACTGCCCATGTGGAATCACTAAAAAAACCAAGAATTGATTATTAAAATGAATGATTTGACTGTTTTTGTATGCTTTTATACATAACTGTTATAAAGTTGTGGTGTCTTTATTTTAAAATATACATGAGCACCATTTAAATACCAACTATTTAAAGACCAACCAAATTTGAAAAGTCTGTAAAGTTATTACAAGGGCCAGACAGAATCTGCTGACGTTTTTTCTATTTCTGTGGAGAATTTCATAAAAGTCTGCAGATTTTTGCAGAATGATTTTAGGAGTATCATAACTAAAAACTTAATATATGAAATCAACAAATATTAATAATCAATGTTTACAATGCAAATCCAATTAGATCCACTTATTTGGTAAACTAAGCAAGTCTCTCATATATCTCTACTAAAAGTTCAGTTTTTTAAAAGAACATATTACTTTACAAACTGTATTGTAAATTAATCATTTGAACACTTTAATATTACTATTATATCACAATGATATTAGTTAAATGATTTTAAAAACTGAATAATAATAAATAAATAAAAATTTACATATACATAAGTATATACATAGACTTCTTGATGGGCTAAAAATCTACAGATTTCTGCATGCGCAGATTCCATGTGGGTCTAGTCATCAGTAATTCCACATTTAATTCCATAACTAATTAATGTACATCCATAACAAATTCTAATACTGGTTTAAAAAATATATACAAAGTGATTTATTGTAAACATACAGTAAAAATTTTCACACTGTACAATATTTTTAGAATTTAAAATTACTACTTTATAACTAAGTACAGTATATTTTAAAATGTAATGTCAAAGCTGACTTTTCAGCATTATTTATCCAGCTTTAAGTGTCACGTAACATTTCAGAAATCCTTCAAAAATGCTGATTTTAAACATTTTAGGTTATTTTTAATGTCGACAATAATACTTTATACTTTTGTAGAAGCCCTGATACATTTTTAAGGATTGTTTGATGAACATTAAGTTCAAAGTTATGGCATTTACCTGAAACAAACTTTTTTTTTTCTCACAAAAATAAACATCATTACTGTCATATTTTCATAATTTAATGTCAAATAAAAACTTTTTAAATGAATAAATTACTTAACATATTATTTTAAATATTATGTATTGTTATGTGATTTAAAAAAGCAACAGATGAGACTGTATTCTGAGTGAGTCTGATTCATTAACTATTGATTGTTTCTCTTCATCATACAATGTATAATGAAATTTCCTTCTCAGTGTTCACTTTCAGCACCATCAAAATAGTTTTACAACGTAAAATTATAAAAAATTAATAATACAAATCTACAAAATCAAACAGTCCCTGAATTGCTTAAAATTTTTTATTTAATATTATATTAACACAAACTGAGTGTAAATAAAATATATATTGATAATATGTTGTTAAATACATAAAAAAGTCATTTTATGACGAACACAAAAACAAACATGTGATGTCATTTTTTTTCCATGCACGCGCAGTCGTGTACCATTTATCTTTGCGCCTGCTAGCAGCATATAATTATAATTGATGCTGCAGCTCTATGCCAACAGTCTGGAGCCGAGAAGAGGAAAAGAGTACACAATGAATCGTGTGCATCACTTTCAGGTAACTTAGGTCCATGAATCGGGAAAACGCTATATTTTGGGTTGTTTAAGTCAATTAATAAGGCTAATGCTTAAACCACTTTCTCCACACCAAATCTGCCTTATTTGTTGTTGTTTACATTCAGTTTCTTGCTTTGCGGCTGTGCATTGTGCTTTAAACTGAAAAGACATGTTCTATGACTTTTCACGTTTGCCCCTCTTCCCCATGTTGCCGATAATTACACAAACTCAATTTTTTTTTTAACTTGTGCAATACTTCACAATTCTGTTTGCACACCAGCTACATACACATGCACTGCACAATCCTTTCACTGTATGTATTATTTATTATTATATAGTTATTATATTATATAATTATCTGTTATAAAATTCTTTGCAGTTATCATTGTTTATTGTTTTGTCTCATTTTTATACATTTCTTATTGCCGCTGTTGTTATTGCTTGTATCACGGCAATGACAATAAAGTCTCTTTAGCCTTTACATCGGTAGATTGGTTTGTTTTAAATTGGACATTTTTTTGTACATTACAATATGAAAAAACAAAACTGATTCATTCTGTGATTTCTGAAAGATCAATAATATAAAATGAGTCAAATTATTGTAAGCCACAGACCATAATCCATTTTTATAGCGTGAATTCATTAATGATGTTTTTCCCCCTGAATGTTAACAAAGTTTTTGTTTAAAAATACACTCATTAATTCTTAAAGACCAAATGTCTTTGATTTATACTGACAGCAAGGGTCAGTTTTTGTCACCATGGATTATAGTGCAAGTTAATTCCACATTTTGGTTGAAGTTTAGACACATTATAAAGAGTGCTTGGCTGGCCCATTGTCTTAATGGTATGTCATGAGTTTTTCTTTAAATGACTAATTTCATCTGTATTGTACATGGAGGTTCCATGCTGAAATTTGTCAAAAAAGAAGATGAGATGGCATAATCCAGCATTGCTCCAGAGGCACCAGCAGCTGCACAGGTACAGACACAGGATACAGCACTGAGGATCGTCCATCTCTACAGGAACAGAGAGGGTTTTATTTCTTACCTTTTGTAAATGTTTGAAATTAGCAATGCTTCTGCAGAAGGTATGTCAGTGTTTATTTTGTTTAACTGTTATTTTGTAATGTAAATATTTGAATGTTTAAGTATCATTTTGTGTGTTTATATGCATATGTATGTATATAAATAAATAAATTAATAAATTAATTAATAAATACATGTTGAAATGTGTAACTAGGTTAATTAGGTTAACTAGGCAGGTTAGGGTAATTAGGCAAGTTATTGTATAACAACGGTTTGTTCTGTAGACTATCGAAAAAAAAAATTACCTTAAAGGGGCTAATAATTTTGTCCTTAAAATGGTGTTTAAAAAATTAAAAGCTGCTTTTATTCTAGCTGCAAAAAAACAAATAAGACTTTCTCCAGAAGAAAAAATATTATCAGACAAACTGAAAACTTCCTTTCTCTGTTAAACATAATTTGGGAAATATTTAAAAAAAGAAAGAAAAAAAATTAAAAGGGGAGCTAATAATTCTGACTTCAACTGTATATAACTGTAAAATTTAAGCTCAATATATTTATTATTACATAATTTTAAAAGATGACTACGAGCAATGACTAAGTTATTTCAGGGGAAATGGATGAATGACAATACTTAACAACAACATCAAAAGTGTATTATTTGTTAAAAAAAACAAAATAAAAACTAATAATAATATATGTATATAAAATGTATATAGTTTTTTATTTTTACTAAAAAAAGTTGTAATGGTTTTCATCCTACTGATACTTTTAAACAGCAGTGCATACTTATGAATATGTTTAAAAATAGATAAAAATGTATTAACTGCACAAACACTTTCACCAGCATTACTTTTTTTTGTTTTTATTTCTCTCTTTTGTTATTATATTATCTACAGTTAAGACCACCAATAACCAACTACTAGAGGCCAAGTGTACAGAGACCTGTTGAACTCCTGTGGTAAAACTGTCATTCTGTACAGAACAAAATCACAAACACTGACACAGACACAGATCTTAACAAATCCAGGCCTGAATGAGCCCAGAACTGGTCAGGAACATCGAGCACCAAGTGTGCTTTTTTTTTAAAAGCGCTGGTCTCCCAGGCTGACCTACTTTCAGGCAAAGCAAGTTGTGAAATACCTCAGCATCTTCAACAAGCTCTGGCACTCAGCCTCACTCTCCCTTCATTATTAATGAGTCTGTTTTCATCTCCCCCGTTCCTGCTCTGTTGTTCAATCAACTGCTGGAGGCTGGAGAAGCTCCCAGGAGGATCCTGCTCTTCCCATACTCTCAAATCCCACTCGCTTTAATCTTTCGCTATATGCAAACAGTGAAGGCAACACTGCACATGCATTTAGTCTTGTTATTTTGCCATTGTTGTCGGAAGTACTGTCAAAATTTATCAATGAAACACTGCTTGCTTCAGCATCAGTGTCAAAAACATGCTGCTTGTTTATGTCCAGATCTATCAAAATGTACTGTTGATTTAATTTCCCTGAGGTCAGCTAAGATGTAGGCGACTTTAGTTCACATGTGAGCTGATGATGTTAGTGTTGTATTGTTCACTGTAACACCAGGTGTCACCGTCGATATACTGTATGAGAGTAGATTAGATTTGGGTCTGTGATCTCAAATTGGAAGATTGTCTTCACTGAATCTATATTATTGCTAGTATTTATTTTTGGCCTTTTTTCCTTTATTAGATAGGACAGTAATGAGACAGGAAGTGAATCGGAAGAGAGAAGGGGTTAGGGTTGGGAAATGTCCTGGAGTCGGGATTCGACCTTGTGACGTTCTGATGTGCTATTGCACCATATGTCAGCACGGTAACCACTAGGCTATTGCACCAATTTTTGCTACACTGTAAAAAATTTCCAGGTTTTCACAACAAGTTACTGTAATTTTTCACAGTAAATTACATTAGTATCCCTTCACAGTATTTAACTGAAAAATTCACAGTAATATGTTGTATTCATAATTTTATTGTGAAATAACGGCAGGTAGCATGATTACAGCCAATTACTGTGAAATGGGCTATATCTTTTGCACGTTAGTTATAGAAATTCAAACCTTTTTTAACTCAACGTAGAAATTAATACAAATGAACTTTTAACAGATAATAACAGAATGTTTTTAGCCCCCAAAACGATTTGGTTACCAACATCTTTTTGGTTGTACTGCACCTTTATTTAATTTTATACAGTTAACATAGAATAGGAAATAATATTTAATGAACAACTGTGTGCTTAGCCAAAACATAATAAACTGGAATAAAAAGTAATTAATTAATGAAACCAAAGACTGTTAAACAGCCAACAATTATTTCAATGTCAGGGTAAATGTCTGCTTTAGACGGTTTCATGAGTATTGGGCACCTGTCATCGCCTGGAGGTCACTAATCTCAGAATTAAATATATATAAATTATTATTATTTTTATCTATATAAATAAACCACAGATTAGAGTTTTAAACAACTACATTCTAGCATGAAAAACAGTTAAAACTTCATTTTCGGACGCATATAGAGCCATCGAAGACGGGGCAATTGTCCCAATGTCTAGCCTGAACACAGGCGCCTCTCGGCGGATACATGAGTAATGAGCGCCGTTACCGCCTGGAGGTCATAGATCTCCGCTACCGGCAAAACACACTTAAAATTACAAACAATCTTTACTAACAATCCACAGATTTGAGTTTTGAAGAACTACATTCTCGCATGAAAAAGTGTTAAAACTTTATTTCATTACATATTACAAGCAATATTTATATTATGTGCCTTCTCATCCACCATTACAGCTTGATGCAGCTTGGTGCGAAATGAATCCTAGGAGGAAAAAATAATAATTCTCAATACACTCAAAACGAACTTTATTCTTATTGTTGAAGTCAGAGATATGTAATATTTTGAATGGCGAAGAAAATAATTAACTTTATATTTCAGTCAATATAACACTTTTGCACTGCTTCGGTTCAGGACTCGTGTGACATTGAATCAGATTCAGATATTTTATCAGACGTGTTCATGAGCTCATAGTCATCAACAAGCAATTCGTGTACAAGCAGTACACGAACCAAGCAATATGATGAAATATTAATGAATTATATGTTTGCGTCTTACAATATTATACAAAACGGAATCGTTTTCAGGCGAATTCGACTCTTTACTGTTCACTTAAAGGAGCCGAATTCGACTCTTTACTGTTCACTTAAAAGAGCCGATTCATTGAACAGAACTGACTCGACTCGAACGCAAACAAGCGCCATCACGACAACGCCTGCGTCGTCTCTTCACCCAACGGATTCATCCTCGGTAAGTGTTAAAATATGACTTTTGTCCGTTAAATGATTGTTGTATGTGTATTTCTGTATAGGGTATGTCATTTAACAGGAATTTACCGAGTACTTTAGTTGTACTCGCACGTACAGGGTTTAAGCGCGCCTTTTTTTAAAACAAGAAATTAACGACGCCAGATGGTGATTGTAGTGTTTTCTGAGGTAACTTGTTATTAGCATAACGTTAACGTTAGTTCCTGAAAAAAAAGGAAATTTTCTTTAATTAACTTCTTGTTAACTGCATTTTCTGTTTCAGTACAAGACTGAAGTAAAGGTGAAATGACTAAAGTTAAGGTAAGCTCTGACCTTCACTTAAGTTAACGTTACGGTTACGTTAGTCACCATCATGTACGTTAATTTTGTTCACTGCAACGTTAACGTTAAGTTAGTTAAATAAACTAAACTCATTATGAAACAAGTCTTAACTGTTTTATTAAATGAGGCTTATAATACAATTCAGTTGTATTCTTTTAAACTAACACTAACACAGTACATATTGTATATTTCTCACTGGTGTTAATGCAGTGCTAACATTTACTAATGAGAACTAACGTTAATTGTATAGTGTCACTAACTGTAGATTTTATTTTTTGGTGTTCAGGTGTACCTGATAATAGCTGAAGTGTGAGGTGAGTGTAAATTCTGAGCACACAAATATAACCTAAATTCATTAACACAATCTAAACCTATATATATATATATATATATATATATATATATATATATATATATATATGGGTATGTGTGTGTGTGTGTGTGTGTGTGTGTGTGTTAGGTTGAGTCTTATTCTACTCTTATTATATTCATATTTTTTTTGCAGCCACAGCCATTGATGTTGAAACACTGATGCTACCAATCACCCCTCGCTTGATTATTAAAGGTAATGTTGATGCCTTCCTCATTTTTATTAGATTTTTAAATGTCAGGTTTTTCACAGATTTGTTGTGAGCAGTTTCTTGTACACACTCTTTTTCTTCTTCCAGAAGTTCCACCAGTACCTCCAGTAGTAGTAAATATTAGACAAAGATTTTTTTAACTATAGTTTTTATTTTTATTAGCAATTTTACTGGGCATGTGTGTTTGTTTGCTTGGTTTTTAATAGGCAGAGCATGGAATGTCAACTTTGTTTCTACAAACAAATTTAATTATTCACAAACACCTCTAATTTAGTCCTTCTTTCCCCCTTTTAGTCTTATTCCTTGGAGGGTCGAGTGGTCATGGGACCTCACCTGGGTTTCACAACTGACTTTGGATCTGGTCTGAAACTGAAGTATGCTGAAGATGCCTTTTGCACTCTGGAATTTAAGGTAATGTCTACAATAAATATTGTAACTGAGGGCTTGTTTTGGGGGGGTTAAACAAGGAATGTATAGGAACACAAGTCATGACTCCACTTGTCCCCTTGTTATAAAGAACCGTGTTGCAGACACAATTTGTTCGTCTGTGCTGGAGACCAGAGGGGAAGCTGTCTTTAAAAGGATGGGGCTCTTTTACCATATGTGAAGTTACCTATTCAGGTGAGTGGATTACATGCAAGTCATTGCAAAGGCATAAATAGTGGGAAATTTTTACTGGGCAGCACAAATTAAGTGAAACTCAAAAAACGTTTAAAAATATTTGGAATATTTGCAAAAAACTTGATTGAAATGAATACAACACAAGTGCTGTATCACTTCAATCAAGTTTTTTTTTGCAAAATTTTCCTAATATTTTAATCATGAAAAATTAGCTTGATGCAAGAAAAATCCTGCTAGTGTTCAAGAGCAAGTACTGTGATGCATGTGTTAACTTTGCAATAAGTGTGAACTCAGCATTAGATTATAGTCTGTAAACAGAAGGTGTAAATCAAATCAACTGTTTTAAAATGCTCTGCCTAGGTCATTAAAACCACTATTTGTTGTTGGACTGTTCTTGATTGTGTGTTTGTGATGGAAATGTTTTTCAGATGTTTTTGTTTAAATGATTGCAGTTTGACTGAGCTACAGTATTGTCAGCATGTTTAAACTGAGCAAACAGTAATTTTGCTCTGTAGTGCAGCAGTATTGTCCCAGTAGTGTTGTATGAAGCTAACTGTTTGTCTGCCCTTTTGCTCATAGGTGCTTTTTGGGCACCAGTTTGGAGATGGAAGACAGACGAAGTCAAAGAAGCAGAGAAGCAACATCAACCAGCAAGTGTGTAAAATTATCAGGAAAATAATTGACCTTGAATAGACGACTGCCTAATTTAGCAAGAAGTTTTTTCTCTCTCTCTCATGTGTATATATATATATATATATATATATATATATATATATATATATATATATAATGAGAGAGAGAGAGAGCGCACTCTGAAGCACTGCTTTTTATATGTATGCTGAATATGATGTCAGATTTTTTTGTTAATATGTTCTTATAGTATTTTTTGAGGCTTCACCTTCACCTTTTGAAAGTTTTCTAAAATGTTTACACAGATGTCATAAAGCTGTAAAATAAATCTGTAAAATGTATGTGTGTTTGTTTTTATTTTGATTTTAGAGTCTTCTCAGATCACCCAAAAATGAAGATTCTGTCGTCATTTACGCATCCTCAGGTTGTTTGGACACAAAGAGGAATATTTGATATTTTTATTTCTGTGTTTAACAAAAAAAATCCTTTTTAACAGAGCTGGAATAACCTGAGGGTGAGTAAAATAAGACAGAATTTAAATATGCTTTGAAATTTTACAGCACCAAACTGTTCAATTACAGTAATCCAGGATATAACTGTAACTTTACAGTTAAATCAGGTATTTAAACTGCAACCTACTGCTAAATCACAGTAATCGTTTTGCAAATTCACAGTAAAATATAGTTAATTCTACAAGATAATACTGTGAAATCACAGTAAAGGACTTTATTATCTACTGTAAAGTTACAATATATGGTTGTAATTTCACAATAATTTAATGTGACAAAACCACAGTAAATTACTGTGAACTACCTCACAATAATTTACTGTGAATTTACATACAGTAATTTACTGTGAAAGTAATGCAATTATTAGCCAGTAATTTACTGTGAATTTAAGGTCAAATTTTTTACAGTGTAGCATTTTAAGAACATTAGAAGTTAGCGAAATTATTTTATATGACATTACCCTGTTTACATTGCAGAAAGAATATTTGTTTACCAATATTTAAATCAAGTTTATTTATAAGGTAATTTAGAGAGGATCACGTGCTTATGATTGACTACAGCTGGTTTCGCATAAGCTATCACATGATATACCAATCAGATGAATCCAAATGCACATTAATAGTCAGATTTCATTACCTTAGCCATCTTCTTTTTGAAAAATTCCCCTATCCTCCCCTCTTTCCAAGCATAATACAAGGAAATTCTCAAGACATACCTGAGCTCAGACTCTCTTTTCTCCCGATGAAACAGGAGGTAGCCTCGGGCTCGGAGATCTTTCGAGCTCAGGGGTCTCTTTTGGGACAGCATGCCAAACACGCATTTACTTATCAATCCTCAGCTAAGGAAATCTATAGATTGCAGGAAATATCTGAATAAAAAAACAAGATATTTGAGAAGAAATATACTACATTCATTTTCCTTCGATTTAGTCCCTGATTATCAGGGGGGTCACCACAGCGGAATGAACCGCCAAGTATTCCAGCATATGTTTTACACAGCAGATGCCCTTCCAGCTCCAACCCAGTTCTGATAAACATCCATACACTCGCATTCACACACACACACTCATACACTACAGCCAGTTTAGTTTATTTAATTTAATTATAAAGCACATCTTTGGACTGTGGGGAAAACCGGGACACTCAGAGGAAACCCACATCAACACTGAGAGAACATGTAAACTCCACACAGAAATGCCGACTGGGCCAGCGGAGACATGAAACAGCGACCTTGCTGTGAGGTGCTAACCACAGTGCTAACTTACATTCCTCTTATATTTTATTATATTGCTGTTATATTAATAAAAAAAATACAGGGTTATTTTTTATCTCAACATTGGGTAAAATATGAACTTGAGTTGAACTAGTGACTGAACTAGATATTGCAAACCTGGTTCAAAACAAATGCAGGCACAGGTTGCCAGATTGACGACATCATCAGCAGTGAGCTTAACTGTTAAGCCTAAAGGTTGATTATGTTCTAAATAAAAGCAACAGCACATCATAGAAGGAATATTTTCCATATTTAAAGAGCTTTTGTCCTAACCAACACCTGAAATATACGTATATTTTGTAAACGGTTTCTATTTCTTGAAGCTGAACAACAGAAAACTGACAATGATCACCTCAGGTACACCTCATGTGCTTCATTCAGTGTTAAATGCTAATTATGTGAGTTTGAATGCCATTTTACGTGACATTTATTGCCATACTACTGAAAGCAGCAGCAGAAAGTTCACCTCCGATCTTGAAAATAAAAAAAACCGTTTGAAATAAAAGCTTAAAACTGTGGCATGTGTAAGCCAACAAGCAAATCTCACCATGCAGTGTGTTGTTAGGACACAGGGTTAAAATGTAACCTCTGTTCACCTAATGTTTACGCTCTGGCATTTTGATGATTTAGAAGAATCAAGAACTAACATACAGCACCTTTAAATGTGTTAAAAAAAGAACACGACTTTGTAATTGTCTTTTAAATAATTTATAATTTAATAACACATGAATTAATAACTTTAATAACTTATTTAATAAATGTAATGTCATTACTGCACATATTGTAATAATTACTACATTATTATTGTAATGAAACGTTTATAATGTAATAATTTTCTCAAAACATGAATATTGAGCTCAAAATGTAATAAAATGCTCAAAATATCAGAGACATTACATTATAAACTCACCTATTGTCACATTGTCACATTTGTAATAGGCTTCCTCAACATTGAAAGATTTAAAAGTTTCACCTCTCTTTTTAGTGCATTTTAAGCTTCTCAGCACTAATATCATATTCACTAAATGTGAAAAATCCCTTCTCTGTCTGACACACACAATATCTGCATGTTTCTGGCCACTTAAAATGGCTCACATCCACCCAAATGCTATTCTGCCAGCTATTCAAATCCCAAAGAAAGAGTTAAGAGAAATCTAAAAACGTCAAACATGATCCTAATGCTTCTTCTCAATCGGAGACTATCAGAGCGTAAACCAGCATCTCAAATCACTGAAAACTTTCTCTGTGCCTTTTCCTTGTCAGCGAGCTTTGAGCGTAATGAGCACTCCATGCCCCATTTCTCAGAGTAAACTCAAAGAAGGGTATCAGTGCTCGCCGGGCTGAAATGGCTCTGGTTTACACACTCTCTCCTCTCAGTCAATTAGCTACGCCAAACGCTACTGCCCTGCCCTGACTGAGGCTCGGCGGGCAGCACGCTCCGCTTTCCTGGCCCTCCTCACTGCCATTTAGTGATAAATGATTTAACGGGAGTACATTAGCCTGCTGCTGCCCGGAGGCACAGGTGTCCTCTTTCAAAGCGTCTCGGCTGAGAAGCAGGTCCGCCACATGATACCAGAGGCCAGCTTAGGTAATGGGGAGAAATGGGCCTCTTTACAGGCCAACAGGCAGAGATGGACGACTCCGGTATCCTTGTTTTCTCACACTCTTGGACTTTTTTTTGACATAAATTTTTCAAAAGGTCATGAGCTGCACTAATATTATTAGTAAATGTGTTATATTTTGTTATTTCATATTCTTCCAGAAATAAAAAAAAAACCTTTTTGGATTGTTTTTAATGATTATAGTAACATCATTCATTCTTTTTCCTTCGGCTTAGTCTCTTTATTTACGAGGGATCACCAACTTATCCAGCATATGTTTTACACAACGGATGCCCCTCCAGCTGCCAACCAGTATTGGGAAACACCCATACACACTCATTCACACACTACAGACAATTTCATTCATTCATTTCACTTTTCGGCTAAGTTCCTTTATTAATCAGTGGTCGCCACAGCGGAATGAACTGCTAACTTATCCAGCAAGTTTTACAGAGCGGATGCCTTTCCACCTGCAACCCATCACTGGAAAACATGCAGACTTCCCTATTAAACATATATTGTTCACCCTTATGTTGTTACAAAACTTTGCCAAAATATGTAGTCTGAAAGATTTCGGTTTCTGAAATTGTTTTTAAAAATCCTGCAAAGACAGAGTAGCTCCTACCCTTTTTAAAAAACAGCCAATAGCGTTTTCATTATTATCACAGCTCTGCCAGTGAGAGTGAAAAGCAAACAAGAAGCATTTTGAAGGGGCAGGGTACATCAGATAGTAGAGAGCATTTGATTGGTCAGAAGATGACCGATTGATAAGAAATGATGAATAAAAAACGGTTGATCTATTTAGGTGGAAGTGATAAACTGCAAGATTTTGATGTTTGTATTTTCTGAATTCAAAAGTTGTCCCTGTTTTGTTCCACACTGTCTTTTTAGATATGCTTAAGTCTAACTTATTGATACTAATATCTACAGTTTATTTTAATTTCATGAGTCTTTTAAGGATTTGGTTTAATACAAGTCTTAAGTAGAAACAACATTTCATTAATTAATTACTTAATTAATTAATTAATTTATTTATTCATTTTCCTTGTGCATAGTCCCTTATTTATCAGGGGTCACAACAGCAGTATGAACCGCCAACTGTTCCAACATATGTTTTACGCAGCAGATGCCCTTACAGCCACAATCCATTACTGGGTAAACATCACTTTATTAACATTTAAAATAAGATTCGCGAACAATGTGTGCAGCATTTAAATTTGCTCACAGAAGCTCAAGCATGCCGGATTGATAAGTGAGAACCAATGAGATTCCTTCTTATATGTCACATGGCATGTTTGAGCTTCTGCCAGAACCGATGAGATTCATTCTTGCAGATATCTATTAGATTTGATATAAATTTGATATAATTTTCATTTTTGGGTACCCTTGATCTATAGAATTTTTGGCGTGAAACATTTTGAACTGTTGAACAATTTAAATAAAAAATATTGTGGTAATGCATAACTTTAACAAGCTAACTTCAAAACCAATATATAGGAGTGTATATGGGAGTGACCGACACTGTAAACAACTTATTTAACTGTAATATGAGATGTTTTACTGTAGGACAGTTATGCAGTTTGTTACTGTATTCTAAAGTTGCATTGTTAAAAAGGCTGTATATTGATCAGTAAATATATAAAATAAAAACATGTATAGCAAGATAAATGTAGCTGTAAATATGGTATTTTGCTGTAATTAATTTACATTAAGTTACTGGTGAACTAAAATGTAATATGAATTTAATTTTACCGTAGGACAGTTATGCAGTCTGCTACTGTATTTTAATATTGCATTTTGAAAATTACTGTATATTTCACGGTAAAGATATACAATACTTTAAATGCATACACAGAAAGATAAATGGTGTTGCAAATGCACAGTATTTTAATAAGTTACTGGCAAACTGCTATCAGCAAGTTACTGTAGATTCTACAGGAAAATGTTAAGAGTGTATTTCAATCGAATTTACTTAAAAATAACAAAAATTAACTATTACCTAGAAAAAGAGTACATCTTTTGTAATATAAAGCAGGGTAATTATTTATTAACAAACCGACACTTTATTTTAAACCTCTTACAATATTAAATCAGCACATGCTGAGTTCAACAATACTTCCTTTCTTATGTTCTTGTTAAAGGCAAACAGTAGTGTTTATTTAAGTTCCTAAAACTGAAAAATTCTTAACCCTCACATATTTTAAATGAAATATAGCAAAAACCATAAAGTGATGTATATCTTAAAAATATTATTCTTAGTCAGATTTTTTTTTTTTTACTCCACCAAGTACTGAAATGACATTTGAAGAGTTCAGATGCAAAAACCTCATCAAATTTCTTTTAAAACTAGTGTTTTTCTCAGGCACCTATCCCTTGATTCAGTAATTTCACTTTTATGGCAAAGAATAGGTAATTTTCAACGATTTTACCATGATATAACTGAACATAAACATAAGAGGCAGAGAAAAATGCTCATTGTAGAAGACAATTCCAGATGGCACTTAGAGGTTTTTGCATCTGAACTCTTCATTTACAGATTTTATTAAAATAATAGTTATTTATAACAATGATCTTAACAAATCCACAAATTTTTTATTTTCAGATTTCATATATGACTGAATCCTAAAACAGAAATATAAAGTTTTGAATGAATGAACGAAATACATTTCTAAAAAAAAAAAGAAATTAAAAAAGGGAAATGCAAAACATCCCCAAACTATGTTTAATACAACAGTCTCTGCTCTCATAAGCTCAACAGAGATATAGCTTTGATGTATTATTTGAATCTGACGGCTTTAAAATTTTCAGCAACGCAGCAACTGGAGCATGTTGTGATGGACATCTCTCTGATAGCAAACGCGACTTTTATTTTAGCAAGCATCAAAGTTAAGGAGGCTTATATCCAGCTATCAGCGGCTACAGTATATCACCAGCTGTTAGCTTTATGATTCGAGCACATCTCCAGAGGGAGTTGTGTTACTCCTCCATGTCTGAACGAAGGATCCCGACTTTTCCTGTGTGAGATTAATGAAGAGTTTCCTTTGCGCCTGTAAAAAGCCTTGGTGTTTTTCTGCCTTGTCTTGTAGTCTGACGCCCACAAACACTGTGATTTATCAGGCGTGAAGCGGGTGAAACTCACTGTCTGATGATGTAGGTGGTGAGCGTTACATTTTTGACTGATAAAAGAATGATGTATAAATGTGTTATTTGTGGAACTCGTTGAAACGTAAATTGGGATTATGATTATGTGACAAACGGTGTGTGAGGAAGTCAGAAATGCTAATTGTGTTGTTATTAATTTTTATATACGTACAACTGGATATGAGGGTGGCACGGTGGCTCAGTGATTAGCACTGTCACACAGCAAGAAGGTCACTGATTTGAGCTGGACCAGTTGGAATTCTGTGTGTTTGCATGTTCTTCTCATGTTCGCATGGGTTTCCTTCAGGGGCTACGCTTTCCCCCACAGTCCATGTGGTATAGGTAAATTAATTAAACTAAATTGTCTGTAGTTTATGTGTGTGGTGTTTGTGTGTGTGTGAGTGTTTCCCATTACTGGGTTTTGGCTGTGAAGACATTCTCTGCGTAAAACATATGCTAGAGTAGTTGGAGGTTCATTCCGCTGTGACAACCTCAAAAATAGAAACTAAACAAATTTATTCTGAACTGTGTTTTTGTCATTTTAAAGCAATTTATTGTGAAATAAGCCGTCAAATATCTGTAGTAAATGCAAAATTATAATTTACTTAAAAATTGGAAATATTACTTCCATATTTTACTTCAATAATGTGATGTAATTGAATATAAGGGTAGAGGTACTGGGCAGACAACTGAGAAAAAAAAATATGAATTAAGAATTATATATATATATATATATATATATATATATATATATATATATATATATATATATATATATATATATATATATATATATATATAATTATTTTTTTTTGGTTTTATCAGTTTAAATGTTTACCAAGTTAATAGTAACCCAAGTAATATTTTTTAGGTTTATACTTTGTTCAAAAAAGGTAATGATTTGCACTCAATTGCTTCGTACTGTTTTCATTTTGGGCGAGGCAGTGGCGCAGTGGGTAGCACGTTCGCCTCACAGCAAGAAGGTTGCTGGGTCGCTGGTTCGAACCTCAGCTCAGTTGGCGTTTCTGTTTCTGGAGTTTGCATGTTCTCCCTGCCTTCGCGTGGGTTTCCTCCGGGTGCTCCGGTTTCCCCCACAGTCCAAAGACGTGGTACAGGTGAATTGGGTAGGCTGAATTGTCTGTAGTGTATGAATGTGTGTGTGGAAGTTTCCCAGAGATGGGGCATCCGCTGTGTAAAAATTTGCTGGATAAGTTGGTGGTTCATTCCGCTGTGGAGATCCCGGATTAATAAAGGGACTAAGTCGACAAGAAAATAAATGAATGTTTTCATTTTTTCTTTTTCTTACATTTTACGGGTGATTAAAAGACAGACGTTTCGGCACAAAGCCTCAGAGGCAATATAATAAAAAATAAAAACAGTACGAAGCAATTGAGTGCGAATCATTAACTTTTTTGAACAATAGCATCGATAAGATTGGCGCACCAAACCATAGAAGTAACAAAAAAAAACGCAAGTGCGCAGGGAAAACTTCTTTAACTCTCGATAGGTTTATACTTTGTACCTTAATGTCAGGACAGATCCATATTCCACTACTAAATAGTGCCATCTAAACTTGCGACACTTTCAGGTATTAAATTTGATAATTAATAATTAATTGAATTAAAAAAAAGTATTTATAACAAATATAAAAATTATATATTTAAAATGTATATACTTAAAACACGTTTAAATATTTTAAATATATATGAGGTCAACCACATAGTGTTTTCTTTTTTTCTCAGGGGATAAGGGGAGGTGGTGTATTTGGGGTGGTTCATCCAGAGTGCCATTTAAACTAGAACTGCCACTGGTTTGAATTATAATACCCAATTAATGTACTGTAGATTAGACTAGTAGACTCATTGCCAGCAGGTGAGGGTCACCTCACTGCCTGTAAACTGAGCTCTGGTCTTCAGCCCACCTGGTCCTGGGACTTCTTCTTCTTCTTCTTCTTCCCCCAGCAGCCTGAGGTCTCTCCGTCCTTTCCGCTGGCGTCGCTACACAGAAGGCCGTCCAGCTCGTCCGTCCCCATCTGCTGTCCCTGAGACGTTTCCGCTGCGAGCCGATATGAGAGGTTCCTCAGAATACAAACACAGTTTTCAATGGTCTGCCAGAGAGAGAGAGAGAGAGAGAGAAAAAGAGAAAGAGAGAAAGAGGTATTAGGTATTGGGCAGGTATTAGTTGAGCACCACTGAGCTCCTGACAGAGGGGCTAAACTTCATATATTCAAGTCATGCTGACTCTGAATCAGCAAGACACACAGGTTTGGTCTCTAACAAACATAAACAGACTGAACCCTTCCTCATGCTGACATCCAGCTGAGTAACAATTAACAAGAGGTCAGGAACAGCCATTGGAAGGGAGTGTGATAGTTTATTCTTTTTTTCCCCTTACTTTCCTAAAATTGGTACAAAACTTGCTGTGATTTGATATGGCATTATGTTGGTTTAACAATGTTAGTCCGTTTTCCTGAGGACAATTATACAGAAAAACTAAACTAAACTAAACTAAACTAAACTAAACTAAACTAAACTAAAATTCTTGCTGTCGCCTCATAGCAAGAAGGTCGCTGGTTCAAGTCTCAGCTGCGACAGTTGGCATTTCTGTGTGGAGTTTGCATGTTCTTCCCGCGTTCGCGTGGGTTTTCTCCGGGTGCTCCGGTTTCCCCCACAAGTCCAAAGACATGCGGTACAGGTAAATTGGATAAGCTAAATTGTCTGTAGTGTATGTGTGTGAATGAGTGTGTATTGTTGTTTCCCAGAGATGGGTTGCAGCTGGAAGGGCATTCGCTGCTTAAAAAAAACATATACTGGATAAGTTTGCTGTTCATTCCAATGTGGCGACCCCAGATTAATAAAGGGACTACGCCGAAAAGAAAATTAATAAGTGAATGAATGAATGAAAATAAAAAATAAAATATAAAATGATGAATGGCCAAAAAAGTGCTTATTTAAAAAAACATTTAAAATAAATATAAATACATTTAATACGTTCATGCACTTGTATTTGTTTTAAAATGAAAAAAGTTTCTTTAAATGAACGAATAACAAAACAATAAATAAATAAACACTTGGCATTGTTCTAATGAAGAAGCCTAAACAACAATAAAAATAATTATATTATGTATATTATAATGACAAACAAAGAAACAAAAAAGAAAGAAAGAAAGAAAGAAAGAAACAAACAAACAAACAAACAAACAAACAAACAAACAAACAAACAAACAAACAAACACTACCTAAACACTTAATACTGGTTTTAATGAAAAATCTTAAGCAACAATAAAAAAATAATTGTATTATGTTCATAATAAATAAATAAATAAATAAATAAATAAAAACAAGCAAACAATCAGTTGGTTAAAAAAAAACTAAACCAACAATAAAAATAATTATATTATGTATATTATAATGACAAACAAAGAAACAAAAAAGAAAGAAAGAAAGAAAGAAAGAAAGAAAGAAAGTAAGAAACAAACAAACAAACAAACAAATTTAGGGTTTGACATATTTAGGGTCTGCTCATGACAAGTTTAGGGCCTGTTTACATGTGTTTTCCTTCCATTTTGCCCTTGTTCTTTCTTCTATCTAAGACTAGTCTCCTTTGACTGCATCCTACTATCTTATTTCCTTCGTCTCTCTCTTTCTCTGACTGTTGGCTGGGAGTGTAGGCTGCACTGGCACTAAGTATATGAAAGTACTTAATTATATGTCTGACACGGTCTCCCATTTAAATGTGATTAAAGGATATACTCGCAGATGGGGAAAAATGACCAGCCAAATCCATCGGCTCACACTCCATTTAACAGGGTATTACAAGGAGACACAGCAGAGCAGGCACAATGCTTGACAGCACAAAATAGAAAATAAACGCTCGCAAAATGATGATGAAAAACGAGCATTCTTCTCAATCTCCATGTTTTGCTTTTTCCCCCCCATTATGAATCGAGGAGGACTGTGGCCTGCACAAACAAAAATAATGACTGTAATCAGAGAAACACTCAGAGAATTATGCACTGGTGTTTCAGTCATACAGAAACATATTGGTTTTCTTTGTGCCAGACACGACTGACCTTGCTTTCTCAATGGAAAATGAAGTTCTGCTGAAACTTGCCTGCACCTGGCGACATTCGGGGCGACAGCATTTCTCTTACTCGCAGCAATTTAGAAGGTCCGCTTTGAAATTGTGCAAGTCAACAGGAGAAAGCTTGACCAACCACAGGTTAACTGCACATTAAGACCATGGGCGGCATGCTTTCTCCAATTATAGCTCTGCTGGGCCAACACCTGGCCAAAACAGCTCTGGGCAAATCACAGCACATAAAGAAATGGCAGTGATTAGGCTGATTGCCCTTTTTCAAAGCCAATGTGCTGGGCAAAATGGCCACTGTTGCTTTTTTGAGCGTTTGTAATGTGTTAAAGCACACTGATGGATGAAAATGAGCTCTTTGTGCTCTAAAATGAGCTAAATGACATGTACAGGGAAGAAGAAAAGGCATGGAGTGCTGGTGCATTTACACAAAGTGGTTAGCATTTTAACATTTAAAGGGGTGTGAATTCAAATTTTGAATGCCTTTTGACATTGTTGAAGGTGCAATTATTAGCCCTCATGTGAAATGTTAAGTCAAGTTGAACAGAGCAAAAAAACTTTTTTGCAATAATAGTTTTTGCAATAATAGATTTCTCCTGGATTAAGAAGAAAGGTCTTGTTTGTTTTGGTTTGGTTGAAAAAAAAAGAAAAAAAAAGGTCAATTTTATTAGCCCCCTTAAAGTTTATTAGACACACCCCATGCAGACAAATGTCTGTAGATGGTAAGTGAACAATCTATACTTACGAGTTTAAAGTTAGCCTATGCTTAATAAAGATTTTGTTGTTTTAATAAAAGCAGCTATGGTACACACATTGAATAAGAGAATATTTTTATTTTATTTATGGCTCGTTTCCACTGAGCGGTTCGTTATGGTATGGGTTGGTATGCTTTTATGGCCGATTCCATTGTCAAAAGGCAAACCATACTGTGCCAGTTTTTGGGAACCATTTCCAAAAAAGTACCTAGCATGACAAAAGGGTACCAAAGGGCAGAGCTAGATGCGCAGCTGAACATTGTTGGTGTACAGAGAAGTGTCACTAGCGCGTACACAAGCCAGGAGAATGAAAACAAAGGAAGCGCCATTTTTAGATAAACAGCCGAGACATTACACGTAATACTATATACATAATAACAAGCCATGGTCGACCTGAGCTCAAACAAACCTTGTCGACATCTTGATGAACCGCCTCAAAAAGTCAGTCTAAAAGCACGAGTGGTTTAACTTTTTCCAGAGAGCTTTTGTTCACTCACAGCGAGTCTACATTTGAAATAACAAACTTCTTAAGCTGATGATAAAAACGTGTGCGTGATTATTGAAGTACTTCTGTAACGATGACTCAGAGGGATGTGGATCCATTTGCGAGCTTTATTGTAAACACAGTATGGCAACACAGAGAGCAAAATAACCAAGGACAAGCAGCAATCACTCAGAAACAGTAGTACAGGCTTTGGTCAGGGCAGGCAGCTTACGGTTAGATACGATGAGACAGGCTTTGGTCAGGGCAGGAAGCTTAAGGTCAGGAATGATAATACAGGCGTTGGTCAGGGCAGGCAGCAAACAATCAGAAAACGGGCAGGCAGGCAATCGGCAACAGAAAGGCAGTCAGAAGTAGTAAGAACCGTTCAGAAATGTTTGGTAGCAAAACAAGACTTCGCACTGAGTACTTGAACTGAGCTGGTATTTAAGCACCCTGCTAATAGACATCAGGTGCAGCGTAATCAGAGTCAGACATGTGGCTAATATTCAGGAGATGAGGGCCTCTGCTGGTTGGTGAGTGGATATGCTGGGACCAAACGGGTGACAACTTCTGACAGAGTCTCCTTTCAGAGACAGACAAATGCAAGAGTAAATCGCGAAAAAACTAAGAAGAAGCCAGAAAAAACAAAGAAGCAAATGATTCTTTCAGCAACCTAAAACTTAAATTGCCACATTTAATTGTTTTCATCCCCTCATTGTACTATTATGAACTCATGTATTATTGGCACCCATTTGGCAGTGGAAGCACAAGCCTGATAAAGGTGACCCATACCGTACCATACCGTACCACTCAGTGGAAACTTATGCATATTCACAAATAGACTAGCTTAACATAAGTGACAACAAGATAACAACAAAAAACTTTTTCATGCAAAGGTGAAAGAACTGGACTGCACCCACTGCACATTTTTACTGACAGTAAGCCATTACTGACTATATTTATGTGAGATATTCCACAGGATGTACATTTAAAAAAATTTTTTTTTGACAATATAGATGCAAAACGAACAGATCGTACACTGTCTGAGTAATATTGTGCTGGTATTAAGTGACTTCCCCTAGTTGTTTGTCAAGTCAACTTTTAATTCCCGATGCCAATTAAAAATGAAATATTTGTTAAATAATATGTTCGGACAATGTGTTCTCCTGGCATTCCAAATAAATACACATGGAAAACAATCTTGTACTTTACACCCTACTCTATACGGTGCCTCCTGTTTAGTAAACACAGCCACTGTTGATTTAACTAGTTGCTGAGACTTTTATATGAGTATGTTGTTGTATTTCTAACTGAAACTGGCTGAAGATATCAAACTGACATTAACAGAAAAGGACCACCACTCTAAATGCAGAAGCAAATGGACAGATTTTGATTAAAGATTACAATAAAAACAAACACTTTTTTTCAGTGGATTAGCATGGATTAATATTTCACCTAAAGAAAAACATTGTGCACTAGCAAAACAAACAGCAAATTATATTTTTACATGCTGGATGATAAATCTGGCCCTAATTAGTTTTTGTTTAAAATGCCTCTTTACCCCTTTGACCAAGCTCCAAATGATTGACATGAAGCCTGTAAAATCTAAAAAGATATTTCTGTACACAATTTATTTGTAAGTTTGGAAGCTTTGCGGTGGTAGAGAATGAGCCACATGGGGATTCAAACAGAGGGATTTAAGGCGAAATCTGAAATGCTCACAAATCTGAAAATGACCAGAGGGAAGGAACTGTACCGTGCTTTGCCATCCACACGCTCTGCTCTTCAATTCCCATTAGGACGGATGCAACCCCTCCGCTCAGCTATTAGCACACTGGGCATGACGAAGGGATGCCAGTTAAATCATGATTAAAGAACGCCATTAAGAAGAGCGAATCTCCGCAACCTTCAGTGAGCAGCCAACCACAAAGCTGTTTATTTGTTTCCTGAGCAATCCGTGCACCCACACACACATTAAAAACTTTAACAACAGGTTGCCTTTATAGCTCTGGCAAAGATGGACAGATCCCGAGAGGAACGCATACCTTGCTATCAATCTCACTGCTTCCGAGGGAAGTCTGAATGACGAAAAGCAGCGTGTCAGTCAGACCCTCACATTCTCTCATCCGCCGCCGAGCCTCTTCTCCTGCTGAACTCACATTCCTGGGAGAGGGAGAGAGAGAAAGAGAGAGAGGTCAGTGATGAGTGCATTAAATCAGGGAGATTCAATCACACGGGTGCACATTCCCTCCGACGATACAACCCGCTTGTGACAAACAAAATGCAAATGTCTTACATTTCACGAGTCGTTCAAACAAATTGCTCCAAACCTCCCACCTCTGACACGTATAAATATATGAATCTATTAGTCTTCAGGGGGAGAAACACTGACACTGCTAGATATTCAACTGTTTATGCCAGACAAGGGGAGAGAAAGAAATGGATATTGGCATCATTTCAATTGGATAATCCAATAAAGGTTCTGATTATTTTGTTTATTGAAGAAATCAATCAGGTGTGCAATGCTGAAAACAGACGAGAAGAGAATGTAATGGGTTTATTGTACATAAAAGCTGCAAAAATCTCCAGCTATTTTTCTGCCCACTGTGAAAACGTAAAAATGCATGCGATTGACAAACCTCATCATAGCACAAGTTCATGTTTAAATGTGCAATATGTAAGAATTTTGGAGGTACAGTATTAAAGGGCATCTACTGTATAATGGAAAATCAACTTTTGTAAGCTGTTTAAACAGAACTGTATGTAGGTATAGTGTGTACACAGTCATATTGGCTATAGTCATTCGTTCATTCATTTTCTTGTCAGCTTAGTCCCTTTAATAATCCGGGGTCGCCACAGCGGAATGAATACCAACTTATCTAGCACGTTTCTACGCAGCGGATGCCCTTCCAGCCGCAACCCATCCCTGGGAAACATCCACTCACACACACATACACACACACACACCCGACGGACAATTTAGCCTGCCTAATTCACATGTACCGCATGTCTTTGAACTGTGGGGGAAACCGGAGCACCCGGAGGAAACCCACATGAACGCAGGGAGAACATGCAAACTCCAAACAGAAACGCTAGCTGAGCCAAGGTTTGAACCAGCGACCTTCTTGCTTTGAGGCAACATCACTACCTACTACGCCACTGCGTCGCCGTATATAGTCATTTATAAGTCTTTTTTTAATTTAACAGCTAAGCTAACAGCTCAAAACTTCCATATTCAGAAAGATATAATAAATAATCTGATGGGTATTTTACCTGGAGACACAAAAGACTTATCTTAAATCTTGAAAAAAGGGGAAAAATAGGTTTATTTTTAGCAATGCTTTTTTTGTTGTTGTTGCCATTGTGTAAACAGCTAATAAAACATATAAAACTGTAAAATTTTAAAGTTAATCAGTCAAATTAGCTCTTTATTGGTGGAATTCATGCAAAAACTACATAACCGATGATGCTGTACAAAATTTTTACCAATCAGAGAGTTGTGTTGAAGAGGTTTGCCTCAGGGCCTGGCAAGATTTCTTTCTGCGCTGAAATAAATTTCAGAATAAAACACATTAGCGGTCGGTAACTCTGGTTTAATTTGAAATGGAGTGGGCAGTCTAACAATTTAGTATTCCCGAGTCTCGACTTTGAAACAGCATACAGTATCTGTCATTTCCTCATTCTTATTGAGGACCGGTACAGCCAGTGCTCACGACTGTTACACATGCTGAACGCGTGATCAGTGCTTTCTGCATGTGCTTTTTTTGCATTTTGTGCACATCACGGTTGCATAACGGTCCTCAGAGCGGGCTTTACTAACATGGGAGAGCAAAGCGAAGATGTTTTTTTCAGCACTGTCCTTCAGCTTGCTTTAGAAAATGGAATGGTCAATTTACTTGTAGGAAAGCCACATCAGGCATGTCTGGAATATAGGACTATTTTTCATGCGTCATAGACGTAAATGGAAAAAAATACCCTTTGTGCGAAGTGATAATACCTCAAAGTTTAACCATGTTTAAGGCAAACAAAATTAAGGGGCAAACAAAATTAACATTTAGCCTACAATCCTTGCACAACCTACAGTTTTGTCTGTTATCTCTCTCTCTTTTGGTAGTACTCAATTTAAACGTGAGATTTTGGAAATCAGATCTAAATTTAGTGGGAATGGTCGGAATATACAGCAGGAGTTTTCGGGTGTGGGATAAAACTTTGCAAGAGCAAGACTAAAAACATCAGTCCCGCACAGACCTTTATAGTGTTGAACAAAGAGCGCCAAAAGATAGCTTTAGCTACACCCACTCCCTATTTTATTTGATGGTCTTGCCAAACAAATAAAATTTTTTTCTAAAGTTACAACTATCTACTTTTGTTGTGTTTAATTCAGTTGTGTCATTTAGAAAGTCTGCACCTTTGTGTTTTTGTCTATTTTTCAAATAATTGATTTCAAATTAAGTTTGTAATGTTGTGATTTTCCTTACAGTTTGTTGGTTTGATTTATGGCCCATAATTCTTAAGCAAAGATTTAGTTAAAAATTTCTATCAAAAAATACACTGAAAAAATATATATCTGTAAAATAAGCTGCTAAAAATGTGCAAGGCCTAATTCACTCTACTATAGTAGCCATGAAAAATATTCAGCTACATTACATTTTTGAATGTTTGTTTGGGATTTGGTAACTATTTTGCCATTTATTGACCAAAAGTATTTTATATAAATTATATAATTAATATTTTTTAAATAAATGAATATGTTCATTCTCATTGCAATTCGTACATTTTTGATTAAGCAAATTTGTGTGAATTCATCTAATATCATTTGTTTAATTTAGTATGGTTTGCTTACCCCCCAATGACGGTTGGGTTTAGGGACGGGTTGGGTCTGAACTTGACTGAACTTGTAGGAATTTGTATGAATTAGCCACTAAACTGACAAAACGTAAAATAGTTACATTTCACCATGAGATCAGACTGGTTCATTCAGTAAAATTGCATTAAATTAATCAAATGTTACACGAATATATTATTATCATGCCTAATGTTTATGGTTAAGACATGGTGTAATGCATTCAGCATCTCTGTGCAAACTAAACAATAGCAGACATTAAACTCCACATCAATACACAACACGCATTAACAGCAAATCATAGCTCTATTAAAGGCTCTGCATCATATCAATGTGTTGAAAATGGTTTGATCTTAGCTAAAAACTCCCTTGTGTGCCGGACCGACAGAATATGACACACGTGTGACTCTACGCCACATGCTGCCTTTGGGAAAACGGCCCACTCGTAAAAAGAAAAACTCACTCACCTCAACTATAATGGAAAACTGGATACATTACGCCGCAAAGGATTTACATTTCTATATTCACCAGAACTGAGTCAATTGCTATGTATCATTTATAAGAATTGCCTGGACTCCTACTCCATAATAAATGAATATACCTGGGAAAAAAGCCATTGGAAATACATAATTTAACCTGCATATGGAGTGTTTGAATTACAAACTTATCTATTTAGTTCCTTTATGGCCCTGCTTTATTATGTCATTAAATTTTCAACAGGCCTGACAGCGACCGCTTTTGAATTTAAGACCTGTAAGTGTCACGTCCAATTTGTCGAGTAAGTTTTCATCAAAAAGTCATGCGAGGAGGCACTGCTTACACTCATGTCACAACAGACATGTTTCATTTGAATGAAGAAATGACTATTTCATTACAACAGACACCCTGAGGATGGAGTCACGTGATAAATCACTGAATGTTTATGAGTTCAGTCATCGGAAACCTGAATATGGTAGTACATCAGGACATTTTTCATATGAATTATTGGATTGGTAGACAAAACCAATCTCTCTTTGAATGGGTTTATTGATATGCTTTTTTGCTTGTGTATTGCATTCTGGGCAATTAATGACAGTTATTAATGTGGTTGTTGTATTTTGGTACAACACAAATAAGAGATGGAGGGAAAAGCATATTGTAACTGGTGTGGATTAAATTAACTAGTGATATGAGGATGTGATAAGTACGACTGAAGAAACACATGATTTAAAGCACAAGCAAAACATATTACATGAAAAATAGATGCTGGGGTCTGTGCTGAACATATGCTAAATGTGTCTGAATTTTGAATAATCACAGTAGGAAGCAACATTAGGATTTTAGATTTTCATACAGGCTGCCAGTAAAAAAGAAAAACAATACTGTTGAATACATTTAGTTTGGTTGGATAATGATACACGTTCTATCATCTTCTGCAATAATTTCCAAAATTATTTGTTGAAAACAGATATAGAACATATATAGGATAGAACGTGTATAGGAGAAACGGATATAGGAGAAACATAATTTTGCTGAATATACACATCTATTAAAATATACAGTATATATAGTATATACAGTGTATACAGCAATGTTTTATTTCAGCTAGAATAAAAGAAATAAGATTTTATCAAAAAGAAAAAAATATTATTGGAAGCAAATTGCATTGCTCTGTTAAACAAAACTTTTTTTTTTTGAAAATGAATTCAAATATTAATTTTGAATTAAATTATTAATTTAAATTTTTTTTATTATTTTAATTATTAATTTTATTAATTTTTAAAAATATTAATTAACTTTCAACCGTTGATGTATGATGCATGATACTTTATGTGGCTTAATAATAAACTATCAAAATGGCTGTAAGTAAGCAAATGAGAGGTAAAACACTTTACACATGGACATTCAGCTCAGTTTTTGGCATGAATCTGTGCTGTTCGCACTTAATGGAAGGTTCATTGCAGCCCTTTGTGTGGGAAATTAAACATCCAAGCAGCACAAGGGCCATATGGGAAAACAGTTAATCAAAGGTTATGCTAATGCACATCAGGCTGAGAAGAGCTCTGTGCTCCCAGCGCCTGCCTCCTCTTTATGAAATAAAACAGTTATGCGGGAGACAGAAATGATGAGACATTACAACTCGCAACCAAGAGACTAAGACTACCCCAAACCAGATGTCAGAGAACACAGCTGCTGTGCTTTTGCTCAGATTTTTCCAATTTATTTCCAGCTAATTCAACGGGACATATTATGCCCCTTTTTCATTAGATGTATAATAAATGTCTGGTGCCCTAGAATCTGTGTGTGTGTGTGTGTGTGTAAAGTTTCAGCTCAAAATACCCTGCTGATCATTTATTATAGCTTGTTGTATTTTTCCCTATTTAGGAATAAAAAAATACACTGTTTTTGTGTGTGTCCCTTTAAATTCAATCGAGCGGCTGTTTGCCAGAAGAGGCAGAGTCTTTACATGCTATTGTGACACTACAGAAACAACAAAACAACAAGTCAATCTTACGCACCAAAAATGTCAGAAATGAACAGTAGTGGATTAAAGCCTTTAAAAGGCCATAAACAACGAACATTGATCACACACTTACCAAATCCATATAGACAGAACAATCAACACCAACTGCACCGCATCTTTTTTTAAAAAAGATGACTAGTGCTAATTCAGATTTCACCATTTCCTGATTCGAAAAAGCTCTTGGGTAATAAATGTTTCTTACAAACATATTTTTGTTGTGTGTTAGCAGACCAATGTAATCCACAAATGTGAGTTCACACATGAGCTGTGCTCTCATTGCGGGGAAATAGAAATAAAATCTTCATTGCAGCACATTAAATGTATAAACGCAACACTGAGGACCCATGTCTTCGAACTATTCTTCTACTTTCTTGAATTTTGATTGGCAACACAAAGTGGCGTCTCTCTGAACACTGTTACAGGTAAAAGGAGTCTTTGAAGCTACAGTATATCATGCAAATTAATGAAGTTGCATCTTGTTCACAATAGAGTATGCTGATTGGTTCGAACCAAGGCTTTCTCATGAATTAATGAACATATGCTGAAAACTCAATGAGATCACTTTGTACCGGCCAGTACAGACAGACAATCTCCACACAGGAGTTCACACATCACCATGACATTGCTTTAAAGTTTATTTTTAGAGACCAGAAGAACAAAATGACCCTAAACAACACAAAAACAACCAATTTTCACTTTTTAGTAAAATAGATGTATCCTAATAGTGTTTTTAGCAGTGTTGGACATACTATTAAAGTCAGAATTATTACCCCCCCTAAATTATTTGCTCTCTGTTTATTTATTTTTTCCCCAATTTATGTTTAATGGACAAAAGATTTTTTCAACACATTTCTAAACATAATAGTTTTAATAACACATTTAAAATAAATGATTTATTTTATCTTTGCCATGATGACAGTAAAAAATATTTTACTAGATATTTTTCAAAGGCACTTCTACACAGCTTAAAGTGACATTTAAAGGCTTAACAAGGTTAATTAGGTTAGCTAGGCAGGTTAGGGTAATTAGGCAAGTTAGTGTATAGCCACGGTTTGTTCTGTATCGAAAAAATATAGCTTAAAAGGGCTAATAATTTTATCCTTAAAATGGTTCTTAAAATATTAAAAACTGCTTTTATTTCAGCCGAAATAAAACAAATAAGACTTTCTCCAGAAGAAAAAACAAATCAGACATACTGTGAGAATTTCCTTGCTTTGTTAAACATCATTTTGGAAATATTAAAAAAATATATCAAAATATCAAAGGGTGGCTAATAATTTTGACTTCAACTGTTTATATAACTGTCAACATCTCACAAAATGCATTTTGGTGTTTCGTGACCCTTTAAGATGGAGACAGTGATGGAGAGGAAGAGATTCTAGCCTGAATCAGGATGTTTCTGAATGGTTTGAGTATAGATTTTATGTAGTTATTTCAAAGTAAAATTGATTGAGCTCATGTTACAGCTTTGTTCACTGAACTGAATATGCTGAACTTTACAAACAAACACTATAATAGAAAACGTTAAAAAGTCTGGCAAATATAACTGCATATGTGTCCTTATGTTTCTAGAGTCTCAGATAGACTATTGATCTGGCGATAAAACATTTGGAAAAACAAATTCTGGCACAGACATTGTAAAACTTGAGTTACTACCAAGATTATACAGAAACAGTGAATTTAGCTGTGTGTGGAAACATGCATATTTAAGGGGCAGTAAGATACAGTAGTCAACATTTGAAGTGAATAAAAATGTTTTTCAAAATTGTCCTAAGACAAGAATGGGTGTTGTACAATAGTTTTCGGGCAACTTTAATGAAAGGTTTTGATGCACTTCAAATGTTGACTACTGTATATCCACTTGCTACTTTACTAGGGGATTGAAATGTGAACAGAATTTCTCACAAGCTCGCAGAGAAGGGATTGCCAAAACAAAATTACTAGCTTTGTCCCTTTTTAAACTGTGTGTAGTTTGATAAATGCATCAGAGACTTGTTTAGTCCTTAAATATAGAAAAAGACAAAATTGAATTACATATTTAAAAAAAAATGAATCTTTGCGGCAGAGTAGTCTATAAAACAAACTTTCTAATTTTTTAGAATAAAATATGTCTATACTGGTTTTAAACTGAAAGGTGAGCCCTTTGCTAATTTTTCAAGAACCATCTAGATAGACGAGTTTGATGGCTTACACATGCGGCAGGTGAAGCACACTATTGCTTGCACACATACTTCTGCAGCCTAAAAAATTGGCACAATCTTCTTGAATTATTGATGTTGGCACAGTGGACAGAGCACAATGGCTTGTGTGAACTTTTCATCTACTGCTCAAGTGAGGTGCAACATTTGGAAAAGTTTCTCTGTGTTTACTTTTGGAAAGGACAGAGTAATGAAAAGTTCATGGGCAAAAACAACATCTCTACAGAGAATGAACAATTGTATGTGTGCACAGTCTATAGGAAAATCCAAAGTTCTATACCAGGGGTATCCAAACTCGGTCCTGGAGGGCCGGTGTCCTGCATAGTATAGCTCCAACATCCTTCAATACACCTGCCTGGAGGTTTTAGTATACCTAGAAAGAGCTTTATTAGCTGGTTCAGATGTGTTTAATTGGGGTTGGAGTTTGGACAACCCTGTTCCATACCATTCCATACCATTCTAAATAGTTCAAGCTGTTCTAAAACGTCCTAAACGCCCTGATTTGTTGGTTTGTGGACAGTCATGGCTAAGCGTAGGAGCTTTATGAGGACCAGCACTGTGGCTGCTCACAAGTTATGAAATGACTATAAGACCATTTCTAAATGTTTCAAAGTTCCAGTAGCTACAGTGCAAAGACATTTTGTATTGTGAAAAATCTCAGCGGATGTGGTCGGAAGCCAAAAATTGACTCCTGTGCTGGCCAGGAGGATAGTGAGAGAGGTAAAAGAAACCAAGAATCACCACCAAGGCCATCCTGATGAATCTGGCCTCTGCTGGTGGAAACATCTCAAAACAGACAGTCCAATGAACACTACACACCACTTGGTTCCATGGATGCAGACCAAAGAGGACATCGCTTCTCCAGAGAAGGTACAAAAAAGCCTGCTTGGCCTTTGCAAATGCTCATCTGGACAAAGATGATTTCTGTTCTTCTGTTTTATGGCCAGAAACTAAAATTTAAAATAAAATTTTCATTGTTAGGTCACAATGATGTAACCTTCAAATTAGCGTGAACCTAATGTTTTGGGGGTGTTTTTCAGCCGGTGGACCAGGGAACTTAGTCACAGTAAATAGCACCATGAAAAAGGAGCAATAAATCAAAATCAACAATATCAGATAGTCTGCATAGAAACTTGGCTTTGTGCACCAGTGGACATTTTAGCACGACAACAACCCAAAACAGCAAAATTGTTGAAGGAATGGCTAGCAGACAATAACATTAATGTCTTAAAGTGGCCCAGGCAGAGTCCCGACCTAAATACAATTAAGAATCTGTGGATGGAGCTAAAGGTCAGGGTGATGTCAAGGAAACCCTCCAACCTGAATAATTTGGAGCTCATCGCTAAAGTTGAATAGGCAACAATACCAGTGGAGACATGCAAAAAGCTGATCAGAAAATCATGGTAAGCGTTTAATTGCCGTACTAGCCAATAAAGCCATTTTCTATTGATTATTGAGAAGGAAATGAATAATTCTGGACATGCCACAAGTAAATGTTTGATTTTACCTATATTTATTTTTAACCTTATATTTAATGTTCTATTAATTAGCTTTATTAATTATTATTTAATAAACATTATCATAAATGAAATTAATGTAATGTCAATAATAATAGTAGTAATAATAATAATAATCACAATAATTTAACTACATCTATAATATACATTTATTTAATAATTATAAGAATTAACAATAAAAACAATTTGTTTTTCTAATAATTAATGTTATTTATAATATTTATTCAAATATATTAATAATTGTATAAATTAAATCAAATACATTTCCCTTCAGAATAAATATGTATATTCTACAATTACATTATAGAGACTGTGAAGCAGATCTAAAATTTATAGATTTTATAGAGACTAAAATTTTACCATGCAGCATTACAAATAATAAATAAATAAAACAGAATAAAAAACCCAACCATTTGACTTCAGTAGTGAATAACACCATCTTTGTCCTTCTGTGTTATTAAATAGTCAAACGAGTCTCATTAACAGCACGCAGAGGGAACATTAATGGGTTGAGAGGAGACCTGAGGGTCTGAGCTGCTCCATAAACACAGACCATCAGCATCTACTCTGCATCTCCTGCCTGTAACAGCACCAATTAGAGCCTTTTTCGAGCGTTTCCTCCAGGCTCTGAGCTTCAGCAAACACATCAACCTCCTCCAGCCCATACGAAAGCAGTCCTGAGGAACACGGGTCTGCCTGTAATTGAGAGCGAGCTCAGACAGATGATTCACTGCTGAAGGTGAGTGATGGATGTGAGTGAGGATACGAGTGCAGATGATGCATCACGCGGCCCAAGAGCAGAAAAAGAGAAATTGTTTCATTACTTTTCAAGGTGTGTCAGGCTGGACTGATATCAGAGGAGAGCAGCAATTAGACCGAGCGAGGGGCTTGATTTATCACGTCATCATGTTGATGGAGTGTTCAAAAATGATGAAATTATTTAATAAATCCCTCCTCGGCTGACGCTATGCAGGGGAATCTGATTCTGATGGGGCAGAATTGCAGTGTGGCGAATGTTTAGCATTAAGGATTTTTAGTGTGAATGTTTAGATGGTTGAGAGGAGATTTGTGGTTGGAGAATGGAACATTTTCCAAAACTTCATCAAGAAAATCTTGGAAATTTTCTAATGGGAAATTTACCACAAATGTATGGGGTTTGTCAGGAATTTGTTAGGGATTTGGGGAAATATTTTGTGCATATATTGTATCACAGACAAACACACACAAATATAACACTTTTTTTCAGTTCATAAGCCATAAGGTCATAATTACTGTATAAGGTGACATGCATGCAACACTTATACAGATTTTTTTCACTATGATTTGATTGCAAGTAGAACTTAAATCTTTCTGAGGTCTATTTTTATTCTGTAGAGTATGTGTATTCTGTAGAATAAGGGTGTTTTTGTAATTTTTGTAGAATTAAATTTTGTAGACTGAATGTGGCCCTCAAGATTCAGCTACATCCAATTACATTACCTGTTAGGCTGCATTTTTGTAAATTCACCGTATTTTACCCCCTTTAATTCCTATTAATTCCCATACTCACCGGAAACTTTATTAGGTACACCGGTCAAACTGCTTGTTAATGCAAATTTCTAATTAGCCAATCACATGGCAAAAAGTCAATGCATTTAGGCATGTAGCCATACATTAATTCTATGTAGCCATGGTCAAAACAATCTGCTGGAGTTCAAACTGAGCATCAGAATGGGGAAGAAAGGTAATTTAAGTGACTTACAAGCTGGTCTGAGTGTTTCCAAAACTGCTGATCTACTGGTTTTTTCATGCACAACCATCTCTAGGGCTTACAGAGAAAGCTCAGAAAATGAACAAGTATTCAGTGAGCGTCAGTTTTGCTCAAATGCCTTGTTGATAGTTCAAAGGAGAATGGCCAGACTGGTTCCAGCTGATAGAAAGGCAACAATAGCTCAAATAAGCTCTTGTTACAACTGAGGTATGTAGAAGAGCATCTCTGAATGCTCAACACATTGAACCCTGAGGCAGATGGGCTACAGGAGCAGAAGATCACACTAGGTGCAACTCCTGTCAGTTAAAAACAGAAAACTGAGGCTACAATTCACACAGGCTCACCAAAATTGGACAATAGAAGAATGGAAAAATGTTGCTTGGTCTGATGAGTCTCGGTTTCTGCTGTGACATTTAGATGGTAGGGTCAGAATTTGGCATCAACACCATGAAAGCATGGATCCATCCTGCCTTGTATCAAGGGGTTCAGGCTGCTAGTGGTGGTGTAATGGTGTAGGGGATGTTTTCTTGGCACATTTGGGCCCTTTAATACCAATTGAGCATACCCGAGTATTATCGCTGACCATGTCCATCCCTTTATGACCACAGTGTACCCATCATCTGATGGCTACTTCTAGCCGGATAACGCGTCATGTCATAAAGCATGGATCATCTCAGACTGGTTTCTTGAACATGACAATGAGTTCACTGTACTCAAGTGGCCTTTACAGCCACCAGGTCTCAATCCAATAGAGCATCTTTGGGATGTGGTGGAATGAGAGATTCGCATCATGGATGTGTAACCAACAAATCTGCAGCAATTGCGTGATGCAGTCATATCAATGTGGACCAAAATCTCTGAGGAATGTTTCCAGTACCTTGTTGAATCTATGCCACTAAGGGTTAAGGCAGGTCTGAAGGCAAAATTGGGGTCCAACCCGGTACTAGTAAGGTGTACCAAATAAAGTGGCCGGTGAGTGTATATTCCTGATGGTTTCCATGAAAAATTTCCAGCTTTGATAAATTCTATATTTAAGCAGAGGCTAAACTAAAGAAAAGTGAGTAAGAGAGAATAATAAAAACATTAAATAAATAAGCATTACAAAAAAATATATATATATATATATATATATATGTATATATATATATATATATATATATATATATGTATATATATATATATATATATATATATATATATATATATATATATATATATATATATATATATATATATATATATATATATATATATATATATATATATACATATAAATCCACAATAAATGTGACTTTATCAAACTATAAAATACTGTAATACAAATAAATATTGCCTGGCTGAGTCAGACAAACAACCTTCTTGTCAACTCTTCCACGGTGCTTAATCAATATGCTAGTTTTGACAAATACCTAATGACAAACGTACATAGGTAAGTACTGTAGTCACGAATAGGCAAAATGCGTTAAAAAGTTTCAAAATGTCGTCTGAAAACTTAAGTGTTACATGCCACTGCACTGCTGAGAAACACAGCGACACTAGCGCTATTTGTCGCAATGCTGCTACACAACACTGCTGAGAGCCACAGGTAATCACACATCCACTGTGAGTCTCTCAGAAACACACATAACCTCGTTACTTGGTTAAAAACAGCACAAACCACACAGCATGCTTTTAAATTTGCAACGGAGGCCTGGGTGAGTTTTCCAGCTGAAAGTGACATTGTTGGCTGTTAGCAAGATGCTAAAACGGTGTTAAACACAGTGTTTCTAAAAAAAATATAGAGTGCTTTAGGAAAACATAACAGAAAATTGTTTCAAGATGAACTGCAAAATTATTGAAAATAAGCTTTGTATGATAATCTTCTGCAAATTAGAAGTCTATAATTAGTGTTACTGTGTAGCAGTAGCACAAAAATAGCACTAGTTTACTTGTAAACAACAAGATGGAAACAACAACAAACAAACCACTGAAGATGGCAAAAACAACAGACACACAAGTAAAACAGAATCCATATGTGTTGGTCAGCTTTATGATCCTTTTATAACTAATTTAGTAGTAAAATCATGGTTAATACTGTACGTGGTTACCATGTACAGTACTAATGAGAAATAGAAGTTTTTAAATGTTTACAGCAGGGAATTTACAAAATATCTTTAATTAACATGATCTTTATTTAACATTCTAAAGATTTGTATAACCCAGGCTCATTCTGAAAACGTACCTCTATATAGATTTCTGGAGCGCTAATACAACACAGGCTCATTATGATAATGTAGCCCTACATAAAGTAAGTTTCTGGAGATTGCAAGTTATGTAACAGAAGTATGTATGGCCGTATTTCATCTTTAAAATGAATGCTACAGGGTGGTGTGATGCCGTTTCTTTTCGTGTATACAGTACCAGCTGACGCTTAACGCTCCTTTCCGCTGTTACCAGTTTCCGGTAGCTTGACACGTATGTAGGCGAACTTGAGACACAGAGCAGAGTTGACCGTGACAACAAGGTTCGAGTTCGCTGAAGGACGGTTCTAGAAAGCAGGACAAAAAATAAATAAATAAATAAAAAATAAAAAAAATAACGGGGTGAGAACATAGTAAAATCTGAAAATGTGGTAAAAATCTGGGGCTTTTCTTTTTCTGGATTGCTTTTTAAAACACTGCAGTTCGGTTTAGGGAAGGGTGTGGGCGGTTCAATCTGTGGGAAGGTGGGGAGATCGGTTGGTTGGTCAGTCAGTAAATCCATCACTCAACAGAGGCCTCAGGTGGATTTGTGTGAGAACTGCAGGCGTGAATGGCATTCGCAAGAGAAATTTAGATCTGAAAAAGCAAAAACGGGGACCTCTTGTGGACTCGCGAAAACAAAAACTGCAAAAAAAATGTAGCTCCTGGGATGTATTTGGCCAACCCAGGCTAATTCTGATTACGTACCCCTATATATATTTCTCTCGCGAGTGCCTCATCATTGTGGTCAACTCCTCTCCGCATCTCAAGTCCACCGACGTACATGGAAAGATACTGGACAAACTGGTGGCGAGCTACTAGACAAACTGGTAACAGCGGGAAAGTCATCCATATGAAGGTAAGCGATCAGCTGCTAGCGTAAAAAAGAATGGCATCATACCGCCCTGTAGTGTTCATTTTAATGACGAAATGCAGTCATGCAGATCTCCAGAAATGTATTTAGGGCTTCATTTTCAGAATGAGCTTATGTTGGATTTTTAGCATAAAAAAAAAATGTCAATAATTTTGACCTGTATAATGTATATTTGTTAACTGGCAAAAAATGTACCTATGCGACATGCTTTGGGGTCCAAAGTCATATGTTCAAATAAGCATGTTTTTTTGTTTTTTTTGCAGTGTAACCATGGTTAATTTACATAAGCACAGAAGAGAAAAAGCTCAGACACTGGACATGGATGAATCTTTCTATTGTAAACATTTATAGAGTCTATGCACTCGCTTTCAAATGCTAATGCTAAAGTATGGATATAAAAACAAAAAACGAAGTATACTTTGACAAAACTGTCAATTCAGAGACAGAAATCTCTCAGGTTTTATTAAGAATATGTTATTTTATGTGTCAAAGATTAGCTAATATTGAACTGGTTTTGAATGGCATGAGTAAATGGTGGAATTTCTACTCTGGGGTGAACGAACCCTTATGCAAGGTCACATGATTCACCGTTAACCATCTTGCCAATTTCCCTCAATTATTGAGCCCTTTAGATTTTATTGCTTATTCATTTACTTTAATTCCTGTCACTCGCACACTCCGTCTAATTAATTAGCACACTTTGTTAGCAAATTACTTATTGAACACAATTAGTGCTGTTTTCAATCAAGCACACCTTAAAAATTCCTTACAAGAGGAAACGTCTGTTCCTTTGTGTCTTAATGGCCTTGGTTTAATGAACTATTCAAAAGCTTCCTGTAAAAACAAACTGGAAATCTTCATTGACCACGGAGAATACAGATGAAATGCCATCTTTAATATCAGGACCTCCTATCTGCAAGAAGCTGGTTTTGACAGATCGTCCCGTTTAGATAAACTGTGAGGTTTTTATGACAGCAGCCAAAATGAAGATGTGCCAGGTCTCTAGTTGGCTGACACTGGAGGCGTTGGTGCTTTCGCAGGGTATAGAAGCCAAATGGCAAGGCGAGCTGGAAGCACATGAGCATCTGCAGCAGCAGCACAATTTCCCCTTCCTGCAGTTCAACACGGACCTCCACAGATGCTCAAACACTCAACACAACCACCTGCTGTGAGGAGAGAGCTGCTATATACAGTAATGCCTATGGAACAGCTGACATCCAACAGGTTTCTGATTTTGACAACAAAGCCAGCCCAAAAAGGGGGAAACTTGGCAAAAATTAAAAAGCATATTCATGCTACTGCATCCAATGTGAGTCTAATTAAATATACTGTATACAACAGTCTAAAAACAGATGAGCTGTTTCCAGTGATGGGGATAATTAAACTATTAAAGATGCTACTAATGAAACTTTTTTTCCAGTAATGAGTGATCAAGCAAAATACTATTTCCCCTGTTACAATGCCACTACAGTTACTGATACTAAATTGCAGTGTAAAATAATTCATATGTGCAGTTTTCAGAAGTGTTGGGCCAGGTCCTTTAAAAGAGTAATTAGTTCTAGCTACTTCTCACAAATAGTAACTGAGTTACAAAATTATAATAGTAACTAATTACCAGGAAAAGTAACTATTGAATTACCTTAAAAAAGCTAATTTGTCAAATGACAATAAAGTAAGTCTAAAACATTATACTTGAATACTTGAATACTATACTCTGCTTTAATGTTGTTGTGGGACAATGAGAGACAATGGCAGCATATCCCTTAACTATATATCTAGATATTCTTTTTTTAAAATTCTGTCTGAGTAATAAGGGTTTGTGGTGGAGAAAAAAATAAGTTTTATTTGCTTTGACGTTGTGTCTTTGTCTCCTTACTTGGTAGCAGAGCTCACGTTATCACATGTGTAGCCACTAATTTTGTGGCATAGTGTGACGCAGGTGCTTCATTAGATTAGAATTACTTGTCACCAATCCAAAGAGTCTTTTTTTCCTAGGCATAAGTTGCAAAATACATAAACACAATACATATACACTCCTGCCTTTCACCTCAACGAAGAAAAAGTAGTGCTTTCCAGTTTGCAAATACTACCTTTGAATTTGTTGAATTTGCTAATGTTCTGATTCCCGGTCATTGGTTCCCGGCAAAAAATGGAAATGTATTCTATCTAAGACAATCATCACATTCTCAGACAAACCAATCATCATCACTGGTTGGTTATGTGTCCTGCTCCAGCCCCGAAGATACACACACCCACCCCAGGGAAAAAGAGTTCATGGCTGAGAGAGATGCTGCTCAAATGAAAACTGATTCAGTGATATCAGTTATAATAACGCACTTTTGTATCGTCAGTAATGGTAATGGCATTGTATCAGGGGAAACAGTACTTCAATTGATTAAGCGTTACTGAAAAATGTATCGCTTTTAGTAACATTGTTTAATTATATCCCATCACTGGTTTTCAATGAGTAAAAATGTATTACATCTAATGTGATCACTGAATCAGTGTTTCAACCATGGAAAGATGCCAATTATATTTTAGATAAATATAGAAATAATGCTCTAAAATAAACTGCAACATATATACTTTAGTTTTTATTTTCAGACTTGGCCAGCTGTGGTCTGTGCGAAATATATGAAACCATCTACAGTATTATGTTTTATTGTTCCACAAAAGAAATGATAATAACTTTTAGATTGATTTAATACAGTTACTAACCCCAATATTATTAGTGAGAAGTAACTGGTAACTACCCAGCAGGCACAGAACGTCACAAGACGTTAATATTATTGCAGGTTAGATTTAGGTTGTGATGTCGGATGACCAAAATTCAGTGTCTATCCAGCATCAAATAACAAAATCAAATGAGATTGATATTTGGTTGATTTTAGGTTGTGTAGGGAAGTGACCAAAATCCAACGTCCAGCCAACAACTTAAACTTAATTCATATTGACGTCAAATACTGAAATATATTCGTTAGGTATGGCAACCAAAATCTAATGCCTGATAGATGTTACAGTGGTAATTTTAAGTTGTGTTGGAAAGTGACCAAAATCCAACATCAAGCCAACAACTTAAACCAATGCCATATTAACGTCAAATACTGAATTTTTTTTTTTTGCTAGGAATGGCAACCAAAATCCAACGTCTAATAGACATCACAGTGGTATTGTCCACACAACGTCAAGCTGTAATAAGATGTTGATATTTGATTGATTTTAGGTCATGTTCGAAAGTGACCAAAATCCAACGTTGAGCCAACATCTTAAACCAACGTCATATTGACATTAAATAAGGACATTTATTCATCAGGTATGGCAACCAAAATCCAACGTCTGATAGATGTCATAGTGGTAACGTTCCCCAGATGTCCTGTGCCTGCTGGGTATAACTAATTACTTTTCTAAAGTAACGTGCAAAAAAATGGTTGTTTCAAACCCTTTGGGTCAGGTATGTACAAAAATAACTCTTTTTATGTATTTTAAAATACTTTTCACAAAGGTTTGCCCATATTTTGATTAAAACATATATACTAATACTAATACTACTAAATTTGTATTTATAATGCAAGCAAAGCATGATTTATAACTATTTTAAATACATCTTATTTATATACACATTTCAATACATCTTAGTTTTGGAAGTGTTTTCATTTGATTTGGATGTGCCAATAAAATATTACCTCATAAATGTCAATAGTTTTAGGAAGGACTTTCACTACAAAACACAGACTCTTTGCTTGTAAATCACATGGGTTTGTTTTATATATCTGATTGCCAAAAAAAGTGTTTATAGGATTCAAATGCTTGTCAATCACACTACACTGATCTTACAGGATGCTTTCATTTTACAAATAGTAGTTTGAGAAAAAATAATCTTCAATATCAGTCTTTTTCATTCACACAAAAATAACCTCTTTGATCTCACTATTGAAAAGTGAATTTCACTAAGAAATAATCCCTCAATCAACATTTGAAGAAGAAAGCTTTGACCCTGATACGAAAGCAAACGATGTGTGAAGTAGAAAGAGGCCAGTTGTTCAGGTTGGATTAAGATCCTGCTGACAGCTGGTGATCTGCTGAATCTAAACAGAGCGTGGAGCTGTTTAACTGTGTAAATGGCTGATTCATCCCTTCACTGAAGTCAGACAGAGAAAGCTAGAAGGAAAATCCAATGTTGTGATGCCTTTTTGGGATGTCATGAGGGATTGTGCTTTGTGGTTGAGAAAATCTCTTTCTATTAGATAGATTTTTGGCCCGCGGAGACCCGCAGGTTTCAGAAATTTGATTTCTGCTTGTGGAAGTGATTTACAGCAGCAGTGTGTCAAACTCCCATTGGGACGAGGCTCAATTCCAAAAACACTGCTTCACTGATTTTCAATGGCTTGCTCAAGTGTTCCCACCTCTGAGGGAGAGAGAGAAAAAAATCCCTCTCTGACGAACATCATCAATCTGAATTCAAGTATTTAACGCCAGAAATAGGGAGAAATTGACAACACGACTGTCTCTAAAGTGATACCCAGAAGAGACAGCAAGAATGTAAATGTAAATGCCTCACTCAAATAATCCAGAGATTTCCAGGGCATCTGGCATGTTTCAAGCAAAGCATGATGCATATTTCATTTTTAATCTCCAGTTTGCTTACATTTTAAATAAAACATATGACTTCTAAAGGCAGTGCTCATGGCTGATTCAAATAATTAACTTGTCTTACTCAGTGAGTCATATGAGGTGATTCTTTTTTGTTTTTAAATTCACTAAAAACAGTTCATAAGAGTCATATGCTTAGTAAACCACACTATTTTATACTTCAGAGTAAAAAAACTAAATTAAAAGCTGTTTGTTTGTGAATTGGACAACATAGGTTTCAATGTGTTTTTCATTTATAAAAAAGAACCACATTATATGAATCATTTGGTCGTGATTCACACTGTACTGACAACCTTTTGTTTCATTGATAAGAAATGGATTTTAAGAGCAATTTGATTGTGATTCAGACATGAAATGTGCTTGTCAAGCTCTAAAAATAGCCACATCATATGAGTCATTTGCACTAGACAAGTGTCACTGCATGTTTTTTTTCAAAATGAACCACATCGTTTGAGTCATTAGTTAGTGAATCTTAGCTTAAAAGAGCCATTTGTGTTAGAAATGACAGGTTCATATCAACCATTCATATCAACTTTTCATTTTTCTTTTCTCAAATTGGTTCATGTGAGTTTCTTGCTTTACAATCACTGTAAACTGGTCTTGCTGTACACTTACTGGCCACTTTACCAGGTACACCTGTCCAACTGCTCATTAAATCTAATTTTCAAATTAGCCAATCACATGGCAGCAACTTGATGCATTTAAGTATGTAGACATGGTCAAGATGACCTGCTGCAGTTCAAACCAAGCATCAGAATGGGGAAGAAAAGTGATTTAAGTGACTTTGAATTTGGTATGGTTGTTGGTGCCAGACAGGCTGGTCTGAACATTTCAGAAACTGCCGAACCACTGGGATTTGGACAATAGAAGATTGGAAAAACATTGCCTGGTCTGACAAGCCTCGATTTCAGCAGCAATATTAGCAACATCAGAATTTGGCATCAACAACATGAAAGCATGGATTCTGCCTTGTATCGATGGTTCAGGCTGGTCGTGGTGGTGTAATGGTGTGGGAGATATTTTCTTGTAATAACCCATTAGTAAAGAATCAGTTACTAGTGAGTTACATAGGTTTTTCATTCACTATAGCCACTAAAAATAACTTTTGCTTGTGAACCACCATACATTGGTCTTACTTTGTAAATCTGATTCTCTAAATTGTTCATTCGTAAAAGCTATTTGCTTGTGAACTACACTTGTTGTGTTATATGATTTTGATTCATTAATAAAAACATATTCATAAGAGTCAATTGCTCATGAATCACACTAAAGTGGTGTTGTAGTGTTGTGTTGTGATTCACCAAAAATAATCCATTTAAAAGATTGAGTTACTTTTGAATCACACTTAAATGGTCTTGCTACAATACAGTATATTTTTTCAGTCACTGAAGTAACTTATCTAATAGATTTGGCTGCTTGTAAATTAAAGCATCACTGTGTGTATTTGATTTACTAAAAAGCTCATTTGAAAGATTCATTTGCTTGTGAATCACTCTTATTTCTCATCCACTAAAAAATCTTATCTGAAAGAGTCAATTGTTTGTAAATCAAAACATCACTGTGTGTATTTGATATACTAAGGAAGCATTTAATCTAATAAGTTTTCAAATTAAAATGGCGTTTTAGAACGAAAACGATCAACATCCACACTGGTGTTTTATCTAATGTTTCCGAAAAGCTCCCCGTCCACACTACACAGCTGAAAACGCACATCATGTGACTATACACAGACTGTGGCATGTACTGAAAGTTGCTTTAGCGTATTCTTGTGTCTGAGCTCCAGGCAGTCTGCGGGAGCTACGAGCACACCTGCCCGGCTGAGAGCAGCCAAACGTCTGCTGCTAGATCATTTCTCTGTAGTTGTTAAATGCAATCTAAAATTCATCTTGTGTAGTTCTATATCTAAGGAGTCAGTGTTTTGAATATATTAGCCTTCTCAGAAAATGTGTTTTGGCTGAGCGCAAAGATAATTTAATATACCTATAAATTTATGTAACCACATACTCTGATTCCAAATGTTCGACCGATTGCTTGCCTTAATTTCCTATATTGTATAAACTTATTGTACTTTATGCTTTTATAAGTTTTATTGGTTATTAAAATTATAGCTTACTGATTATTATATTCAGTGAGATGGCTATTTTGTATTTTACCATGCATTTCCTCTGATAATTTTTATTGTGTGCATATAGCCTGACATTAAGTATATATTGCCAAAAACTACACAGTGAGTATGTAACAGTAATGTTACATATCTTTCACTGAAAATGAAAGGAGTTATTAGACTCAGTTTGGTTATAAATTTACATAAAGTGAAAATGACGGCGATATAAATATATACATGATGCCTTAACATTTTTGGGGCTCTATTTTGACGGTCTATGTGCAAAGTGCAAAGCGCAGGGCGCAAACGCTTTTAGGGCGTGTCAGAATCCACGTTTGCTAATATAAGGACGGGAAAATCCGCTTTGCGCCGTGACGCATGATCTAAAAGGGTTGAGCTTATTTTCTTAATGAGTTATAGGTGTGTTTTAAGAATAAACCAATCACCCATTCCCTTTAAGAGCCAGTTGCGTCGTGCCATTAGCGCATTTTCTATTTACATGAAGTAAAGTAAATGTAAGTTAAAAAACTGAGCATTTTATTAGCAAGAAAACAGTTAAACAGAGCATCTACAGCGCGAGAATGAGAGATAATCATAATCTACTTTCACTTTCGCTCTTGTGGATAGGGAAACCTTGTACGCACAGACATTAATTACCCTATAAAAAAATTATTTAGTTTGTTAAGTGCAAAGATTTGTTTCAAACCTATTTTGAAATTCAGCTCTGATTTCCAGCAAACAAGTAAATGGACAGTAATAATGAAGTGTGGTCAAAATACTGAGTTATATCCAAATACACATGCTGTGCCCCATATGGTCTGAAACCTGTCAGGATGGCAAATATAAGCTTGTTTTTAATAAAACAAATATAAACATGGATATAATAAATAATACTGCTAATAATGATAACATTGTACAAAAGCAAATTGTTATGAATGAACTGAAAAAGCCTCCCGAGATGAAAAAGGCATGAAGGCAGTAGTTATTAAATTTATGTAGGCTCGAAAATATTATGTTTCGTAATATTTATATCCTTTATATTTATTTCCTATATATATCCTTATTATATCCTATATATATCCTTAAAATTTTAATTATTTTTCTTTTGTACAGATATTTGCGTATTGCTCCACATCTTGTGTGTATTAAGCAGTGTGTAAGTATAACTAACGCGCTCTGCACTGGACTTTAGACCGGGTTTGTTTAGGTCTATTGAAAAATTTATTATAGTTTCTCAAAATAGCAACGCACCAGCATTGCGCCTCAGAACACCTTCCTTTATAGACCAGAACAACTATGGGCGCACAAATAAGCGCAAATGCATTTGCTATTTAAACAACATGGTGGAAAACATCAAAACGACTCTTGCGCCAAGCTAAAACTAGCAAACAACAATTGCATCGCACCTTGTGCCACATTGCGCCGGGTGTATGACAGGACCCTTGGTGTGTGTTATGTTAAGGTTGTTAAGAAAAAAATCATTACTTTATGTCAAGTTGTCATTTTATTGTTAAGATGAAACGTAGCAAAGATGAATGATGTTATAAAAGTACACTGCCATTACATTTGAAGATTTACACAAGAGTTTAATATAAACTTGGGAAGTCTGAACTTACAAGGAAAGGATGCAAGTTGGAACTTTGTGTTGACTACTTGATATTGAGGAAAAAGTCCCAATCAGGTAGTGTAAATGTTGGCAGCCACGCCTCCGTTTTCAGAGGTCTCCGTTTTTCCTCCATCCACACTGACACGGAGAAGGAGCGTTGATTCAGTCGATTGGCCAGTTGCCCAGTCAATAATTCAGTCAGTCAGACACACGGTTTACGAGAGAACAGTGCAGACGGAAACAGATCTCAACATTTGACATACATAAAAACGCACACAGTGGCCTCTCGTGGATTCGCGAAAACAAAAACTGCAAAAATACGTATCTTCTGGTACATATTTCGTAGTCTCCAGAAATGTCCATGAGACTACATTTTCAGAATGAGCCTAGATTGCTTTTTTAAAACAAGTTAGTATTTTTTGCTAGTCTACAAAATACTTATTGATTAACCCTTTAACACGTATGATTACACTGATGTGATCAGTGATGTGACAATCACACTGGTGTGATTAAAACATTAAAAGCGCACATCATCAACTGCTAAAATTCAAATCTGACAGCGCGCGCCAAAAGAAGCAAATGTTGGCAGCCACGTCTAAATTTTCAGATGTCTTTGGTTTTTCCTCCATTCACATGGAACAGCAGCATTTTAAAACCAAAACAGCCTCTTCAGCATTTCCAAAATGTTCAATTTTCGGGGCTCGAAATCTCCAGGGTAGTGTGGATGGAGGGTGTTACCGTACCAAAACGTATGCGTTTTAAAACAAAAGTGTATTGGTGTAAACAGGGCCTGAAAAGCTAATTTGAAAGATTAATTTGCTTGTGAATCACATTACACTGGCATTGATCTATGTTTTTGATTCACTTATAATAATCTATTCAGAAGAGTCAGTAGCTTATGAATTACACTATACCTCATTCTCAATGACTTTGATACACTAATATGAACTAGAGAGATTGTGATTAGATGGAAACGTATTAGATTAGAGTTAAATAATTACAAAATACAAATGTTCAAAATGAATCAAATGCAGATGAATGAAAACTGAATGAAGAACATGCAATGAATTATGCAGCGGTGCCTATGTGTGGTCCACAATCATATAAGATAGACATTTTCCTTTGTGAAGCGTGCGCGTATCTGACAGACTAATATGCGGAGGATGATAATTGCCTCTCTTACAAGCCTCGCTACAGAAGATGATTTGTTGAAATACAAGACACTGCCATTCAGTCTGAGGAGTAATTCAGCAGCAGACTTGCTATTTACAGAAATATGAAAATCAATGGAATGCGATGACTGTTTGTATTTACATGTCAGTGTGTGTTTGCATACAGTGCATCTGCCTCTGTTGGTGCAATGCAGAAATTGCATTCTAAAAGCTTACGGTTCACTGGAAATGTTCTCCAAGTATGGTTTGCAAAGATTTCACTAGTTAAAAAAAAAAAAAAGAATTGTGAAAGCAAACAAAAGCAGCATGCTCGTCTCACTGCGGTGACTTTAAAGTAGTTTAATACTGTGCTGTTGCTGTGGATACAAGAAAAAAGGCCTTTCGTGAGAGTGATACTCAGCCCGAGAGAATCAACAGTTATTTTTCAACCAACTCTTCGCCTATGTATAAATCATAATAAGCTAGCTTTCGCGCAGCACATAAACATCATTATGCATTGCTGCATAAATCATGAATCAGATGCTTTGTGTTGTCTTCCTTTATGCAGAAGACTCAGGAGCGATATGGTAAATCTTGACTCACTGTGACAAAGCCGTATAGGTTATGATTCAGATTTACCCAGGGGCGATTGAGAGTTACGAACAGAACAGACGTGACTGAGGGGGGAAAATGACTTGTCAGACTAGTTTCTCATTCCATGTGGAACAGGAAGGAGGTGTAAAAAAAATCCAAAGCTCTTTTTTGTTAGCTTCATCAAAGGAAGCATCGCTCTCAGTGGTCCAGATATGAAAAAGAGTCTCTTCTCTACATCACGCAGCCAGCTGCCATAGAAACAACTGCACAACACAAGCCACAATCTGTTCGATCTTCAATGAGAGATCAACCCTTTTAGGTCATTTGCAATTAATCAAAGATCTTTGCGTTTGAAAAAGGGAAGGTAGAGCAAAGGTTTTATAAATGCAATCTGAGATAAAGTCGTGAAGTACATGTGAAAGAAGTCTGTTTTTGTATTGAACGCTTTGAGGACAAAAGTCGCCTGGTTGCTAGAAGATGAACATGAGACAATATAATAATAATGTTTAAATGTTTTTTTTTTTATTCATTAGAAAAATGTTTTAGAAAAAAATAAAAACAAAATTATTTTGCTTACCCAATTGACAGATTATTAACAGATTATTTAGCTTGCTTTAAGGAAAAACTTACTTAATTTTAGCATTTTATTTCCTAAAACCGGTCAGTGGTTTTTGCCTGTCTACAAAATACTTCTTGATTGATTACACCAGTGTTATCAGCCTTGGCTGGCCACTGAAGCATACGATCACACCAGTGTGATTAAAACACTTAGAGCGCCTGTCATCAACTGCTAAACTTAAAATCTGACAGAGCTTGCTTAGACATAGCGAGAGATGTGCAGTGCTTGCCATAAATCACAATTTAGCAGGGCTTTAAACAAATAACATTTATTTTATTACAAAAATTATGCTATATTGATATGAGTATCCACAGCTGCATCTCATCTAGACTTTGCCAGAAGAGGGTCAAGTCTACAAGGTATACAGCTGAGAATGCTCACATCAATATGGCCTAATTTTTGTGACACTGTACTAGAGCTGTGAACCTACACTTGTCTCATGGTTCGGTTCGGTTATGATTATCATGCCATCGATTCACTTCAATTGGATATCTAGGTGCATCACAGTGCATTGACGATGCTTTCTATACACAGTTTTATATTTTTTTTACAGCAGCAATTCTTTTATTAAAATGTATAAAAATATTTATATTTATATACTATTTGTAATACAATTTTGTCGTTTAATACAAACAGTCAGATATGTAAACTGTACCTTTAAACAACACGAGCATCTATAGGAAATAAACAAATACAAATATCCCACTCGCTTTCTGAGCCTTGTCTACCATGTTCTTACACCCGTTTTGTTATTACACTTGCCTGCTGGTGCTCTTCCATATGAGTGACACTGATAAATGGCGGAGGGGATCACAGCTGATCTGTGATAAACACAGTGGAGAAAACTCCGCAGGTACGCGCTCGTGTATGTATCCAAAAGTTCTGTAAATCGCAGTGTAATAGGGGCTTCTTCTGTAATTGTCAGTGAAAGACTGTCCAGCAAAAACACACACAGTAAAACTGTGCACAGTTTGAGCTTTTTTAATCATAGTTTTTGTCATAGTAAGCTACGGCAACATATCGCATATGAGCTAAATGTCGTCAGTACATAATAACCGGTTATGATTACTACTAAACCTATACTGAATTGTCCACGTCTGCATCACGGTGCACCGAAGAAACAATTAGTTTTGACACCCCTACACTGTACAACAAATATTATATTCACATTACCATGGGGGTTGGGTTAGGGTTAAGGTAGAAGAAGATGCTAATAAAATAAAATGAATTCGTAATTTAATCACTGTAAATCACAGGCGTAGCTCTATCCATTCTACCAACAACGATGGCGCCCATTACCTGTTATATAACAAACAAATAATAAGATCATTTTTGAGCTGTTTAAAAGACAAAATATATGTTCTATCACATATTTGAGAATCAGAACTTACACAATATAATTAGAACATTTGTCAGTATTCACAGAAAAGGGAAAAAAGAAACAAAATACGATATATGCATAGATCATTGGGAGGCTGGTGGGTAGATTTTAAGTAGCAATAGATTTTAAGTAACGGTCAAAAAACAAAAAAACTCACGCAGGAGGATCAACTGGAGTATTTAAAACTCACGTCAAAGGGTTAAAATGTTAAAATGTTTTGATATTTGGACTAGAAACAAGACAAAAATTCTACGTAAGAAAAGCATTTTTTTTCAGTGTATGCAGCTTGATGACTGTTATGAAGGATGGAATCATGGAAGTTGTTGTATTTAACTCCCAAATGGAATTTTGCATTGACCTTGTCATGAATTTGTCATATATTAAAGTTTTATAAACATTTAATTGTAATCCTTTAAATTCGCATTACATTTCATTGTAATATAACAGAATAAGTAACAAAGTACTGGTAAACACCCACACACTCTTGCATTCACACACTCATAAACTACGGCAAATTTAGTTTAGTCAATTCACTTAGGAAACCCACACAAACAAGGGGAGAACATGCAAACTCCACACAGAAATGCCAACTGGTCCAGCTGGAACTAGTGAACTTCTTGCTGTAAGGCCACTGTGCCACCCCACTACAGGTCATGTTATCTGTAAATTTAAATTGACTGGTAACCAATAGCATGTGCTCAAATCAATCACAAAATACCATTGAGTGTGCTGAATGTTGTTTTTTATAGCATTACTGTATATTTTAGTTAGAGGCTTGCATGAGACAATTGTTGCACATTGCACTCAGGTAATAAGATAACACAGTAGATCGATATTAGAATATCATGCAAAAGCACCCAAACAGTGGTCCATCTGTCTAATAAAACACACACAGCATCTCTTTATAATCCATGCTTGTGTCTCAATTCCTTTCTACTTTAGAAATGTCAACACTGATCCTCATTTTATTGCAACACTTGTACCAAAATCCTCATTTGAATTCCCCCTATGTTTTTTGGTTTATGGAGTTATTTTCGACATAAGAACTAACAACACATGCCAAGAACACTACAACTGGATATAAAAACAGTGTGCCCACATCCTAACGCCCAGTTCAGACTGCATGATTTTAGCCCAAATTTTGACTCGTCGACAGGTTTTAAGAAATCGCTAACAAATACCTGAAATCACAGGTAAATCAGTGCCAAAGAAGTGACCTGAAAGAATCATTTATATTTGGCATTCTAAATATCTGGAGCTGTCTGCGATTCAAAATCATGCCGTGTGAAATGTACTCTTGATTGAAAAAACATCGGTCGTTACCTACAGCCAATGAGAGAGCAGCATCCAGTAGTATGGACATCTGCAGGCCACAACCGGGTCAAAAAAAAAAGCCAAAAAGTTGAGGAGAAAGTGCCTTCAAAAGCCAGGTGAGCAAAATATGTACAATTTCTACCCCACTTAAGGCGTCTTTCTCATTATGTAGTTATAATAGGTTAAGATATACTGCATGCCACATTCTATGTTCCTTCTTGTGTGTGCTTGGTTGTGAGACGTAGTATGCAAATTGAGAAAAAGTTGTCAGCGATTCTTCCTATTGTAAAGTCATGCAGTGTGAAACCCTGTCACCGATCCATCTTGCAATGTAAACACAGTCACGACTGAATGCTACCCCAGATAGCCATGCAGTGTGAAAACATATGTGACGCAGCTACTTTGAAAATCATGCAGTCTGAACTCGGCATAAGAAAACTTTAAGCTGATGCTTAAAGCAAACAAAATGCGGATGACCTGATGGAGACCATGTTGATTGAAATTTTCTCTTAATAAATTGTCTTTTTAAAAACAATAGTGATAAAGTGATAATTTTGATTTCTTTACAATAACACTACAGTACAAGTACCACCAATGCATTTTGAGGGGTAACATTGACAATGTTTACATGGACATCAGAAATCTAATCATTTACCTTAATCTGCATTTTGAATGTTCTTTTCATGCGCCTGTTTTACATGTTATAGTACATAGTTTGATTAACATACCATTTGATGCTAGTTTTCTGCGGCAGTTTTCTTTGAACAATTCTTGTTCGCCATTATGGTAGTTTCATTTTTTCATTTTGCGACATGTTGAACTCCAGGTAATTTCTCACACTATGCATGTAAACAGATGACGGTACACACAAATTCTTAGGCAACAGGCCACCTCTGCAATTTTATTCACTAACTTTTCTTTCATGCCCCCAAGACACACTTGGAATAACTGGATAAGAGTTCACAGTAAGGAATGGAGGGAGAATTCTTAGTATAGTCATGGTTTCCCACATGCACGAAAAACATGTTTTCTTAAAGCCATTTACATTTGTTTGTCGTTAAAAACCTGACAACTCCTGAGTGTGCATCATGTTGCAGAGTGTAGCGAAAAAGTTCTACAAAACAGTCATAGTTTGATCAAAGTGTTTACATGTCTGTGCTGAACTATAATAATGAGACTAAACTTCTGTCAAGTAGCTGCTATCACAAAAAGCACACGCATACTCACCTCAGGCAGCCGGTGGCATTGCGAAGTACTTGGGAAGTGTGCATTTGCAGCTTGCGGTCCTCCTGATGTGGGGACACATCCCAGTTGGAATGGGGTATAATCACGGTGTTGGTCAAGACAGCTAGAGCGTCCTGAATTATAGGCATCTTCAGAGCATCACATGAGGACAGGTTCCACAACACACCTGCAAAAGAAAACAGGTGAAACCTTCAGCATAGTAAATATTAGGTTTGTAATAAATTTGTGGTCTCCATTGGCCCCCTGAGTATGTATACTTTATTTCTCAAATACTGCAGTTGAAGCTGAGAATTGGTTTGTGTTGTTGATGCAGTAAAATTGATAATTGACAAACGAGTGATAATTTCCCGGTAATCTTCCGTCTCCCTCCCGGTCCTCAAATAGGCTACGTCACGCACCCTTCTCACCCCTCCCCACAGCATCTCTCCTCCCTCTTTAGACACGTCGCATGCACCTTGTCAAGCACCATCAAACAACCACCTCTCCTGACAGCTGAGTGGGACTCTGCAAAATAAACCCTGACACTCTGACCAATGTGATGAGGGTTTACTCACACGTGACTTGTTTTAGCTCTTTTGGTCCAATTAGAAACTTTGCAGTGTGAAAGTGAACCGCTTTAAGTGCAAAGAGTAACAATGTAACATTTGTAATCTCTGTTTCGGAACAACTGAATCGAGTGTGAAAGCACTCTAAAGCTCCTAAAATGTTCAGGATACGACTTTTGCTTTCACTTTCTAAAGCGGTTGTTATGTGTTTTTGCATTAGTTTTTATTGAAGACTACCTTCACTTGAAAACATAAAATAATTAATTCCTCAATCTAAATGAATTTATTATATGCTCGGAGAGAATGAAATGACTGGTCTAAATGGGGTGCAAAATATATGTACAAATATACGTCTTGTTATTTTTGTTGTTATTAGTAATAATCAACACATTTGCCTTATTTAAATAATATACTTGCTTTAATCTTTAAAATATCATAACTTTTAGTGATATTGTCAGTTTTTCTGTTTTCTGTCATTTGTTTCTTATTTGTTGTATATCTTATTAATTTTATGATGTCAATATATTAAATATTTTATATACAGTTGAAGTCAGAATTATTAGCCGCCCTGAATTATTAGCCACCCTGTTTATTTTTTTCCCTGCTTCCTGTTTAACGAAAAGCAGATTTTTTCAACACATTTCGAAACATATTTTAACTTTGCCATGATGACAGTAAATAATATTTGACTAGATATTTTTCAAGACACTTCTATACAGCTTAAAGTGACATTTAAAGGCTTATCCAGGTTTATTGGGTAAACTAGGCAGGTTAGGGAAATTAGGCAAGTTATTGTGTGATTTATTCTGTACACCAGTGGTCACCAAACTTGTTCCTGGAGGGCTGGTGTCCTGCAGATTTTAGCTCCAACCCTAATCAAACACACCTCAACAAGCTAATCAAGGTCTTACTAGATATACTTGAAACATCCAGGCAGGTGTGTTGAGGTAAGTTGGAGCTAAATACTGCAGGGACACCGGCCCTCCAGGACCAGGATTGGTGACCCCTGCTGTAGACTGTCGAAAAAAAAAAATAGGGGCTAATAATTAAAAAAAAAAATATATTTTTAATTAAAAAATGCTTTTATTCTATTTTAAATAAAACAAATCAGACTTTCTTCAGAAGAAAAAATATTATCAGACATACTGTGAAAATGTATATATATAATATATGGTAATATAATTTGGTAAATATTTAAAAAGGAGAAAAAAATTAAAGAGGGGGCTAATAATTTTGACTTCAACTGTATATCTACAATGCTTTGACATTCAAGTTTGCTCAAACTTTAAAGAAAGAGAGAAAGAAAGAAAGAAAGAAAGAAGCAGATTTTACCTGTCAGTGGGTGCAAATGGCTCCTGAATATAGCATAAAAGTAAGAGAAATAGCAGATTTCTTTTTTATTCCAACAGTCTTTTTTTTTTACTTTAATCCATTTAAAAGATACAATGTATAACAGTGTCATAATAAATAACATTATTGTTAAAAATGTAATTAGGTTTTCATTTTCGCATATAGTTAACTATTTATATCATAATAGCCGTGTATCCACTATTGCGCCTACAGCGAGCGAGCCAGGGCGAGCCAAGGCCAGTCGCGTTTCCACAGTCACTTCTGGGGCATTATCGGCCCAAATCGGGGCTTTCTTGGGGCCAGCGGCCGGCCTTTTTCGGCCCGCAGAATACCTTGAGCCAAAAAGGGCCAACTGGGGCTTCGGGGCGGAGTAAAATGAGAGGCGGAGAGCGGACACAATTTTCCGATGGCATACAAGTACATGCGCCAAACAAATAAACAAATAAGGGAAAGAAAACTTCTAGCCTAGGCTGGGGTCTTTTTGCATATGATCGCCCTTATGTTTAACTTTTAAATGTAAAGCTGTTGCATAAAATAATAAAGTTTTATTTTATAAGTGACTTTGCTGCATCCTCCTTGATGTTTCAATAACGCATAATAATCTTTACACCATATAAAAGACACAGCAGACAGAAAATGTTTTCAAGAGTTTTTGTCAAGTTTAAAAAGTGTGTTTGTGTGCATTTAGATGCCTGTATTTGTGTGTGAGACCGAGCAAAAGTGCACTCCCTAAGGCCTATCTGAAAAAAAAAGATTTTACATATTTTCTAAAAACAATAAACACAAGGATTTTGCTCCCTTAAATAGTGCACTATTTAAGGATATAAAGGCGGTTTTGCATACATCCACTGTGTTTACAAGTGCTGAGGAAGCCTCCAGAGGTAAAACATTTGTCAAATAATAGACCAATCGAAACAGACCAAATCATCTGACCAATCAGAACAGTGCAGCCGCTCATAAATGCAGTTTTAAAGGAGTTTAGAGAGACCAGATCCTTAAATGAACTGTAGCAGACACTGAAGAAAGATGAGATGTGACATACAATGTATATTACAACAAAATGAAAGTGTTTTTAGACCTTGAATGAATGTAAGCCAAGCATTTAAAATAACATAATAGGGCCGCTTTAACTTGCTTTGAGCTAAACTAACAGTCCTCTCTCCACAACCTTGCTATCTCCATTGAAGATGTTGTCGTGTCTTAATTAGGATAGAAATATACACAGATCAAACAGTGTTTAGAAATGAAAACAGTTTAAAATGATGTAAACAAATATGTTGGTGTATTTTGATTTGAGAGAACATTTGAGTATTACTTATTTTCTCAGCAGAACACATTATTATGGACTTATATGTTGAGTAGAAGCAATGGCTTAAAGTCAAAATGATGAATTTGTTTCTTTAAAACTCAATATAGGGGCAGTTCACCCACAATTTTTATTTCACCAACTGTAATGGCCCCACAGTAAACAAGGGTATATACACTCATTCATAACTTTAATTTAGTACTTCTTTCTTTTATTATTCGTTACAGATTATACACAGACACTGTTTGGTTCACTTTTACATTTTTCCTTTTGTTTCAGTTATTTCTTGTCATAAGTTACTAGTTTGAAGTGCACATTTCTAGCTCTTATTTAAGAGGATTCATTGATATTTATTTCTTGGAGTCTGCGATCAGTTTGGCATGGCTCAATGCTCCAGAGGTCCGGCTTAAGTCTAAAGGACTGGCTGGCAGACACTATGTTCTACCTGATCAAACCATAATGCAAATTGTCGGAGGGGTTGTTGGAATGTTTATTTCTTTATTCTTGTTTATTATTAGTATCTGATTTGCTTTGTCTTTGTTTATATATTGGTTAATTATTTTAAGTGTATTATTTAAATATGTTTGGTAATTAATTTGTATTAGTTTGTAATGTCTAGTTTTCTAGTTTCTAGTTTCTACTTTTTATATAAGTTCCCTTTTGTGTAATTGAAGTTAGGTCTGTCTTTCTGTTTGTTTGTTTGTTTGTTTGTTTATTTGTTTTTTTTGTTCGTTTAATTGAATGATTCTGTTAAGTTTATTTATTTACGTTCAGATCTGACTTAATTTTAGTTTATTTTGTCACTTTGTTTTTTCCTTTTTGAAATCCTGTGTTTTTTGCCCTTGACTGCTTTGTCCCTTACACCAAACTTCAAGTGAATCAGAAGCTTTATGTTTTTTTTTTTTTTTTTCTTTTTGGAGGAATGGTATCTGAAGGCAACGCAGTGGCACAGTAGGTAGTGCTGTCACCTCACAGCAAGAAGATCGCTGGGTCTCTGGTTCGAACCTCCGCTCAGTTGGTGTTTCTGTGTGAAGTTTGCATGTTCTCCCTGCGTTTGCGTGGGTTTCCTCAGGGTGCTCCGGTTTCCCCCACAGTCCAAAAACATGCGGTACAGGTGAATTGGGTAGGCTAAATGAGTGCTAAATCAGTGTATTGATGTGTGTGTGTGTATGTGTGTGTGTGTGTGTGTGTGTGTATGTTTCCCAAAAATGGGTTGCGGCTGGAAGGGCATTCTGCTGGATAAGTTGGCGGTTCATTCTGCTGTGGCGACCCCGGATTAATAAAGGGACTAAGCCGACAAGAAAATGAATGAATGGATGAATAAATAGTAACTGGACAGTGGAAAAAAATACAATGGAGGTCAATGGCTACTGGTTTTGGTAACACTTTATTTTGATGGTCCAGTTGAGTATTAGTAGACTGTCTGCTTAATATCTGTTGATACTGCTGCTAAACAGACATTTAACTCACTATAAGTCATGTTGCAAGTACATGTCAACTTACACTAACCCTAACCCCTACCCTAACAGTCTACTTATAATTTAATGAGAATTATTTGGCATGTAGATGCAATGTAACTTAAATTCAACAAACGGACCATAAGAATAAAGTGTGACCCCAGTGTTCAACATTCTTCAAAATATACTGTTCTGTGTTCAACAGGAGAAAAAACTATATAAAAAACTATATATTTAAGTACTGAGTTATATTTATGTACATATTACATGTACATGAAGAAACAAAGTCATCTACAGTACATCTTGGATGACCAGAGGGTGAGTAAATTTTCTCTAAATCTAAACTGGAAATATTTTGAGCCCCCGCCGTGATACTACACTAGAAAAAATGTGCAGTTTTCTATCATTACTCTTTCAAAGAAGTAAAAATTTTATATAACATTTTCAATTCTGTGCTTGAGTTAGCCTGAGACAGGTTTTGACAACGTCTCATGGACCCAAAGAAATGTAGACTTGAACACCGGAGGAAAAAAACCCATAATTTGACAAGCTACGAAGCCTGCGGTCTCACATTACAATGCCGGTCTAACAGTATTTTTACCAAACTCCTTCACAGCTCCAGTGCCAAGACGAATATGTGATATGTAAAACGACTGCAATATATATGGTGCAACAAACAGAATATCTACATGTAACATCCCTATTATCATCACCAGTACAGCCATTAGAGATTTTCCAAAGCCATTCTTGCAGAACCATCATACTTGCCTGAGACAGTAATTTGATAAACAAACACAACTGATGGAGAAGAAGCCATTAGCATTTTAATTTTTGTTTAGAAATAGATAACGACAGCAAAAGAGACAATGGAAATGTTTGTTCGGTCAAGACCTTTTGTTCTCCGGCATATGCATGGCTTTATAATATATGCAGTTTAATGGTGGCTGCAGTGCGTTGAAGGATCTGAAAGCTATGATACTGTATATTTGCATAAATTTGTGTGGGATGTCAGTGCTTTTTGCTCCTAAACTAGCAGAGATCAGTGCAGTGATGGTGGGCATAAAGGTCATGTGACTAAACAGCATCTTCTTGTAAGAAAGCCTCTAAATTTCATGTTTTTGACAAGAAATGATGCACCTAATTAGAATTTCAAACATGCTAATTACTGCGTCTCTTCCTCCAGACCCCAAAGAAAAAACTTGACAGTCTTCTTCGGAGTTGATTGACTATCTACAAGACTTAAGGCTTCATTGGTTTGTAATTAAAGCAAAACTTATGAAATTCACAAGACTTACATAGACAATGCTGATGTCACACTGAAAAGGTCATGTAAGAGCAATGCATTGTGGGATACAGTATTTTTTCAGTCTCTACTTCATTGCACATACATCCGTTTTTAACATTAATTGTAATAATATCTGTGGAAGCTTGTTTCTGTCACTGCATGTTACGTGGGTCTGTCTTTATTTTTTTTGTCTTTGGTATGAGTTTTAGGTGGAGTTTGTGAACGGTTGTCCGGATTGGATGACGCAAGTGACATCATTAAGATTTCCCGTATATAAGGCTGACGGCAATCAGTCTCTCTCTCACTCATTTTTACGCTATCTGGCTGGCGGTGCTCTGTGCATGCCAGGATCACTCCGCATAGCGCTCTTTTTATTGCAATGTTTTTGTTAACTTTTTGATCCTTTAGTATTCAAAATGTGTTAACTATTTTGCTTCAATTGTTTATTTTGATACTTTGTTTAATTTTGTAGCAGGTAGTGGATATTAATTGTCATAGTCACATTTTGTTATTTATTTAGTTCAGCAAAGGGAAGAAGAAGACCCACCTGTTTTTATTCTTTTTCTCGGGAGCTCCTTGAAGAACAGCTATAGTCAGGGAGCTGTTTTTTCAGCTGCCCTACCTGTCTACTGTTATTATTTTCTTGTCTCTTTTTGCAAGGTGGATTTAAGGAGATTAAAATATATATTGACAGGGACGTCAATCTGTCATATTCAAGCATCTGTGTCTTTCATATGTTCAGCTCAAATTCTGATTTCATTAATAGAGCCAATTTTGGATATTGGGCAATAACACTGCATTTAAAAAATAATCACAGCAGACTTTTTGTCAGAATGTCAACTGTTTGAAACACAGAATTGCTAGTGTTAAGTAACCGGTGTTAACAAGTGTTAAGTAACCGGTGGACTTTTTTATCGTAATTCGTAGCCACAATTTCTTGTAACTGCAAGTGTATAGAGTTTCTCATAATTCTAAATTTGTTTCTTTGGTTTATTTTTCTCAGAAATAAAATATTTTATTTCTTACAAACTCACATTTATATGTTCTTTTTCGATTCTGAACTATCTGTTTGAATTGTGTGTAATTAGGATTTTGTACAATTACAACAATGTAACAATGTGTAAAATGACTCCTTTTCCTGCAATTCTTAGACCCAATCCCAATTCTATGTTTTACCCCTTCCCCTACATTTACCCCTTCCTGTTGGCTCTTGAAAAAGCATGGGAAAGGCTTTAAATTTCACCCTTGTCTACAACACTTGCACAAAGCATCATACGTCATCTCAATCATTTATTTCATATGAAATCGACTGCTGTAGTTATTCCAGTTGTGTTATTTTTTTATTTTTATCTTCAGGAAATCACTGCAGGCAACAATATCATGTTATAACGATATAATGTGGGAACAAGCTTGTACTGTAACTATATTGTGCATTTACACCATGGCCTTATTCATCTATGCAAACACATGCAAACAACAGTAACACCAGCCATTGTAAAAAGCTCACTCTCAGCCACTAGACTTTTCTGACAGGGCATTCGAGTGTCATCAAGTGCCAGATGTGAAAATATGTTGTGGGAATACTATACAAGAGTTGGTGCCAATCCCAATTCTATCCCTTAGCCCTTCCCCTTACACCTACCCATCATTTTGTGCACTCACATGAAGGGGTAGGGGTGTCCCCATTCTCTTTAGCTTGAAGGAGCAGGGCTAAGGGGAAGGGGTAGATACCCCTTAGGACTGAGATTTTTCAGGACCACTCTCGAAACCAAGAGGCAAAAAAAAATCTCATCCATTCTTATCCATTTCAAGGGCTATCTAGCCTTCCCCTTAGCTCTACCCCTTCAAGCAAAAGAGAATTGGGACACCCCTACCCCTTCACATAAATGCACAAAACAAGGAGCAGGGGTAAGGGGAAAGGCTAAGGGGTAGAATTTGGACAAATTTAGTAGGGATGCACCAATATGGCTTTTTTGCCGAGACCAATAACCGATAACACTTCATGCGTTAAACACTTTGGAGGCTGATAATCGATATATTAAACAATAAATATAAATATTTCAAAATGTTAGATTTTTAAACAGTGAATAACTTTACACTCTATCAAACATATCTACAATAATAAAGAATATGGTTACTTATTAAGTTATTAATGCACAGCATTAATAATCCGGGTGACCCCGGATTAATAAAGGGACTAAGCCAACAAGAAAATGATTGAATGAATGAATAATATAATATAATATAATATAATATAATATAATATAATATAATATAATATAATATAATATAATATAATATAATATAATATAATATAATATAATACAGTAAAAAATTACCTATTACCAGTAAATTTCCCATATCCCAAAATCAAAACAGACACTACCAGAATAAAAAATCCCTGGTAGGCCTAAAAAAAATAATGAAATAAAATTAAATAAAATAAAAATAAATATCTAAAACATTTTAAAACAACATCTATAACACAAATACTAGTGATGCATATAGTATAGGCTAAATTCTAGGTTGTAAACTAAAATTAGCAAAAAATTTAAAAATAAAAAACTAGAAAACTAACACACCAAAACTGGACATAAAATATCATAAAACAGAATTAAACATTAATCTTTATTTACTGAAATGTATTTACTGTAGATAACAATAACAATCTAGATCAGCCAAAATCTCGAAAAAATAATTAAACTAATAAATAAACTTTTTTTAACCTTTGAAGAATTGCAAAATTTTATTAGTATTTTATAACCTTAAACATATCCTCTTTTGTCAAATTCTTTAATTTATATTTGTTTAAATACATTCTATTTTATTATATTAAATGATTAATATAATTTATACTTTGAAAATAAAAACAGCAAGTAGTCATTGGCAAGTCACTGTCGATGTCACACATTTAATTCAACCGATTTGTTCAAAGATGTTGATTCGTTCAAAAACACATGAATGTACACAAAAATAAAAAATAAAAATAAATAAAAAGTGATTTTTTTTATTACAATTAAATTTGTAACAAATAACAAATATTCTTAATGAATTAAATTCAACCCTAGTCTGCCGCTGAAAGCGCATCCACTCTGTAAAACATTTGATGGATAAGTTGGTGGTTTATTCCACTGTGGTGACCCCTGATAAAAAAAAGGAGTAAGCTGAAAGAAAATAAATGAATGAATGAATAAATCCAGCCCTGGTAAACATAGAGCAAGACTTCTTTCAAAAACAAAGAAAAAATCTAACCACTCCAGATTTTTGAAATGTTTGAGAGAAATATCTGCACACTAAACACAGCTCACTCACGGTACAGCATGTGTGTTCTTTCAACATCAGGTATTATACCTCTCTGCGTAGCTTTGAAGTTCTTTAATATAGTGATTACAAAATTCCAGACCAAATATAACATCAATCTCTAAGATATCAAAGGGCATTTTTTCAAGTTTCAATAAGAAGGCGTTCTTACTAAGGTTGTGGGAGGTCGATTTCAAGCAGTCAAATCTAAAACATCCTGCAAATGAGAAACAGCCAATTTAGCCAAGCGTGCAGCTAATCAGCCGATCGTGATCTCATCAATATCTCACCTGAGAGAGGCTGTAATTTATCCTGACAGATGCTACATCTCCAATTTCATCCCTAAAAAACTCCAGTACATTCTCTCTGCCAGCAGCACAAATGTATTTCAGACCACTTTCCATGCGACTACAAAACAAAGCAAATCCAAGCAATTATGTTTTAAACAGAAAAAACGCACTAGTTCTAAATGAAGCATGCTTTTAGCATACTCCTGTTTTATTAGCTACACTTTACATTGTTTCCGCAGATGCATAACTAACACACAACTCTCTCTGAACCTAGAAGCATTATCAAATTTGAGGACTTGCTCAAATTCTACAAAGCTTTTGAAATTCTGAGAACATACATTAGATTTATTTATTCATTTAGCAGATGCTTTTAGACAAAGCAAATTAATAGGCACAACTATTCATATAATTTCAAGAGGTTTAACATAGGACATCACTGAGATTTAATGAAGTGACTTTTCGCTGACTGCTTTTCATCGACCTTGGTTCTGGATATATATATATATATACACACACACACACACACACACACACACACACACACACACACACACACACACACACACACACACACACACACACACACACACACACACACACACACACACACACACACACACACATAATAGTTTTAATAATTTCTAATAACAGATTTATTTTTTATTTACCATGATGACAGTATATAGTATTCATATTCAAGATGCAAGCATTCAGCTTAAAGTAACATTTAAAGGCTTAACTACACTATAAAATAATCCGTAATTTAACTTTTTTTTCCGGCAGCTGGGGTGCTGTTATTTTACGGTAAATTTCTGTAATTTAGCGGCCATTATTTGACTTTTTTTTCTGCCACCTCAGATTTTTTTTACAGTGTAGGATAATTAAGTTATTTAGGCAAGTTAGTGTAGTTAGGCACATTATTGTATAAAAGTGGTTTGTTTTGTATATATATATATATATAAAAAATTATTGCTTAAGTGGCTAATAATATTGATATAAAATGATTTAAAAAAAAATAAAAACGGCATTTACTTTAGCAGAAATAAAACAAATAAGACTTTCTCCAGAAGAAAAAATGTTATAGGAAATAATATATATAAATAAATCACAGGACGAATAATGATTCTTCAACTATTTATTCAGACTTCAATGTCACATACATATAGGGATTTCCTTAAAAAAAAAAAAAAAAAAAATATATATATATATATATATATATATATATATATATATATATAGATAGATAGATAGACAGACTTTCATAAAGGACAAGTGGTAGAAAAATACAATATTAAATAGAAAAATATTCTTTTATAGTTGCATACTTTAGTTTTTATTGCAAAACAACAAGATTTTAGAGCTAAAATTGTGATTGCATAAAAAAAATTAAGATTACAGTTTATCATTTAAGATGCTTTTTAAAAAAAAACACACATCAGTTATTGACAAAGTAAATAAAACATAATGAAATAAACAAAAAATAAAATAAAATAAAATAAAATAAAATAAAATAAAATAAAATAAAATAAAATTAAATTAAATTAAATTAAATTAAACAGTCAGGATTCTGCCATTCTGGTTTTGTTAATTCTTGTTTTGGTGGCAAGTTTTCAGGGGTCAATCACTCATTTTGGGACGTGCGGTCTCGTCCTGATCTTTCTGTTTGTTGTATCTGCAGAGTGGTGTTTCATTCTAAGTGCCTCAGTAGTTGGTTTTGGTTTCAGTTTGTGCTTGGATGCAGGCCTCGTTCTCTCTGTCAAGCCCTGATCCCTGCCAGCCTGCCCAGTCAAGTTTGTTCATGTGTTTTATTATTCTTTTCCCCCTCCGGGCTTTTTGATTTGTTTTTTTACAATGAATACATACCCATTAGTTCCTACACTTAAGTCCTCGTCCTTCCCTTTAATAAAAGTGACAAAAATAAAATAAAATAAAATAAAATAAAATAAAATAAAATAAAGCTTATGGTTATGAACTATGAATTAATTGTTTTGTATATAGTTAAGTATTCTAAATAAAAAACAACTCTTGGATCCCAGATTCAAAACCAGCAAGAGAGATAACAAGAGTGATTTAAACAACACGTTTGTCTAAATCTCACCTCCTGTTGCACTTAATGAAAGACCTTGCTGCCATTCTGCTATTTTCTGTAATGTGAAGAGTTTCTTGCTAAAAGCCACTCAGTGTCATTCAGTGCTACCAACAAAATTATCAGATGTCGGAATAGAGGACAAGCTCTAAAAACAGCAAAGACGACAAATCAAACAACACATGAGTGACCAAGAAGAATCAAGTCAACCTTCAACATCAATCCCACTGCCCATCATCTTTACAAAGCGCACGCAAAATGAGTCAGACCAAACTTTTATTCTTCCCATTTGCTTATCTGCACCAATCTTTCTGCACCCCATTCTCTCTCTCTATCATTCCATAGGAAACTACGCACATTTATGAGTCAGTATGAAGAGGTGGCAGCTGAATAGTTGATGACGCTGACCTTGACAGTGTACCAACACTTAGACACACGCACACACACACACACACACACACACACACACACACACACACACACACACACACACACACACACACACACACTTGTTTTGGTGGTTTATGAGGACAAATAATTTAATATATTGCACTCTTTATATTGTACATTGGAATTCTGTGGCAAATTTTGAAGGTGAAAAGACTGTTAAGTGTGATTTTAGCTCTTTTGAATTGGGAGGACACAGGACATGTCCTCGTAAACCACCTCAGCATTGTAATACTTACACACGTCAAAATACTAATTTGTCCTGTCAACTACCAAAACCAGTACACACACAAATAAAATGCACTTGTTTATGGATCGTGGGGACATTCCATGGGCATAATGGCTTCTAAGTAGAGTAAGCAGGACTGTTTAATGTGTTTTTTTAACTGGGTGTTTTTATTTCAATAAAATTCAGTTCAATTTCAAGATTCAAGCTTTTTAAAAAAGTAATATCTTATCGCTTACTAAATATAATAAAAATCTGTCATCATTATCTGTCTCACAAATGCAGAATCTATTAACGCAGCACTCTATTCTGTTTACCCTTGCCCAGTAGAGAGCTTTTTATTGCTGTCAATCTTGTTCCAGTAGTGTTTCGTGGTTCATTTTAGTCTTGACTTTTACTTTCTTAAGTCTTTGAACAAAAGCATGTGTTCAGAGAAAGGAAAGAACAACCTTGATTGCTGAACTGAGAGGGTATCTAATCAGAGAGCTTCTCATAAGGGAACGAGAGAGAGAGAGAGAGAGAGAGAGAGAGAGAGAGACTCAATGCTAGAGACTACAAGGACATAATTGTCGTCAGTGGTGACATTGACCAAGATCAAATCTCATGCCAGCAGAACACAGGTCTACATTTAGACTGCTTCATTTCACCAGGGTCTCTCACTGTACCCAGGAAAAATCCTATACAGACATCTTCACTTTTTTTGCATGTCTGTGTGAAGGCGCATGTAAAGAGCTGAATTTGTGCTATGTAATGGCTAAATGTTTATGTACAGCTAATATGTTGCTGAAATACTGGATTAGTGAGAGTTTTGAGCAAAGTTTTTATGTACAACTTGTATTTAAATGAGTTTAGCTGATCCGATCACAAATGGAGGAAGCTACTGGAGTAAATGAGGTCTAAAACATTTGAGCTTGTCAACAGAGTTAGTAGAAAATGAACTTAAACTGCCTTCATATTGTAAACAATTGCTTTCCTATTGTAAACGCTAATGTGGTTGAATGCATTTAAACAAAAATTAAAAAAGCTTCTCTCTAAAAACTAACTATTTCCTTAACATTACCTGATATGTCCTTAAAGATGGGGTTTTAAAGGGAAAGAGAACTCCAAACTAATATGTGTCATTATTTACTCACTCTTTACATGTTCCAAACCTGTTTGAGATTCTTTCTTCTGTTGGACAAAAAGTAAAAAAAACTAAACAAAACTGAAAATCTGTAACCATTGACTTCCATTGTATTTGTTTTCCTTACTGTGAAAGTCAATGGTTGCCGGTTGTCTGCTTTCTTCAAAATATCTTTTTTGGTGTTTAACAGAAAAAGAAACCCATAAAGGTTTGGAACCATTTGAGGTAAGTAAATATGCTTTTTAGGTGAACTATGCCTTTAACTTTGTTATATTACATTAATTTAGTTTTAAGATTAAATACTTTTTAAACTTCTTTTACCAGTCTTGATTCAAACACAAACAAGCACAATTAGGTGTTAGGTCAGTGGTGGGCAAACTTTTCAGACCCGTGTGCCACATCAAATTTTGCAATCCAAGTGATGGGCCACATGTCAAACTCTTCAAAAAATAACTTTTATTTATAGTGGCAGTATGCATGGAATATGTAATATCGGACAGAAACATGTCACATCAACACAAAACAGATTTTTTAATAATTATTATTGAGTCAAATTTTCAAGTCAAATTAATTTGCACTGCTATTCGTATTTACTTGTCAATCATCATAAAACAATAAAATAATCCCTTATAAAATATAATAATAATAATAATAATAATAATAATAATAATAATTTTTACAGTGGAGAATAGAAAAGATATTGTCTGATAGAAAAAATCTCATATTAACATAAGAATACACATTTAAATAATTCTTAAAGTTTACTATTCAGTCAAATTTACAATCTAATTTGCACCGCTTTTAGAATATACAGATCAATCATCATAGAACTTGATAAAACCACAAACCTTTGATAAAAGAACTTTTTAAAGCGGATGTAAGCATGGAAAATATATTCCATGACAAAAAAATGAAACAGCATTTAACCAGTAATTAGTAAATAATTTGAGTCAAATTGACAACAATCTCATTTGAGCTTTTATAAATATGCTCATATCATATCATATTAGGGATGTAACGGTATCAGAATTTCACGGTACGGTAATACCTCGGTATGAATGTCACGGTACGGTATTTATTGAATCATTTACAGGAAAAAACAAAACTTATGAAAATACTCCAAAAAAGTGCCAAAAGTGTCAATGACATACAAATTAGTCATCTATCTGTAAGCTTTGAAACAGGAACTTCAATTTTAATAACAAAAAAATATTAAACCATGTAAAAAAATTAAGTTTCAATTTAGTATTGTTGAAAACTCATCACATTCAACATTTAATCAATCACTCACTCACTTAGATATAGATGGGTTTTAAGGAAAATTATCATATAACTATAATCTGGTAAAAGCTGGTATCTCTGGGTATTTACAATGTCCCCTGCAACAGAAAAAAACCCTCTCATTTGGGACTGAGGTTTCTGGGACAGAGAGATATGACTTGGCCCAGGTTGACAGCAGTGGGTAACGTTGTGCATTGTCTTTCCCCCACTTGAGAGGACAAACCATGAGTGAGATAGAGATCTCATGTCTGCATCAATCTGAACAGTGTGCTGTATTTCTGCAGTCCCCATGACTGATTATTAGTCCTATTCCCCAACTAGCAGGCACGTGCACACACAGGGCTCAACCTGTGCAGTGCACATGCCCTTTTTAGTCTTGGATAGAAAGTTCCCTTCCAAAATGATCAAAAGTGCCCCCGCGACGCGACATACCCTTCGTCCCCGCTTTACAGTACGCGCGCGACAACACAGCTGATAAGAACTCGCGCGACAACACCGATATTCAGTACGCGCGCGACAACACAGCTGATAAGAACTCACGCGACAGCACCACTTTTCAGTACGCGCGTGGCGACAACACCCGCTTTAGGGTTTTCCAGCTCTTTTTCATCCCCGCTTCTAGCAGCACACTCCATTTCCGCATTACTGGATCTGCAGCGACAACAGACCGCAAGGGATTATGGCCAAGCCTGGGCTGATGGGAATTGTAGTTTCCGGTACCTCCCGTTCGCTTCATTCGCCTGAGCAAATTTTCTCAGAAGATCTATAGTTTTACCGAGTCATGCGACTACGGTAATATCGAAAAAAATTAATATTGAGGTATGACGGTATTTACAATACCGTTACATCCCTATATCATATCATATCATATCATATCATATCATATCATATCATATCATATCATATCATATCATATCATTATTAAATCTATAGTTATTCTCCCGATGACGTCATTTTGTTCCCGGTACCAGGCATGCAGAGTTTAACTGGTTAAACTATGAGATAAAACGGAAGAAGAATCTTAGTCTTTGTTATTCCAAGTCATGTTAATATGAGCGTGTACATGTGAACAATGAGCCTGGTCCCCTCTTTTCACAAGGGTGTCAAAGTTAGGAGTCTGCTACGGCAAAAACGCGAGGTGCAGTAGACAGCTGAAACACGAGGCACGCAGGGCGCATAAGCAGCGCACAAAACCCTCACGGTCATTAGTAAACCATTCAAAAGAGGCACCTCTTAACGCACAAAGTGTGTTAGGTGTGATCGGCCCCTTAGGTTGTATTCTTTAAAAACAGCAATACTTTCTTGGCATATTAGACCTACAGCTTTTTTAAATACCCTGCAAGTTCTGAAAGAGATCAAGTAAAAAAAAAAGTAATTAAAAAGTAACACATAATACATTAACTTTTATTAAAAGTAACTAAGTAATGCAACTAGTTACTTCTTTTTTTGGGTTTTTACAATTTTTACATTGTAATGCACTACTTTGAAAAGTAACTTACCCCAACACTGCTTATTAATGTCACACAATGTTAAAACTAAAATTAGGTTATTAGATAATAAATAGAGCGCATCTGAATTCCACTCCATATGAAATATTAAGATCTGGCACTTAACTAGTCCCATACTGATAATCGGTTTGCAGTTAGTAAGATTAAACTAAAATTGCAATTATATTTCACATAACTACTTTTTATATATCATTCATCGAATAAACACAGCCTTGGACACACGAGAAATAAGACATCAAATATTCAAAATTAAAAACGTTTGAATGTTTGAATATACCATAACAAAGGGTTTAAAAAAGCAAGGTCGTATGCTAACAATGCAGAAAAAGACAAAAACCAGATGCTAAGTGGAATTATTCTAAGCACAAATCCTCCCTAATTTCAGCATACAATTACAGTGAGTAGTGCAATTCAAACACCTCTCGCTGCCAAAGGATTCAGACAGTTTCTCAAGGGATGTTCTGTTGTCTGGGTTTCTAGTGAGCTTCCTGTTCCTGCAGACCAACAATCCATCTGTTCTTCACAGTCATCTGACTCAAAAAGGAACAAGCTTGCGCTCACAAAGTCAGACTCTTCTCTATTTATCTTTCACACTGACCTCTAAGCACTTCCTTTAGGAAAACTACACATGGAAATGTGTTGTACACCTTATGCTGTTTGAGGATGCTTGATAAAAAAAAAATGTTTTAAAGCTTTATGATACATGTGTGATAAAATATGTATTAGCACCTACACATAAACAAACTACAATAGCTGTACCTAATGCTGTCTACTGGTATTGGCACTCTTGGTAAATATGAGCAAAGATGACTTGGAAAAATCATATTTTGATTGTTTATCCTTCTGTTTGCTTGCTCAGAATATTAACAAAAAAAAAACTCTTTTTACGATCAGCACAGACTAATTACATTTTTAAAGTATTCCCACTGAAATGTTACATTTTCATTTAGCAATAACTTCCTGTTTCACTATACTGTATATCACTATATGTGCTATTTATATGAGGCAGCACAAAAGGCCAACACCACAAATTAACTTATATTGTTTTGTTCGATTGATGGCGCACTCACTCAATGCGATCTGAACCATTGGCAGGCGCGTTTCCCGATTCGTTTGAGAAGTGTGAGTGCTCTGAATTGGGCTCAGGCATGGTTCAGTTGGCCGGTCCTGGCCCCGTTGGAAGAGGTGTGCCAGTGCACAGTTAAGTTGGGCTTTGGCGCGATATGCTTGTAATGGGAGTGCAAATTGCACCTGAGCCCGAAACTGAAGACACAACGTCACTTTTAGGGGACTGCTTCATATTGATTTATTAATCATTCTTAATTTTCAATGAACGCAAACTGTCGTAGTTTATTGAAGATGTAAACCCCTTTCTGCACCTTCAGCAAACCTCCTAATACCTGCAGCACGAAGACTTTTATGATAATTTATGATCTGCTCCTTAATAGTTAAGAAATAGTTTGCTCTGCTCTGTATCTTACATAATAATATTAATAATTAAAAAAATAGATCACTTCAATATACATTTGACTACCTCTATAATGGTTCATACCATTGTGAATGCATGTTTGTGCCAGAAATATGAATTCAACAGTTTGAAACCAGCAAATCTAAAGCACCAACAGACAGTGTAAGCGTTTGTTGGTGTCTGTAAAACTAGATGCTTAGTTTATATTTTATTATATACTGGCTTACATATGAAGGTTAAACAGTAATATAAAATAAAAAATGTGTGCAGTCTTTTATGGTCTTCCATAAATTGGTTCAGGAAAGCAAACATGTCTTTGTTTACTTAATATCATACATGTCTTTGATAACCACCTATAATATTCCTCAAATAAACTAGATGTAATTGAATTAAATATATACATTTGGTTCACTGAGGCATATTACAGAGCAAAACTAAAAAACTTGACCCCCCTAATAGTCAATGTATAATTCGCACATTAGTTAGGTCTGCTTCCAAATAAACTATGGTGTGGATCATTTAAAGTAGTTTAATGATCCGACCTCTATCTGACACATTTGCAGAAATCCCTAGCTTGATTTTTCCATCAATGGCGTCTGCAGTTGCTATTCAACCATCAGCCATGCTCTCCAGTAAACCACCACTAACAAACCCCACTAAAAAATGTATTGAGAGCTACAGCAAGAGTTTGTTGGTTCTTTTGAAAGCTAAGGGTTGCATGGCAGACTCTATGCCAAGGGAGCAAAAGTATTACTGTTCAATCGATGGCTCACACAGGTGTGAATGTGTTTACTTGCCAAAGGGTGGTGTTAAAGTGAACTGCACCAAACAAGAGAATCAACATCATGTTTGGTCTATAAGCAAGTAACTAACAGACTTTGCTGTAGTGAATACACCCTTATGCATTCACCACAATGGGCAAGACCAAAGAACAGAGCTGCGATTTGTATCAAGAGGTTGTTGACCTTTACAAAATGGGGCATGACTACAAGAAAACACCCAAAGCAAAAACACTAAAAATACCCATTTACACCATGAAGGCAATACTAAGAAACTCCCATCAACTAAGTTGATAATTCAGCCTGACAGATGACGTGTTTGTCTTATCACTGAAACAATTATATTTACTGCAGACAAACAATGTCCACCAACCAAAGCTGGAGAACTGCAGAAGTTAATTGAGTCTGTGTCTTAAAGTCGACATCATCACATAATGACTTAAAGTTCTGAAAGAAAAAAGCCACTACTCTCATCCAAAAACAAACTCAGGCATATTAAGTTTTACTTCCTGTTAATATTTTGAACATAAGATCAAAAGATTAAACACAGAAGACATTTTCTTCCTAGTGTTATTTGCTCATATTTACTAAGTGTGCCTACATTATCGGACAGAACAGAAGGTTGATGTCAAATCAATGATTCCAAATCAGAATTTTTTGATTTTCAAACGGTGACGTTCTCCAGGATGGAATGATGTGCCCATTTTCGTTGTGGGAAAAGCTGCGCACAAACCTCACAGGCATCTGAAGCCAAAGCTGGCAGGGCACCTGACCATCAGGTCCGAGTGGGTCCATATGGCTGCGTCTACTTTTCGCGTGTCAAAAAAACCCAAGCACATTTCTGCAGAGTAAAACCGTCAGGCAAAGCATGACTCAGAAGCGCTGCTCTGCTTGAGATTGAGAGGCTGAGAATCCTCTGGGCAGCCGGAGACCTTGAGGCTTCCAGCTTGCTGATTAATTTGTGACAGGAAGTCTCTCTAAGTGCCCTGTGTGCAATGCTTTTAATTTATATGTTAATCTGAATTCAGAGTGTAGCAGGCATTTCCAGCGTGGCTTCGTTCCAGAGTCTATCCATTCCGCCACTGAAACAATTTACAAGCATGTTTGGGAATGCAAAGCCATTGGAGATGTTGTTCTTTTTAGGACAGGTAATTTATTTTGAGGAAAATATCTCTTTCTGTACTTGATGGTGAACAAAAACAAATGAACAAAAACTTTTTTATAAAGCACTGATAAATTACAGGAGAGAAAGTTCAGGTAAAATAAAATAGTATGAGGCAGCATGATGGCGTAGTGGTTAGCACAATTACCTCACAGCAAGAAGGTCGCTGGTTTGAGCCCCGGCTGGGTATTTTGGCATTTCTGTGTGGAGTTTGCATGTTCTCACTGGGTTTCCTCCGGGTGCTCCGGTTTCCCCCACAAGTCCAAAGACATGCGGTGTAGGTGAATTTGGATAAGCTAAAATTGGCCGTAGTCTGTGTGTGTGTGTGTGTGTGTGTGAATGAGTGTAAATGGGTATGTATGGATGTCTCCAGGGATGGGTAGCAGCTGAAAGGGCATGCGCTTTTGTCATCGGTCAGTGCGATGATACGCAAACAAAAAAGGCGATGGTTGGCCACGCCTACTGATAGCATCTTTTGTGTTCTTCAAAAACCTATGGGTGATGTCACGGATACTACGTCTATATTTTTTACAGTCTATGGTCCATAACTATTTCCTACCCCTAAACCCAATCATAACAGTAAAGTCTTCCCAAAATCAGAGCGGAATACTAGTTGGATAACACTCATGTAGAAGCACACAAACCCAGCCCTAAGCTTAAATAAACGTATTACTTAATTCTGATTGGCTGATTGTAACAGATGTTGATCTAGCAACCTACTTGTCCTACTTGGTGAAATCAGGTTAGGGATTGGACCACATATCAATATTCATATATATGTCTTTTCCAGCATAGCAAACTTGCTCAGTATCCATTCAGAATTACTAAAACATTGACCCAGTTATACTATAAAACAGTGTTTCTCAACCACATTTCTGGAAGACCACCAGCTCTGCGCATTTTCCGTGTCTCCTAAAGCAAAAACGCACCTGATTCAGACCTTTAGCTCATTAGCATAGAATGAAAGACCTGTAATTGGTGTGACAGACAAAAGAGACATCCAATATATGCAGTGTTGGTGGTCTTCCAGGAATGTGGTTGAGAAACACTGCTATAAAGCATGCTTTTTTAGCTACTCATTCGACAACTGCAGATATGTTAAAATGTCAATGCAAAATTCAATGTCGTAATAACAGACTGCCTAATACATGACTCCTCTACATCAATGAAATTGTCTCTACCTTGATTACAAGCCCCAACATCAAACCTCTATTAACAAAACACTGAACGGTTTAATGTTTTAAGTTGTCATTCAGTCTGAGTTTCACACAGAGCGATGAGAAACAGCTTGGCCTGCTCAAAACCAGAATGTGAGGGAGGCTTTGAAGGCAAATTCTCACTGATATTAATGATTTACATACATTTGTATTGCATAATTTACATCTCTTTATTACTTTTTTATTAACTTTTCAAATGCAAAATTGCCACAGTCACATGTATTTCAGAGAAAACTGAACTGAAGATTTGTAGCCCAGTTCACTGGACATTTTACTTCAAAACTGCCTCCACGTCGCAAATGTTGATAAGAAATCAATGCGATATCTGCCATTAACATGCATTTTTTATGAGCCGTTAGATTTACCAGGGCTTCTTTAATCTTTATACTATTTAAACATAAAAAAACAATGTCACAGACATCTTTATCGGTTTCTGAGAAATCTGACCATGATGTTTAGCACCACTCGCTGGTCATTTCACAAATTATCTGTCATTAAATGTAGAGGCAGCAACATAATATCATTGTTGCGAAAGTATTTTTCATGAGCTTGAGTTACTGCACTTGCAATGACTAGAGTAAAACCAATGCATTTTCTTGTCAAAGAGATATTAAAATAGGAACTAAATGAAGTCTTCTAATTGTGAAACATCAATCAACTGTCCATTACTCAATGAGCAAGAATTTCAAATTAAAGAGATGAAAGCTTTGAAACAGATCATAAGACAATTAAGTTTGGAGTCTCTGTACTTACGATTAAAAGAAAATGTAACTCTTCCTGAAATCAAAACCCACTGATTTAAAGGGACAGTCATACAAACATGAAAATGACCTCATTTATTCTCTCTTATGTGAGGTTTTATATATTTATGAGATTATTACTTATGTTGAACACAAAAGAATATATTTTGAAGAATGCTGGTTGCTGCCACTCATTGAGTTCTATAGTAGAAAAAAAAATGGTACCAGCTACCAGTAATTTTCAAAATATCTTATTTTTTGTTCAACTAAAGAAACAAACTCAAATAACAAAGTAAATTATGAAAAATGCTACTTTTTTTGGTGAAATATCCCTTTATGTGCAGTTTTTGCCATTATGCCATTACGCCATTTTACCATGAAATTCTGTAATAAAAGTAATTAAAACTCAAACTGAAGAGAGAATAATGCCAGGGCCAGCAGATGTTCTTACCTGTGACCAGTTCTCTGACTTCCACATCAGAGGTTTTGCGGAGTAGTCGGACGAGCGCAGGGATTCCTCCACAGTTCTTCAGAGCGATTTTATTATCATCGTTGGCCTTGCCGTAAACAAGGTTCCTCAGGGCACCACAGGCGCTTCTGTGAACTTCAGCCATCCTGTGATCCAGCAGATCCACTAGCAACTGAATGCCACCCTGCCTCCGTATCTGAGAGAAACAGACAGATACATGATGATGGGGGATGCTATTTTCACATTTTCAAAACTTTGTGAGTTTGGGTACAAGGGTAAAACAATTGCCTTTACATGAATAGTAGCATTAACTAGTAAACTCATGACATGAAACATACATGAAAATTACTGGTGAATTGACTGATAAATGCAGGTAAGGAGCTACATGTTGCTAATGGATAAAAATAAAATAAAAAAAATAAAAACATTCTCATTCACTTTGTTATGTAATGTAGCTTATAAGAGACAAACTCTTGCTGCAGAATACATCACCAAAACACAACACTTCACTGTAGGGCTACATGATTAATTGATGGCAGTTTCATGCACATTTTGTCAGTCAAGCCGGCTCTGCAATGAGCTGTAAATTTCAGCAGCTGCTTTTAGATGGAGCAGCATTTACTGCACAGATCCATAGTTCACTGACAAGCTACGCAAAAATTGTAGATGATTTAATAGGTGCAATTCTAAAATCGAAAATAATAATTTTGTGATTTTGCAGACAGTAGCTTCTCAGTAATATATGTCTCTGTGTTGCTGCTAATGACATGAGTTTAATGCAAAGTCACTTCATAACATCTGTTGAAAGTCCCTCTGAGATCGTTTTGTAGTTGTGTGATTATTAGCCAAGCTGAATCAATAAAGGAAGTTAAATCCTCTGTTTGATTTCCTGGGTCTCTTCTTTGTGACATATCTGCAGTTTCCATGCAAAAGCATCCTCTGACCTTCGAAGAAGATTTACTACTGATCACAGTGCTGTGCTTCTCTAACAAGATGCACATGACAATCCCACAACCACACATTTCAACTACATTTGGATTTATCGTGTAGGCCTACTTCATCGCCAACTTCTTTACAAATATCAGTGTGTGTTCAGTCTTTTCCCAGTTTGACGACAAACATGATGTTTCCCATAAGATTCTAATAAAATTGCTCTGATTGTTAAAATAAACATTCAACATCTATCTATCTACCTACCTATCTATCTATCTATCTATCTATCTATCTATCTATCTATCTATCTATCTATCTATCTATCTATCTATCTATCTATCTATCTATCTATCTATCTATCTATCTATCTATCTATCTATCTATCTATCTATCTATCTATCTATCTATCTATCTATCTAAATATTCCATCCATCCATCCATCCATCCAGATAGACAGATAGATAGATAGATGAGGCTTTGAAAATGAATTCATATTCTCGTTGTGAACTCATTTTGAACTCTGCATTTGAATGTAACTTCAATTGATCTGGTCAGTGCGAATAGAACAGCTTTGGCCTCAACATCCAGCAAGTCATTTGAAAGTTGACCTTTCTCTTCTGACATTCAGTTGTGCTGCCTCACATAAATTAAAAAAGAAAAAAAAGACAAACCCAGGGAATTCAGTGTTAAGTCCCACTGAAACAGCTTAGCGTCAGTCCATGAGATCATTTGGAGGATAAATGAACAAACAGTAGGTGCTGAGTCCATAACCAGTGTATTTGAAAAATCAATAGTAAAGGGTGTCTGAGAATGAATCACTCTTCAGACTGTGAGGTGTGAGTAAATCTCTATCAACAGGGCTTTGCTTTTCTACAATAAAGTCAATTAAAGCCAGCCAGGATCTGAGATTGCACTAAAACAAGCCAAGCATTCCTGACAACACTGAAAAACAACACAGATTGACATTTACTCAAGCAATGCAAATTGATAACCAGTGTCATTTTAGTTTATTTATTTATTTTTTTGTATATATAGAAAAACTTATACTGACATTATTTCCAAATTGACAAAACCTTAGTAAAAAAAAAATAAATAAATAAAATAAAATCAATAAAATTATTATAATTATAATAAATAAATGAATAAAATAAAAGTAAAGTAAAAATGTATAATAATAAAATAAAAAAATTTATTCAAATTAAATTAAATAGTTTTTTTTTTTAAATGTTGTGTTGGTGTCTAAATAAAAACATAATTAGTTAAATTACCAAAATAACTAACTTAATCTGTAAAAAAAAAATTAATTAATTGAAATAAAAATAAACTTAACTTAATTAAACAAATATAAAACAAAGCCTAGCTAAACTAAAATAATTATATGAATATAATAAAATTTAAATATCAAAAGTAAAATCTAGAAAAGAAATAAATATTAATATATTATATTTCTCTATATACATCAATAACAATAACATTCAGTAGAATAATAGTAAAAAAAAATTGTAGATTTAGAATGACATAAGGCTGAATAAATAACTTTTATTTCAGTCAATCAAATTCACATTACCTTCCTGTGGTGGATGATTCTGCCACAGTTTGGTCTCTTACAGACTAATAAAAGCCAAGCCAAAAATATTTTGAACGATTTGACATAAAACCATGTGAGCTAAACTATTAAGAGAGAGCCACACCTGCGTCTGTCTGCAGATTCATCAAGCGATTGCACTATGAATTTCTAATTTCCTGTCCTGCTGCCAATTGGCACACACAATACCCTTCTGCATTGGCTTTAGAAGAGCGGTGGAGCAGTTCTGCCAGATGTGCTTCTGAACAGCAGCGTCACAACAGATCAGCAACCTGCCTTCACTTTAACAGCCGCTCCAATGGACATCACAAACACATCCAGTAGCCCAGTCAAAGAAATATTCTGATTCTTCTTCTTCTTCAAAAAATACTTCTGATTCGGGCTAAAACATATTTTAAATATATGCTAAATATTTTTTATACATTAATAAATATTAAAATTTTAAACCCGAAGGGTCAATACAATATTTATTGAAATATTGAAAATATTTAAAATTTATTTGGGCGACGCGGTGGCGCAGTAGGTAGTGCTGTCACCAGCTAGAAGGTCGCTGGTTTGAGCCTTGGCTGGGTCAGTTGGTGTTTCAGTGTGGAGTTTGCATGTTCTCCCTGCATTCGTTTGGGTTTCCTCCGGGTGCTCCGGTTTTCCCCACAGTCCAAAGGCATGTGGTACAGGTGAATTGGGTAAGCCAAATTGTACGTAGTGTATGAGTGTGAATGAGTGTGTATGGATGTTTCCCAGGGATGGTTGCGGCTTGAAGGGCATCTGCTGCATAAAAACGTGCTGGATAAGTTGCGGGTTCATTCTGCTGTGGCAATCCCAGATTAATAAAGGGACTAAGTCGACAAGAAAATGAATGAATGAATGAAATATATTTGATTTTATTCTCTATTTAACAAAATATTTCTAAATGTATTTCCAAGTGTATACAAATAGACTTTGAATGGAGAATTAAAGTATACAAACTGAAAAAAGATTCATTGGAGTTACAATTGTTTTTTAAGGTAAGCAATTCATATGGACTAAAATTAAACAAACAAATGATTACTGTTTGAGCTGGGGGATTTTTTACATGCAATTAATGTTGCATTGACAGAATAATTAACAAAAAAAAAAAAAAAACGACCCAGTGCTGGGCACCGTAATACTAACTCTGGGGGACACAAACGTGCATGGGTCCTTACGCCCGATTCACGTGGGGTATCAGCGTCAACCCTTGATGCTGAAGTTTGTTGCTAATGCGACCATCATAGCATTGCCAGCCAATGAAATTAGACCACAAATGGTTACTGTTTGAGCTGGGGGATTTGCATAAAGCAAAGTGATTGACTGACGCTTTCATTGGCGCTTGAAAATTTGAGAAATTCCCAACACAGATTGATCCACAATTCAGTTTAGCAATGCTTGACGTCATGCATTCAAAAGGAATGGGGTGCATTGATGCTGACGCAGTGTATGAATCGGTTATTAGAATTGTCCTACCTAACCTAGATATTCTGATCTCATCTTCTGTGAGTGATCTAGTATTTTTTCCAAAAGATTTTTTTCTGATCTGCTTCTGCCCTATATGATAAAAAAACGCATTTTAAATATTTGTGCTGTATTTTGTAACTGTGTGGCTCAAACATTTATTTTGCAGATAAAAAAATATATATCATTTGATAAAATGTATAATTTTTTATAAACCAAAATATATTAAAATTGATTTTAGGGCAAGAAAAAAAAATTCCTATCTTAACAATATTTGTAAGTGTCCATCATTAAAAATGAACAAATGAAGAATTGTATTTAAACTAGTTTAGAGTAAGAGTAATATACTCAATGCTCATATACAAGCTTTTTTTTATGTTTAATAATTTTAACAACAAATACAAATTTCCTTCCAATAATGTACTTATATATTAGTTTAAATACATTTTAAAAAATGTACCAAAAAAGCAAATGATCAAAAATATATTTTGGACATTTTTGGTTTACTTCAAAATGTAGTTGAAAATATACATTCTTAATAATAATATATTATTCTTACTAATTTTAAAGACATTCTTTTAATCATATTGGTTAGATTGTGCTGCATGTACAGCATGAATATTCAAACAACACCTGACAGGAAAACAGGCACGGCTCATCCCGAGAGACAGACAGACATGTGCTTCACACAAAAGTCTGCATTTCATTCATGTGCTGAGATGTGAGAACGCAGCCCCAGTACACACAACATTATATAGAGGAAGTATAATTAATTATTGTGATTGCAGGATGTTTGGAAGCTACAGATGTTTGGAAGCAACAAAACATCAGAGGATTAAAAGCAGGAACTGAGGGGATGTTGACATGCTCTGTCAAAAAAAAACAAAAAATATCTCAGTTTCACCATTCAGATTTCTCCTCAGATTCTTTTTTCTTTTCAGAATCTAAAATGCTTTGCAATTGCAATTTACATCTTGCAATTTGAAGAAAAAAAAAGTGTAGTTATGAGAACCACCCGAATAATTATAATGCTATAAATATAAAGAGAAGAGAGAAAAAAAAGAAAATCAGAAGTTTGAGACAGAATTTTTTTCCATTGCAACTTTTTTCAACTCTCAGTATTATGTTTATATCTCACAATTGTAAAAAAAAACATTTAGCAACAGTGGCTCTCTTTTATAATTGTAAAACAATAAAATCTAAATAAATAGCTAGATATAAACATTGATGTTTATATCTGATGTTTTGATGACTTTTATCTGGTCATATTTACTTCATATTTCTCAATTTGATGTAAACAATTAAAATAAAATCATTCTTTCTCAGAATTGAATCTTTGCATATCTCACAATTACAATATACACTCACCAGCCACTTTATTAGGTACACCTTAGTGCCAGGTTGAACCCCCTTATGCCTTCAGAATTGCTTTAATCCTTTGTGGCATAGATTCAATAAGGTACTGGAAATATTCCTCAGAGATATTTGTCCATATTGACATGACAGCATCACACAGTTGCTGCAGATGTATTGTCTGCACATCCATGATGTGAATCTCCATGATCCTCAATTGGCACTAATAGGCCTAAAGTGTGCCAAGAAAATATCCCTCACACCATTACATAACCACCACCAGCCTGAATCGTTGATACAATGCAGAATGAATCCATGCTTTCATGTTGTTAATGCGTAATCTGAAATCTGACACTACCATTCGAATGTCGCAGCAGAAATCGAGGCTCATTAGACCAGGCAACGTTTTTCCATTCTTCTATTTGGTGAGCCTGTGTAAATTGCAGCCTTAGTTTCCTTTTCTTAGCTGACAGGAGTGGTACCCGGTGTGGTCCTTTGCTGCTATAGCCCATCCGCTTCAAGGTTTGTTGTGTTATGCATTTAGAGATGCTTTTCTGCAGAGCTCAGTTGTAACGAGTGGTTTCTATCAGCTCGAACCAGTCTGGCCATTCTCCTCTGACTTCTAGCATCAACAAGGTGTTTGCGTCCACAGAACTGCCACTCACTGGATATTTTCTCTTTTTTGGACCATTGTTTGTTAACCCTTAGACAGAGTTGTGTGTGAAAATCCCAGTAGATCAGCAGTTTATGAAATAATCAGACCAGCCCGTCTGTCACCAAAAACCATGCCACGTTTAAAGTCGCTGCCGACTTTCAGAGTTGCTGTCATGTGACTGGCCAGTTGGACAGGTGTACCTAATAAAGTGGCCAGTGAGTGTATATCCCTAATCCCTGTTAAGCCTAATAACTTACAAGATATAATCAAAACTACAAACAGAAAGATGTAAACATACAACTTTGCAACTACTGTAACTCCTTATCTCACAGTATATTAACTATTTTCTCTCTGAATTGGCCAGGAAAAGTCAGAATTATAAGATAAAATTGAAATAACAAAATACATTGTCTTTTTTTGCAAACAGGCTTCCACATACTTAAATTTTAATTAATGCTGCAAAATAGAGTTTATTATTATGTCCCTGTGTATTTAAGTGCTGAAGTGAAATTCATATTTTGTAATAGACATTTGGTTTTCAACACACACCCCTTATAATAAGGGGTTGACCAATCAAAACAGACTGGGTTAATTGACCAATCAAAGCAGATAAGATTCTGTGAATGGCGAGGTGTAGAGAAACCGGATCCTTGAACAAACTATTTCAGACATGTTGAGAAAAGAACAGATGTATATTTTGGGCAAAAAAATAATAATAATAAAATAAAAAATTCAATGGATGCAGAACCCTTAAAGCAGCATAATAGAGGCACTTTAGCATGGTCCTGAAGCAGCGGAGATGCTGAGATATTCAATTAGAGGCATGAGCGAGCTGTGCGGAAGTGCTTGCTCTCAACTCTACAGTGCATGTGCAAATGGATATTGACGGATTAGATTTTCCCCCCTCAAAAGGGCTGATAAAGCTGAACTTTAGCCAGAGGCGGGTTGCACAGAAGACAGACCTGGGCTGCTTTGCCGGAGCCGCCTGCTATAAATAGTGGCCAGCTGAGGACGAGAAAGAGCTGCCTTTGCATTTGGCCAGTGGTTCAGCAGGAAGACCATAAACATCAGAGCTCGGGCTGTCTGGCTGAAACGCTGCGCTCATCAGTATTCAGCTCACCTCTGCTGCATGCGGGAGATACTGCTCTGTCATCTGATAGCCCTTCTCCTCTCTACCGCTTCAGTGTGTGTGTGTGTGTGTGTGTTTGTGTGTCTAGTTCCTGTCTGGCTAAAGTTCATTTGCATCTGTCTTACAAAAAACCTCTGTCAGTATGAAATGGCATTTGCAATCTATTTTACTTCTGTAATGTGACGTATTTGGAGAAGATGATGAACGGATGACAAATTAAGTTTGGCGAGGACAGAATACTGTAATAAAGTGCTCTGATAGTGTTTCGTGTCCTACAAGAATAATCGGACTGAATCAAAAGCATACAATTAAAGTCCAACCAATTTACATATAAATGAGTCTTATGATTCTTCTGAGTGAAGCTTGTCCAAATGACTCCCAAAAAATTATGCTTGAGTTTCTGGTTATCCGGACAATTATTTCTTGTGCTCAAAAATTATTTTTTTTGCTGCTTCTTCAAATCGTTTTTTGGGGGACAACTTGATTGTTTTATGTTCAGTGTCCGATAAAATTTGCAAGTTAACTTTATTGACTTGTGTTAGGACATGATTGAATTAGTGACACGCAGTCAAATACTTTGTGGAACAGATCCACTACTTTTGATGCTTATAAATAATCATAAATCATGTTGCTGCATGTATTATGAGGTTTGCTTAAGGTGTAGCTTTCATGCAGCGAGAGCTTTGTATCTTTAATAACTTATGACAGTTTGTGTGCATTGAAAAGTAAGAATGATTAAAAAATCCATATGAAACAGTTGCTTATAAGTGATATGGCATCTTCAGTTTTGAGCTCAGGTCGCTTTGCACTCACACTACAAGCATACCGTGCCAAAGCCCAAGCAAACATCAGTCAGGCATGCCTCTTTAAACCACGGCGATTCAGAGCACTCACACTTGTCAAACAAACTGAGAAAACCTGGGCACAGTTCGGATATCATTGCTGGTCGTTACAGGTCTATGAAAGCATTTTCAAAGGACGAAAGTGAAGACGGGGAGCAGGGGAGTGATTGGCTGATTAAAAATTTGTGTTAACGAGCAGTTGGACAGGTGTACCTTTTGTAGGGTGTCGCTGACCAAAAGGCGTGGGCCCATAGAATTGTCCTGGCTTGGTGTAAACAAATCTCCAACAAATGGATTTTATTAGCCAGCTCTTTTAGTCAAACAAATTCACAAACAAATGCGTCTTGATTGTGATTCTCAAATGAAAAATTCTTGTTAGTCGGTTTTTCTGAGTCAATTAAAAACATACAATGGTATGTTGGGTTTTATAAGCCAGTCATTTTTAGTGAATTAAAACCAGCACAATCTATCCAACTGAACTATGATCAAATAATTCCAACAAAGCATCATGTGTTATTTTTAGCAAATCAAACTACAAAAAATGAAAACACTGTTGCTGAATGTTAAGCACAAATAAATAAATAAATAAATCAGCGACAGAAGTAGTCACATTTCTGAACTCTGACCCTTTAGTGAATCAAAATCATACAAATAAACCGAAACAAAACATTCTAAGTGTTTTACTTTGTAATGGAAGTGTTAAGAGTAAAGACTAAAGATTAATTTCATGAGTTGTAATATTTAAATGAATAATATTTAAGTGTGATTTAAAAACATACTTATAATGTCCACCACTAATTAAAATCCCTTAAAGTTTTTAAGGCATAGTTCACCCCAAAATAAAATTCTGTCACCCTTTAATTTCATTCCAAGCCTCTTTCTTTCTTCTGTGGAACATGGAAGAATGTATTTTTGAGTTGAGCGGCCCACTGGTGTCATTTTTCACAATACATTCAATAATGTGAAAGCATTTACTGTATGTATGCTGAAGAAAAAGAAAAAAAAAAACAATGGCAGGGGAGAAATAACTTGGCTTCACCACCATCTGCTGCAAAACTGTCACATTTAATTAGCTGTACTACTGTACTTTACCAAGCCACCACACACACCGCATCACATCACATACACATTGCTTCCTGAAATATCATTTATTCATATACTGTGTAAAAGTGAATTTGGAAGTCCAGTCCCTCTCCAGAGTGAATTAGATGTAAAGATGACTGCTTATGGACTGGGCATCAGAGTCCAAAACCCTTGAATATGAGACCAAATCTAGCTGAGAATGAGTCTGAAGTACCCCTACTGGAAAACTCATTATATGAAGAGTTTACTAAAATAAAATGCATCTCACCAATGCATGCAAGAGAATGCGATGCATAATGTAGTGAATGATAAACAATCAACTTTCTAGAGACCTCTGCTATGGTGGTTGTGGGATGGAAAATATTTGTGATTTACAACTGGTGGTTCATGACCCAAATGGCCACATATGTGTTCTGGGGTGCATTTTCTGAAAACTATCGTTAGCAAACTAAGGTCACAAACTGCATACGCAAACTGCATTGCAAACTTGTACAACTCTAGAGCTGTAGTTAGAAGCAACTAGAAAAAACATTTAGGTCATCTCGTCATTTGGTTTCAAAGCGTTTTTACAGTTCAATTTTAGTGATCTTTATGTTGACAATTGCATTGCCTTTGTAGTGCACTAGGAAAACATTTATGCCATTTTGAACGCAGCCAGGGCTCATGACAAAAGCTACAAGTGACCTATTATTTAAAAGTGGAATATATGTAACGTCACCAAAGTTGTAAAAAAACAAAATATATAGCATACAATACGTGAATAGTTTAAATTTATAGAAGGTTATTTATTAAGAATTGTGTCTGTAGCCTATTGAATATGACATGGACCTATTGGTTAGAACATTTCTTTAGTGGTGTGAATGTGTCAAAGATGTAATAGTAAAGTTTTTCAAATAAATAAATAAATAAATGAATGAATAAATGAATAAATAATATTCTACGTAATAATAATAATAATAATTATAATAATAATAATAATAATAATAATAATAATAATAATAATAATAATAATAATAATAATAATAATAAAGTAATAATATATAGCATACTATATAATATCATATAATACATAATAATATTAATAAATTAGTATCATGCATTTATTTTCTTGTCGGCTTAGTCCCTTTATTAATCCGGGGTCACCACAGCTAAACTTATTCAGCACATTTTTATGCAGCGGATGCCCTTCCAGCCGCAACCCAGCTCTGGGAAACATACACACACAAACACACACACTCATACACTACGGATAATTTAGCCTACCCAATTCACCTGTACCCCATGTCTTTGGACTGTGGGGGAAACCGGAGTACCCGGAGGTACCCAGAGGTCCACGCGAACGCAGGGAGAACATGCAAACTTCACACAGAAACGTCAACTGAGCCAAGGTTCGAACCAGCGACCCAGTGACCTTCTTGCTGTGAGGCGACAGCACTACCTACTGCACCACTGCTTCGCCCTAACAAATTAATACTAATGTTATAATAAAAATCATAATTAAAAATATAACTACTACTACTACTAATAATAATAATAACAATAATTATTAATAATACTATTACTACTACTACTACTACTACTAATAGTAATAATAATAAAAATAATTATTATTATTATGTAGAATTTTTTTTATTTTTTATTTCTCACTAAATAGCCTACTGTAAGCTGCTATCATTAATGATTTATATGATTTATATATGAGACTAGAATTTGTGTTTCATGTTTTAGAATAGAATATGCAATATTTATAATATTTGTAAAGGAAACATAGTGAAACATTTGTGCTGTTTACATATATTTCAAATAATATGGAAAAAAGTACATGTTTAAACCAAAACTAACCTAATATTAGATTTTTTTTTAATGTGTGCATGTAAATCAATATATTCATTCATTTATTTTAAAAATATAACTAGCATAATTTTTTTTTTTCTTTAAAGAAATAGTTACTCCACACTGCTTGGAGCATCATTAAAGACGTTTTAAGTTATAACTAACGTGGTTCAAACGATGGATCTACAACAAAGCAACTATGATTTTGGGAAAAATTTGTCATTACATTGTTCTTTTCCCAAATGATGCATCGTACTATGGTAGTCCAGTCGTGAGTTATGTTTTTTTGTTTGGGAAACGCATCAATGATTGGGTCATGGACTGGAGGGAGGAAAAACAATGCTAAATGCTTAATGAAGTGCAAAATAAATACATTTTTGTAATGTCACATTTCTTGTTTAGTCTAATCAAACTTTAATTCATAGAATATAAAAGAGAGTATTTATTATTATTATTATTATTATAACGAAATGTTTTATTTAATTTTCATTAAATTATTCATATTAAATCATGTATATAACTGAATAAATAACTAATTTATGTACAATAATTGTATTATGTGGTTAATATATAATATTAATGTAAAATAAATAAACATTCAGTCACAATACTCTTAAAATTAATAACAAAAAAATTTAAACCATAAAAAAGTATACTTTTAAGATCTTAAAACATATTTTCATAATGCCTCTCATTATGATTTTGGAACAATAGTTAGTTTCTTTTACAGATGCAACTTTTAATCATTTGTAACTAGAAAACAGGTTGAAATGTTCATTTTAAAAGCATGCACAACATAAAGCAGTGGAATATATAGAACCAAATCTAATCAATCAAGCTAAGATCCAACATATCTCTTTATGAGGTCAACATAAAAGCAAGTTCATTTCAGAGTGTGGGGAAACTGATAAAGAGGTGGATAAAAGAAAACAGAAGGATTCATTCAGCGTCTTTTTTCAGTAAATAAGACATTTTTCGGATGCATAAAAATCTGAGCACATGGAGCACATGCTGGATAAACTAATTTGGCTCTTACTGTTTGTGTTTTTTTTCATTAAATATCATTTAAAAGTTTGTCGGCTAGCTCGTCTCGCCCTCTGTTGCTGTGTTGTTCCTGCAGATTTATTCTCCAAATTTAATTTCCTCATCCTCCAAGTCTGTCTTAAGCCTCTGGGATACAATTATAGAGCTGCTGTGTGGAGAATGGCTGTCAATACGCAGCTTTCCGTGCATTGTTTGGCTGTGCTATTAGTGCTTAATTACTGGTGCAATCCAAGGCGCTCTTTATAATTCGAAAAACTCACTGCTTGGGAATGTACCATCAGAGACCTGCCATCAAATTTCAATAAAGGGGTGAATTATTTGTCGACTGTACATGCAGGAATTAACTGCGTGCAACAACAGTTAAAAATAAAAATCTTTAGGGTAAGTATTTCACAACAAGACTATTCCCCAAGGGAACGTACACTTTTAATATCCCATTTTTTTTCCACCAGAAAATGGAAAAGTCCAACATTAAGATCCCATGGCAGATGGTAGACTCTTCCAAGCCTAATTACCTTTTAGAAAAATGCTTTCCGAACAGATTTCACTTTGCATCGTCCACAAATGTGCTTCAGTAAGCAACTACATGTACTGATCATTAAAAGGATTATTCACCCCAAAATAAAATTTGTTGTTAATTTATGCACCGTCAGGCTATTAACAAATTTTTTCTTCAGTTGAACATTAAAGAAGATAATTCAGATAAACTGTCATGATTTATAAAGTCAACCCAGGCTCATTATTAAATCGTATCCCTGTATACACTTCTGGAGAGCAAGAAATACATCCTAGGAGATATGGTTTTTGCAGTTTTTGTTTTCGCGAATCCATCAGAGGCTGCTTCAGATCTCAAATTTTTGCTCTTCTCTTGTAAATCCACCAGTGGATGCTGTCGACTGACTGATTTACTGACTGACTGGACAACTGACTGATCTCCCCACCCACCCCCTTCACTACACCTAACCGATCTCAAATCCTAAACAAAAAAAGCCCTCGAGGCCACCTGATTTTTACATTTTATAATCTTATAATCATTTTATAACATTCTCGCCCTGCTTGTTTATTTTATTTTTTTGCCTTTTCTTGTACCTGCTTTCGGATACACTTTTTTGGTTGACTTGAAACCAGTCATCGCGGTCAACTCTTCTCTGCAAACTGCTTACCACGTAAAAGCCATCCACATGGATGTAAGCGGTTAGCTGCTAGCAGGAAAAGTTGTCCATATGGAGGTAAGCGGTTAGCTGATGCAGGAAAAGAAACAGAAGCCTTAGGAGGTGTTATACCACCCCATATTGTTAAAGACAAAATGCAGCCATACTAGCTCTGGCTACATGTTTCGCTCTTCCCAGAAATGCATGCTGGGGTAGATTTTCACAATAAGCCTGTGTTGCATAAAGTACCTATGTCTCCTGAAAATACATTGCATTAATTTTCTTTAATGTTTGTGTGAACTGGATGCTGCGACAGACTTTTACTTCAGCATGATTATGTATTCATAACTGATACTAAAAAATGAGTACAGGGCGGGATTTTATTTTTGTGTTCCACCTCTCATCTTTTATTTAAAGCAAACTGTAATGGATAAAGGGGCATGGCAAGCATGTTCCACTCAAGTCGTCAAACTGATATCATTAGAGAAGGACCATTCCAGAGCAGATTATAATTAGAGATTTAATATTATCAAAACAATAAGTTTATTTTCATGGAATTAAATTGGACATATAAATGGCTCACCTTAAGACTAACAGTGCGTGTTAAAAAATAAACATTATAAATTTTGTTTTCATGTGGACTTTGTTGAAAATGTTTCCAACAATTCCAAACAAAATTTAAGCCTTTTTGTACAAATTGTGCTTTGCATCATCAACAAATGTACATTTATGAGCAAGTACAAGTACTGATGATTAAAGAAAAGATTTACCATTAATGTACTCACTTTTATACAGTCCATGATTGTTTCTTCTTCGGCATTAAAGAGCCATGAAACCCCTCTTTCAGTTTAAGTATACCTCAAAATTTTTTCAAAAATGCTTCATGATGGGCGCTAAGTGCCGTAAGCTGAGGGAGGAGTGGGCATGGCTGCCAGAGCAAGGGTATAAGAGGGGAGCAAACAAAATGAGACACAAACCATGAAGAGACCCATGATATTATATTTTACAAAGTTAAAAAGCAAAGAAATAAACAGTAAGTAATTTAATGCCCTGAGAATGAGGAGGACTTCCCTCCTCAATCCCCGGGTCTAAATGCAAACACAATGGAGCAGTGCAGAAGGTCTCTTGCCCTATGTATTTCAACCATCAATCCTGCCGATAATCCGACGAATTTTAAACATGTGCATGGATAGGTGATGTGTCTGAATGGTAACAAACTCAATGGATAAAAGACAAAAGTCCGTCATTCACCAATTCTCGTACAGCTCTCCTGACAAAAATGCTTGCTGCAAACCAACAGTTTTGCTGTATCAACCCTGAAAGTGTTGTAGGAAAAAACATGCAACAAACCTTGTGGATCATGAAAACAAACACATACGACCCTTGATGGTTAAATACTGACAAAATGATCTAGTGTTCCCCACAAATAAAGCTGACATGTGCTAATGTTGCCTTAACTGATGCTAATCACACATAAATCTGGTAAAATCTCTAAAAAGTACTCGTGGGGGGTGTGGGGGGTTCTTGAACCTTTAAATTAAAAAATCTAGCTGAAACTGTGTTCTGTTGTGATTTGTCAAATCTGTGCAGCTAATAGACTAATACAACTTGTAACTGCAATTAAGGATTTAAAAATATATACTCAAATGTAAAATGAGAATATTTGACTTTATTTGAAAAAAAAGGATTAAACCCATTGATTAAAATAAAGTGTGAACAATTATTTGGTCACACTTTATTTTATATAACTATTCAAACTTATTACTGTCTTATTACCTGCTTTTAGGATATCATTAGTTTTTTAGCACTTATAAAGTGTGATTTTTGTTTACATCCCTAATCCTACCCAATACCTTAACCCAACTACTACTTTACTAACTATTAATAAGCAACTAATTATTAGTTTATTGATCAAATATAAAAGTCTAACTTGTAGTTAATAGGTTGTTAATAGTGTGAAATCTACATTAAAACAAAGTGTGGCCAATTATTTACTTGTGCAATTATGAATTAACTATTCACTTTTATAACTGTGCATAATAATAAAAATTAATCAATGTGTTTACTTATTTTTTAACGGTAAGTAAATAATCTTTTTTTGTGTGTGTAAAACAATCCTAATATTATTTGGTCCTGCTGATACACTGAGGTCTCATAATCTTATAAAGCAAAGAGTCAATCTGTGCAAGATTTTGAGCATTATTTACAACATTATAACATTAAATTCACAGTCTCTGTAAACAATCCAAGCAAAAACCAGATTTCTTTTTTTTTTTTGTTTTTGGCCAAACTCCCCCTTTAACAGCAAGTGCGAGACCAGCCATATATAATGTTGTATTTACCTCAGCTTTAATCTTGTTGTCTCCGAAGCATAGATGTTGCAAATATGCTGCCGCATTGGATTGAACTGAGGGAAACTGGTGCTGCAGCATCTGAATGACTTCAGGTAATTCAGGATCTCTCCAGCCGAACTCCCTGTGGAAAAAGAGAGAATATGAGAAAGAGTTTCACACTTGTGTTTTACAGTATGCTATGAAATCTGACTTATACATTGTACACTGCCAGACGTGCACCATTACCGCGAACATCTCTAACTCACAGAGGTTAAAGTGAAATAAATGCCCTTCCAGGAAATGTTACAGGGAAAATGGTTTCCATTATTCTGTTATTTCCTCTGATACAGTGGGTTTGAAGAGGTGGTAGGAGTTTACAATTGTGAATGCCTGAGTGTGTATGTTTCTCTGGGTAAGAACTACTTGATTCGATCTTTTTTATTGATGGTAGAGAAGTTTGACAAAAAGATTGGTTGTACTTAAAGGGTTTTGGGTTTTTGATGATCTAAAGCAGAGAAGCCCAAAGTAGAGCCCACAGGACAAAGTTGGCCCATGCCAACCTTTGATTTGGCCTGCCATCCCATCAAAAAAGAGAGGGAGAATGATGGGAAGGTGATTGGGGCGAATGCCCTTGACAGAGATCATCATTTCGAATTTAACGTAAACCTTTGTTTCTTTGTTTTATTACTGAGCTACAAAAAGGCAACTGAGATTAAACGATTCAATTAAATATTGTAAAGGAATCAGACTTTAAAATGTAAATACTGTCAGCAAACTGCAGACATCTGCAGACATCTGTGAGCAAATGAGTATAAGCTTGACTTGTGTATGCAGCATTGAACTTGTGTCATTTCAATACAACATATAAAAATGATACTGCGTTAGTCAATATGATTTAATACTTTTTTATTTCTAACTATAATTATAATTATATTATTTGTAATTTATAAATAATTTTCTAGTTATTTTTAAACATTACTGAATAAATTAGAAAATTACCCAAGGCAAATTTAATATATACGATTTGGTACATATTCAGCCCATACAGATGTCACTACTTCAATTTCTTTCTTTTGCCGCCGTTCATACTGCGTGGGCAGCGGTAGTTGGTGCGCCATCAGCTTTTGACCGCTGGGTGGCGCTTTAGCCACAGATTTTCAGCTTTGCATTTTCACAATACTAAATAGACGGTTCTGTATGTGTACCTTATGTGATGTGATGCTGTTGGTAAAGATCAGATCAGAGCGAGTTTTTGTGGTACCAAAATCCAGCACTGCATGCAATAAACTCATGCTCAGTCAAGAGAAGTAAAGGTCTAATCACCTAGGACATCAGTCAAATTAATCAACCTCTAGCCAAGAATAAAATAATAGGATATTTTATTATTTTAATATTTCAGACGACAGGTTAGTAATTATCTCATACATGGTTATATTCAAGTCACAGAAATAATAACTTTAATAAATAAAATAAAGTAAAATAAAATCCCTTCTCTGCCAGATATTGCTCTATGGTTTTAAAACCCTTTTCAAACTGTATTGTTTAACTCTGTATCATTTTTTATAACCTCTGTAGATATATTATATTTGAAGGACAAAAATAAGCGCGCAGCCTAGTTGCTTTTAAGATTTATTTTAGAAATGCATTTAGCTGACAGTGCACGCACAGCCACAATACAGAGAGAAAACGAAGCTAAATAATAAATGCTTTAATCTAAGCGAATCAGAAAAAACTTTGGCTAAAACTTCTTGGTTCACAGCAAATCTTTTTAAATGCATTAAAAGGCAAGCGCATATCTTAGCCTTACCCTGAGTTTGTTCACACTCTGCCTGCATTAAGATACATGCTGTATTTTAATATTGCTAATTTTGATGAATTAGCTCTAACTTTTGACAGACAGCTTTTTCTTCTTTTTACGCGGTTATGCGCACATTATATTTCACATGCAAGGTGACTGAAATTAAAATTCAAGTACAAAAGATACTGAGCCATTACTACAAGTAAAAAACAAATCAAAACAACAATTACTTTTCCTCCACGTCCTCATTCCTCCACGTCACCACAGTCTTTGACGGCTTTATTGTTGTGTTCTCCTTTATGCTTTCCTTTTGATATTTGTTTGGAGTGGGGAGCTCCAACCTGCTTTAGGTTTGTTTGGTTGTTCTTTATTTTGTTGTTGGGCTCCCCATCTCTTGTCAATTTGAATTGTTTTGTTGGTTATGTTATATTAATAAATAATTTAGCTGGAGAACTTTGGCCGTTGTTTATTATGTTACGTTGTCTTTTGGTCACGAGTCTTATTTAAGTTAGGGACCGTAACATAATTTATTAACATAAAATACTTTCAAGGAGAACATTTGACATTTCAAAAAAAACTGAACTGAAACTAAATTAATAAAAATACACTTGCAAGACTTAATTTTTGTCCTGCGGCAAAATAGTTTTTATTACACTTTTACTGATCTGCTTGAGGTAGGTCAATTTATTTTTATGCTTTTGATGAAGCAGCATTCAACTTAAGCTCTTTAGACCATGCACCGGACCGTTTCTCAGTGTTTCGCTGCAATGTCTTTAAATAAATAATTATTAAGGCCTATTTTCATTGTTAATTTATATTTCATTATTTGTTTATTATTATGTACAATAATTCAGACATAAAATGAAATAGTAAAATATAATCAACAATGAAAATGTAAATAAAACGTAAATGAAAACATAAATGAAAAAGCTTATTTAATGACCGTAGTCCTATCAAAATAAATCTATATTTAGACTAAAAGACAGCTTTATTGATTTATTTTTACTTATTTAGGCCTTCTTATTTGTTCTGAATGTTTGTGCTTTCACTTTAGTTGTCTTTTATTTCTTCAATTCTACTTTCCAAAATGAATCCTTATTGCACTTATCAAATTTACAGTGATAATAAAGCGTTTTAACAAATTTTAATGATTAATGAATGAATTATAATGCTTTGTTTTATCGTTTCATCTTTATTTATAAGTACAGTGGCATATTTACAGCTGCTGTATAGGCTATTTCTGTCCGTTCGCATCCCGTCCCTTTGTGCCCCCTTCCAGCATATTCACAAACTGAGGTCATAAAAAACACGTTCTTGCCAATTTAAAGTGGCAGCGGTATATGCCACGGCGGTAATAGCCACATTGAACTCTCACCTACTGTAGCTAATCTAGTGTGCTTTTTGGCTTTTTATAGGAAAAAGTTTGGGCACCCTTTATCTAAAGAAACCTTGAACGATAATTATTTACCTTCAGAAACCAGAATAGTCAGAAAATTTTATCAAGAACCAATAAGATTCTGCACTTTTTCATTAAAGTTCAGAGGAAACATTTAACAATATTAAACATTATTAAAAGCAAACAGACATATGTTGGATATATACTTAATAATCGAATGTTATTATGTAATAAATATTAAATGCTTAAAAATGTATATCTAGAAAAGCATACATTAACATTATAAATGATACACATTATTTTGACAGTTTAAATTGGTCAAATGTATTAAAGTGGTTAAAATTGGTCACATGTATTTATGTATAAGTTATCACATACGATATTATTTATAAGTTAAAGGTCTATTTATTTATGTGTGTAAGCTTTAGATTAAATTGGTCGTTTTACGTTCGTGCATGCATAGATTATATAAATTTATATAATAAAAGTATCAAAAGTTGGAAAAAACAAAACAAACTTGACCTTGATTTTCTGAAAGACTTAGCTTACCATTTAGCAACCACCAAACACCCTAGCAACCCCAGTAAGGTCTTGGAAACCTTAGCAATGTTGCTTTTAAATGGGAAACCTAGTTTATATCTTGTTAGTTAATAAACACAACCACTACACACCTTTCATGGTCATTTCTTTGTTTTTGAATAGAATAGAAGCTAAATATTTTTAATCTCAAGAGTCCATCCCAAAGTATGGCAGCTTTTGATAAACACAGGCTCTAAACAAATGCTTTTTATCTCTGCAAGATTGTATTTGTTGGCGATAAGAAGAACCACAGGAGGAATTTGGAGGGTTGTTGGTGTCTAAAGCCCTTAACCTGAGGGCCGGCACTGCTTGAAGGCAGATGCTCTCTCCTGGCTCGCAAACAGAGCGATAAGCATCAGTCTGCTTGCAGTTTGGGACCTGTTCCTCTTGAGAATCAGTCTTCCCACTCACCGGCCCGTAATCAAAAAGAAAACCATCAGCTGATAAGATAAGCATTGTGCTTTTTAATTAATTAAAACTCGCGATTCTCAGTTCAAATGAAATGCCACTCTTGTGCCGTACGGAGTGGTGGGGAAACAGGTTTCACAGGCACTGTGCTAAACGCTGTAAAATGGGGCCAGTTGACACCATCAGAATAGTTTCTTTTCCTTTTCCCCCATCGATGTGCAGGAACTTCACAGGCAGCATGACAGAACTGGGGCAGAAGAAAGAAGTTTTCTATGTGTGTGTACGTGCGAGGAAAGATCAGATATAGCGCAGTCATTCAACACATGATCATACAACCCCGCTTATGCACAAACAGCATATATACACACATACAGAACAGTCACTATAGCTACAAAGATCCAGATCTTCACAAGCGTCATGCGTTTTGAGTTCACATCACACTCACACACAGACTTCACATGCACAACCACAGACAACCAAGCATCTGCTTATATAAAACCCAAAGGTGTACATACTGTATGAATAATAATGGAAGAAATCCATGTTTATGTGATATATTGACATTATATTAAAATATTATATGCTATATTTTGCCTAAACCAACATTATATGCTATACTTTGTGATATATTTTCACATCACACTCCCACACAGGCTTCACATGTACAATCACAGACATCCAATCAAACGCTTGTATAAAACCCAAAAGTGTACACTGCATGAATAATAATGTAATAATTCAGTGTTTACATGAGATTTTGACATTATATTTAAATATTATATGGTATATTTTACCTAAACCAACATTATATGCCATATATTTGTAAAATATTTTCACATCACACTCACACTCAGGCTTTTCATGTAGCCTACAAGCACAGACAACCAAGCATCCGCTTATATAAAACCCAATGGTGTACATACTGCATGAATAATAATGTAAGAAATTCATGTTTACGTGGGATTTTGACATTATATTTAAATATTATATGCTATATTTTGCCTAAACCAACATTATATACTATATCTTGCAATATATTTTCACATCACACTCACACACAGGCTTCACATGTAGCCTACAACCAAGCATCTGCTTATATAAAACCCAAAGGTGTACATACTGTATGAATAATAAAGGTATAATATATATTTAAATACATGTTTATGTGATATTTTGACATTATATTTAAATATTATACCCTATATTTTGTCTAACTTTGCCCCGTGGTGGTTGTCAGTCAATTTAAATAATGACTGATTCAAAGATATTGCATCACGGGTCTCTGGTTCTGTTAGCTTGTACATTCGTTTAGATCTTTTCTCAGCATTTGACATAGTCTCTCACGACATTCTTATCTCACAACTCGCTTCTTTTGGTGTTTCTAACACTGCCCTATCTTGGTTTACTTCTAGCTTGTCTGCTTGTCAATGTTACATCACTATCCACCAGTCTTAGGCCTCTACTGCTTTGGTTTCACACCATATATCTCAGGGTTCTGTTTTCGGGGTTGCTGCCTTAATGTAACATTAGTCTGTCCCACTTTATTTTCAATGGCCTTAACAAATTTATACTTACACTGAAATTACTAATGTGTTATGTTGGAAGATAGGAATACATTTTTACTATTTTTGTATGTTTTTTCATAATCTTTTATTTTAAGACATTCAATGCTTTTTAAAAAAAAAATTAAAATCTTTTATTTTAAGATGCTTTTTGAATCTTTTATTTTAAGACATTTTTTAAGATTTAATTTTAAACACATTATTATGATTTTAAGATTCTTTTATTTGAAGACATTTGCCATTGTTGTTTTAAATCTTTTATTTAAAGACATGTTTAAGCTTATTTTATGTTGTGTAATGCATGTAAATACATAAGTCATTCATTTTTGTAATTCCATCTTTAATTCCATTAAAATTGATTTGGTTTAATTAATTTACCCTTAAACCTACCAATACCACCAAACTTGTCCCTAACCCGGCCCATATCCTATCTCAAGAGCACCAGAAGTGTTCTGCAATACATTATGAACACAGTAAGTACATTGTATTTATTTGATGTAAGTACATCGTAGTTAAGGACCCATTAGTCATTATGGCCATGGCTGTTATGCAGATGACATTCATTCATTCGTTCATTCATTCATTCATTCATTCATTCATTCATTCTCATCCACTTTTCTGGGGCCGAGTCGCTGGGGCAGCAGTCTTAGGAGAGAACCCCAGACTTCCCTCTCCCCTGACACATCCTTCAGCTCCTCCGGGGGAATCCTGAGGCATTCCCAGGCCAGCCAAGAGACATAGTCCTTTCAGCGTGTCCTGGGTCTGAGGCCTCCTCCTGGTGGGACATCTACCAAACCACCAAGATGACACCCAGCTTCATATAAATTCTCCACTTCCCACAATTGCCTTTTGGTGTGTTTTAACAATATAAACACCTGAATTATCAATCATTTTCTCAAACCGAATACTGACAAAATAGATCAACTTCTTGTTGGCTTACAAAAGCATATTGCTGTGCCAACAATGTTGATATTGCTGGTATTTTATTCAGATCTTCCACCGACATTAAATATTTTGGTGTAAAGTTTGATTGCTCTCAATCCTTCCAACAGTACATCACATCTTCTCTCACTAAATCTGCCTTCTTTCACTTCTGTAACATCACTCGCTTAAGTCCCTTACCAAATAAGATGCTGAGTTTTTGGTTAAGGGATTTATTCCCACTAGACTTCATTACAGTAATTATCTTTGCTATGGTGTTCCAAACAGAACAATACATAAGCTACAACATATGCAGAATTTTGCAACCATCACTCCTATTTTGCAGACACTTCATCGGTTACCTGTCTGTTATCATCTTCAATACAAGATACTCCTTATTACTGATAAAGCATGTCATGGTCTCACCGCTCCATACATTGCTGATCTCATTCATTATTACATACTCGCTTGCAGACTTCAAAAGGCATCTTCTGATACTGGTCGACTTGTAATTCCACATCAAAAGTTAGCATCAATTGTTGAATGAACATTTTATGTTTTTGTGTCCACACTTCAGAGTCCGATTTCTAAACACGTTCGTCATCTACCTTCATTGCAACATTTGAAAATATTATCTTGTTTGACTGTTCACTGACTGCATGATTTATTACTGTATGACCATTGAATTCTACCTTATTTACCTGTCTTCTGTTTATTTGTTACTGTAAAGCAACCTTGAGTCTGCAGAAAAGCGCTACAGTTATTATTATTGAGAATTAAGAGCCATATTCCACTATAGGGCTCAATTTACACCACATTTCCAATCAAATCAAAAGTAGACACCAATTACAGGTCTAAAACATTTGAGGTAGTAAAAAACACATTTGCTTAGACTACTTGAAAGTATAAACAGCATATGGCACACAAAACTGGAAACATTTCAGAAGCTTAGACGTCGACATCTGATTAGTAGATTTTTTCAGGATTTCTGGGAGAAGTCTGTTGCATTTTTAAACAGTCCACCTTGAAACAAAGCTGTTTTGATTCCATTATTGAAGAAGACAGACATGTTCAACTAAACATTGGATCTTGGTTAAGTATGCTAATTTATGGCATAGACTCTCTACAAATGAACGCAATATTCTTTAATGATTTACTGATTGCTTTACATATCGGTCAGACTCTCTCTTGGGGTGTCATTGGCAAATGAAAACTGGTAGGGAGTCCAAAACTTCTGCAGTCAAAGTTAAGGCCCTTATAAGACTTATACAGTACATTACAGATTCCAGCTTTTCATAGCTTAACATTGAACAATACATGTCTTCTGGCTGACAGTGATAGAGTGGCATCGTGCAACCGTTTCACATTCACTGTGGGACAAACAATATTAATGCATTGTTTCTGGAATAGGCTTAATCGTGTAAAAGCATGCACATAAACACACCCAATCATACTGTAACACATGCAGTGGTTCAGCGATTGAGGAGAAACATGAACACCAAATTCATCAGCTCCCTCACAGACACACATAATTGGGTGTCAAAGTGGGAGAGACAACACAAGAAGTCTGCAAAGCTAAGCTGTCTAAACATCCAGCTTCTTTTTCTGTGTCCAAACTATCAGTATCGCTTCAGGTAACAGCTGCCAGACTACAGGATCTTTCTCCACCCATAAAATCTAGGAAATGATGGGTCCACTCAAGACGACTGCTGGCAAGGCACTGGGCAATGGCTAATACGAGCGGACAGGCATTGTCATGGCCTCCATCCAAAGGCTTCCAGCCTCCCCTTGCCAGAGGATTATTTTTAGCAGATGTTAATAATGGACTCTCAGTCATAATCATTGTGGCCGTGTAAGTGAGAGGTGCTGTAAAGTGAAACTGTCCCTGTGATTCCTTTAATGGCCATTAAGTAAAATAACAGGCACCCGGCAACATCATCATGCATTTAAAGCCATTAATACAAGTACTTAAAGCTGCCATAGTGAATAAAGCCCATTTAATCTCATGCCAGTTTGCGGTCAGACTCGGGAGTTCATTGACAAAGCTGATTTATCCCACTTCAATCAATACCTCCGACTGATTGTCTTACAACTACATGAGTCCCAAAAGGCAAAGGAGTAGTAAATAACTGGCACAGAGACATTAACTGAAATGTAATCAAGTCTGCTGCAAGAATTTAAAGGGCTTCATTGGTCATATGGACTTTACACTCTGAAAACAAAGGTATCAAATGGGGATTTCACAGTAATTCCATAGAAAAAAAACACTGGTTTCCCAAAGAAGCTTTCAGTGAACACTTTAAGAGTCCCTTTAGTAAAAATCAAGGCAATTTCTAAGGAATTTGCCCAAACTATTTGCAAATTCATCCGTCAATACTGTGTACTGTGAATTTCCTCCTAAAGGCACTGATATACTTTAAATAAAATTGAAGAACAAACTGGTGAAGTTTATTTAATAACTATTTTCGAGAGTAGCATGTGCTTATGATTGATCACAGCTGGTTCGCATTAGCTAACGCATGATTTACCAATCGGATGATTCCTAACTCACTATAAATAACCAGAGTTTCTTAATTCAGTTATCTTCGCCTTGAAGAATCCCCCCTTCCACCCCTTCTTCTTCTCCTTTCCCTTAATAGGCTGGCACGGTGGCCCAGTGGTTAGCACTGTTGCCTTACAGTAAGAACATCACTGGTTCAAGTCATTAACAGGTCATTCGACGTTTCCATGTGGAGTTTACATGTTCTCCCCATGCTCACGTGGGTTTCCACCTGGTTCTGCGGTTTCCTCCCACAGTTCAAAGACATGAGACCAATCCAAATTGGCACTATAGTCAAGTTCTTAACCAGCATTATATATCTCCATAGAATAATCATTTGCTATGTGTAAACTTTTGAAATTACATAATTGCGATGTCAAATGTGATTTTGGATCATACCACATCTGTCACGGTTGTTTTTGCACACTCCTGAGTGTCTCTTTGGTCACATGGTTTTGTTTTGGTGTTCCACGTGTATCTGTTACGTCAATGTTATGTCATGTGCTATGGCAGAGCTTCTGCTGTTCTGATTAGCCTGCTGGCTGCGGCCGTTATCTCGGCCATATCTGGACAGCGTTCCTTTTGCCTTTTGTCTCTCGTCAGTTAGTTGTGGTTGTTCATGTATTTCTGTCTGTTGTCAGTACTGGCCTGGATTATATTCTGGACTCCAGGGGCCTCATGTATCAACGCTGCGTACGCACAAAAACTTTGCGTACGCCAGGTTTCACGCTCAAAATCGCTCACGTTTGGATTTACTAACGATGAACTGAACGTGGGAATGTGCGCACCAGCTTTATGGCAGGCGTACGCACATTTTTTGTGCGTGTCTGTTTTATTTCCATTGGCGACTCCTAGAGGCAGTTGTTAAATTGCACTCTACAAAGTGTCTGAGCCGTGCAATGGCAGCTGTATGAGACGGGTTCAACTAGCAGGTACATAAGGTTTCCATACCATACAGTTGACCAGCTAAACATTAAAGCGCAATTTGCAGCGGTCGCCTGTTTTCCCAATGTAATCTGAGCTATCTACTGCACGCACATTGCTATAAAGACACTATCTGAAGATGAATTTGCATTCGTGAATCAGAAACATTTCCATTCAATAAATGTGCAAATAAAATATGATGCACAAACTTATTGATTCCTACTTGTCTTTTTCGTGATAAATAGTTGGCAAAATCTGATATGTAGCGGGGGAAAAAAGAAGAAAGAGTTCATCAGACGCTGGATTCGAACCGAGTTCATGCTCGAACGTGTCAAAACATGTTGGCATGCGTCTTATGAGCTGCGCCACTGAGACTGTTTCGAATGTTGCAACATTTTACACCTATAAACCACTCTATTTTTTTCTTTTGTTGTTAATTCTGGAGAACAAACTTGCAAATAACACCGCTTTTTTCCATTCTACCTCCGAAAGCAGCACCTCCAATTCACATTCTGTTCAAAGTTTCTCTTTTTGCTTGATTTTTTTTCTGCGTACGCACATTTACAGCTTTGTGCGTACGCAATGTTTTAGTATGATTTCCACGCAAGTCTTCGTACATGAAGCCCCAGATCTGCTACTCTGTTCTACAGTCTGAATTCCATTCCCATCTATGAGTGACCACTCTAGTACTCTAGTAAGTTTTATTTATTTCTGTTTTAACTTTTTTCCTTGTTATTTGACTCACAGTCAATAAAGTTTTACTTGCAATTGGATCATTACTTGTATATATTTCTAGCCATGACAACATCCTTTGAATTTGTAGCCTGTATTGTGTACACATACCAGAAATCCCAAACAGTGTCTGTTTACAGTAAATTGAAAACAATGTAAAGATGTTGTACAATTGATGTTTGGCATGCAGGGAAAGGCTATTTGTTTGCCAGATGTTTATGAAAGTGGTCTTCTCACAGAAGGGTACACACAAACAGCACGATGCATTTACAACCCCACCTACTTCAGAGCATGGGTGGTGGAATGTTTAAAAACAGTATACCATCACTTAACCTTTTCTAACTTGGGGTTTCTAATGTGGTTTCAAACCACTTGCTATAGTTACAATCCAATCTCGTCTAGTTGTGGGATGGTGTTTCAAAGATAATTGGAGAGGTTATGTTGGTTCCATGACACATATGAGAGTGACGATTAAAGTGGAGTGAGTGTAAAGTAGGCTCGCTTGTAGGAGCTGTGTGAGCAAACCTCACCATCTTGGTCTCAAGAAGACCTTAGCCCTTAGAGACCTCAGCCTTTAGAGTCCTTGTTAGTGTGCCTGCCTTCAATGCCTTCAATGCTGGTTCCATCTCCCCTTGAGGTGCTAAGATTTAAGGGGGTGTCTGTAATGGAGGCCAGCTAGTATGTACTGTGTCCAAAAACTGCAATCTCCTTGCCTCAATTTATGCATTAATAACTGACACTGGAGACTTGTGTCTTTTGAGCCATTGTAAGTGTTACCACCTTCAATACCAGGCATGCTGGTTTGATCTCTATTTTTGATGGTTTGAATTGTACCGAAGAGGTTTTATTGACGGTGTGACCAGGATGGGAGTGAGGTTTAGGTGTTTAGGTGAGCAACTGACAGTAGCACCACCCACACTCCTCACCACTACCGACCTGACCAATCACAGATATTGCATTTTGCGTATATAAATATAATTTTTCGAGAGGTGCACATCAGCGAAGGCTATAAATCAGCTTTTAGTTTGCGCATATATCCAAAATTCTGAGGAACGGATTTGAATAATTTGAGGTTGAGTAAATGGGTAGTACACTTTCTTATTGAGGCCAACATCTCTTTATGATGACTATTTATTTATTTTAAACTATTTATCATCCCCACCTATTAATTAAGAACCAAATTTAAACTTGATATGTCAATTTTGCAGACTGATAATGATAAACCATTGTTTAAATAAACAATTAATTATTTATATTTGGATTAAAGATCTAAATCACAGTTCAAGTCAGCTTTAAAGAGCTCTGCATAATCTAATAGGAGCAAAAAGGGTCTAATCTAGTGAATGTATTTTTATGACTGATTGTTTGTTGTCCCTTGTTCCACTGGCTATATCAAACAAGTGTGGTGCTGTGTGACAGTGTACTGTAGACATTTAGGTCCATATTATATCAAGCTTCTCTAAGACTTAAGTGTTGAAAATTCAGAAAATTTATTCCAACTTACAAAATTTCTTAAAGCTTAGAATCACCCTTACTCCCTCAGCTATTTAAGAGAGCTTGAGAGGTCTCTCAAGTGGTTAGGAGTGTCAGTAGGGACTTGTGGTGGCAGTGTGGGGATAAAAACTCTGCAAGACAAAATTTCCAGTAACCTTGCTGACTGAATAGTAATGTACTGAAAAGGTGACAAAAGTGGTGCTCATGATTAAACTTCTACTTTGCAAAAATCAGCAGCCGGATGCTGATTCACTGTTTGGCACTTTCTTTGTGCAATGGCTTATTTTCTTATGCGTCTCTGCTTGAGTGTGTGACCACAAATACTGACATCTCCCTCCTATGGTGTGCTGGAAGCTGGAATAAAAAAGTACAGCCTTATGCCAGTTGTCCTTGTTGCTTTAGTGCAGTAGATAAATAATGATTGATTTGTTTTTAATTATTTATATTTATTTGCTTTATATTTGCATTTTACAGGAGTCCTGTGGATAATTAAATTCTGCTGCAGCCAGCACAAACATAACAGCCCACATATCCACATTCACCTGTGAAATCATGTCCCATTGCATCAAGTTGCAGATCTTTAATTTGGAGACAGAGATGATCATTCGAAAATCTTTAAGGATAAGAATGATGTTTAATGTCTGATGCAAGGAGCTGATGAGCAACTATGGTCCAGAAGGCAGCAGAGTTTGGCTTTAACACTGATCAAACACACCATAACAAGCTAATCAGTGGCTTCAAGATCCCTAGAATGGGTTGGAGCTAAACTCTGCAGGACACTGGCCCTCCAGGGCCAAAGTTGACCATCCCTGATTTAAACAGAGCAGGCATCATCATTTGTCAGCCACTTGAGGTTGGTCACACCACCACTAACAAAAAAGTGTTAGAAAACAAGTATTTTTTTTTCTTTCCAGTGTTGTGTATATCCAATGTCATGTGTATATTAATGTATATACAGTAATATTATCTTAAATTCCTTATTGTCAAATGTATTCACAAGTTGAAGAGATGATGCCAACTATAGAGGACTTCTAGAGGTCTCCATAACCCTAGAACAGGCCATTTCCTATGGAGTGGAGAGCATGAGACTGATTCCTGAAAGACCCCTGTGACAAACAAGTCTCTGCATGGAGCCCGTGGGCCAGCCTGAACACCCGCGGGTGCCTTAAGCCTGGTTTATACTTCTGCATTGAGTGATCGGCGTGACTCATGGCATATGCAATGCTCGTAACCATGCATTTATACTTCTGCATGCTGTTTGTGTTTCTCTGTGGTAACACTTCCGAAATGCAGGCTGGCAGTAGATGTTTATGTTTCTCTGTGTTTCTTTGCTATAGTGTTTAGTTTTTTTTTAACGCTTCCTTAATGTACAAGTGGTTAAAATTTTCTCATTTTGAGGCAGGAATCTACGGACCTGCAGCAAATTCGATCATAAGGTAAACACAAAACAAGTTTCCATCTAGATCTCCATTACGACACTTGACACTTGTAAACGCTCACTCCACCGGGCTCGCAGCTCTGCACAAGAAGTTTGGCCAGAGGAGAGAGGGCCATGCCCAACTGATCCTGGTCTGTCTTAAAGTTTTTTTTCCTTCACTTTCGTCAATTGGTGAAGTTTTGTTACTTCCCACTGGCTTGCTTGGTTTAGGACTTGTGGAGCTGTGCATCAATGGATTTGCTCTTCAGTGTTTAGACTTTTAGCAGTGAAAATTAAACCACACTGACAATTTCAATTTACTAGAACTTCTATGTTAAGCTGATTTGACAAATCTACATTGTAAAAGCGCTATAAAAATAAAGATGAATTGAACTGAATATTATTCAGAAAAGGTTGTTAAATGAATAGTACTCAGTGATCGGTCCATGCCTATGTCATCACCCAAAATCCTGTTTGTGGCACTGCTGTGTCATGAATTGTGAATCACCTCTAAAAATCAGACACTTAAGATTTACTCCTACACTTCACTTTAAATTACATCTGACCGCTGCTTTGAGACAAGAATTTTTATTTTATTTTACTCTTAAGTCAATTTTTAGCACTGTTTTTATGCGTAATTCTCAGAAGCTTGATAAATATGAGCTCTGATAAGCATGTACGGACAGGTGTTTCAGCTATGTCCGGAGGTGGGACAAGCTTTAATAGGTTCAGTACAGTACTGCTGTAGATCAATATACATGTAGACATTTGAGGTTTACATTTTTATTTTTCAAGAAAATGACAGACCTTTTTACTAGACCTTTACTAGACAAAGATTTTTGTTCCCTGGTTTGGAATGCACAGAATTTATAAAGCTGCAATGTACGCTTTCCTTTACATATATTTGAAGAAAAAAATCACTATATTGAAAATAAAATTTTGGACTGTTTTCCTAAAAGTCTTGATTTTATCCTCTAATAAAAAAGACATGAGCATCCTGGATGACATGAGGATGAGTAAATGATCAGGAAATTTTTATACTGGAGTAAACATATTATATAGTCACTTATTTTTTTAATCAATTATCAATAAGGTGTATCAAAAGGATTACTGACAAATAATTGATCATTGATTAGTCATTAGTTTCCCTCATTCAAGCTATTTCAATTGCAATGGATCAACTAGAGTGTACGAGTTGTATTACAACAGAACAGCATACTGATTAATCAGACATCATTACTGAACCACACTTAAGTCTTCTACAATGAGTTTTTAATAAGATAAGAGTCCAGCTACATTACACAGACGACCTGATTTATAGATAAGCTGGAGGAAGCCAAAGAAACGAAATGGTGATCCATTGATGCCCTCTGAAATAGGAAAAAATCTCCTGGGTAATGATCAAATTTCTTCTCAAGAGCGAGGGGTGGAATTTGATTTTAAATGAGGCAATTAACAGGCCAGAGTTCCTTAGAGAGCCACCACACTCCATCATAGTTGCTCCAGAGAAAGGATGGTAGAGAAACGAGAGTGATGGTCATACTTGTTAATGATGACAACAATTCAATGTATAATGGACAGATGAGATAGTGACTATCTGTCTGTCTGTCTGTCTGTCTGTCTGTCTGTCTGTCTGTCTGTCTGTCTGTCTGTCTGTCTGTCTGTCTGTCTATCTATCTATCTATCTATCTATCTATCTGTATCGTGTATTCACATGCATTAGAATCACACACCAAAAAAGACATGTTTAAAGGAATAGTTCATCCAAAACTGAAAACTTTATTTGTTCCATTCCTGCAAAACCTTCATTCTTCTGTTAAACGTGAAAGTAGGTATTTGGAAGAAAGCTGAAGACCTGTAACCACTGACTTCATAGTATTTGTTTATCATAGATACAGATTTTCAACTTTCTTCAATATATCTTCTTTAGTGTTTAACAGAATTTGAGGGTTAGTCAACCACTTGTAAATGTTAGTAAATGCTCACTTTTGACTGAACTGTCCCTTTAAAGCAAGAATGATTTGATTACAAAGTGAAAAACTCGAATAACAATTTTTTTGTTATGTTAAATCTTACGTTTTCATAAAACTTTGCAAAAAAAAAGAAAAAAAAAACTGACCATTAACAGATTTTTGGACCACAAAAGGAGAAATAATAATTATTAAAAAAGGTTCTGGGTTGTTCAAATAATGGCAGTTAAAAAGCATCAAGCTTGGAGAAAAGGCACAGACGTATCACAGAGGGGTCCAGACACACACTGCATTTTCCAAGTGTTTGGGGGCTTTACAGCAGGCTTTTGTGAAAACCAAAATGAAAAGTTATATATTATTTACTAAAAGACCTGACCTTGTCTCTTGGTCTATGTGCACAACTGTGCATTCAAGAAACTCTAATAACGTGGCTCACTCAGAATGACATACGAGTGCACTGTTTTCATAAAAATCAAGATTAATGAAAACTTGCCATGAAATAAAATGCCTACAAATCGACCACAAAGTATTTTTGCAGTTAGAGTGCAATTTCCTAGAATGTAATTTTTGAACTTTTCTTGCATAAAAAAGCTGTAACAATGCTTAAAAAAAGTAGATGGCTTGTTTTGTGCCAATATTTTTTATTCATCTTGATTTCTCACAACTTTTGTGTTTTTCCAAGGCAAACTGCAATGCTGAAAGAACAGCAGCCAAGGTCAGGATTTTTGTTAAAAAATAAATGAAATTTCAGTTTTTTTTTTCTTTTTCTTTACAAAACCTTTTTTTAGGTTCACACCACTCCCAGAATACTTGAAATATTGTACAGGGCATGTTTCACACTATCATTCTATAATACTTTTAAACATTTTTAGAAAGCTTTTTTTAAAAAGCTTCATGCTGGTTGCTGTTCAATACGTGGACAAGTGCAATTTCATTTTAGAAGCATCAGGGCAAAAAGAGGATGAGTAAATTCTAACTTGTTTTAAATTTTTTGGTGAATTATTCCTTTAAATTTATCTTTATTTATTTAAATTGGAATACAAAGACTGTAAAAATACAGTCTCTCCACACCACCACCAGTGTGCAGCATCCACTTGGATGATGGGACGGCTGCCGCAGGACAACGGCGCCAGTGCGCTCACCACACACCAGCTATTAATGGAGTGGAGAGACAGTGATAGAGCCAATTCAGTGGATGGGGATGATTGGGAGGCCATGATCGTAAGGGCCGATAGAGGGACTTTGGCCACGACACCAGAGTTACACCCCTGCTTATTTCACGAAAAGTGCCATGGGATTTTTAATGACCACAGAGAGTCAGGACCTCGGTTTAACGTCTCATCCGAAAGACGGCACCCACTGACAGTGTAGTGTCTCCTTCACTTTTACTGGGGCATTAGGACCACAGGTTGAGCACCCCCTGCTGGCCTCACTAACACCACTTTCAACAGCAACCTAGTTTTCCCAAGTGGTCTCCCATCCAGGCACTGACCAGGCTCAGCCCTGCTTAGCTTCAGTGAGTAACCGGTCTTGGGCTGCAGGGTGACATGGTCTTTTTGATGGTCTTCACCTCAACTCTTCAACTCGATTGAATGGGCGTTATCAGTGGTTAAGAGATGATAGACATGGACCATGGGGCTCAGAAGGCTGTTATCATCCATCCACATGGTTAATCAGCTATACTAATAGAGAAGACACCAGATGCAGATCTGTTTTTACATTACTGTGACGGTTGGGTTTAGGGTTGGGGTACTGTTAGATGTTAATAAAATACAATTAATGGGAAATTTACTAAATAATATAAATAATTATCCTTAACTTCTGGCTATATGTCATTGATTTACCATGCGGATGGATGATAACAGCCTTCTGAGCAAACCAGTAGGTGCAGAAGGTCCCTACTGGACCATATTAATCAGCTGATAACCACTGATAAAGGCAATTAACATTCAAATTAGAGGTTTTAAGTCATTGAATGCATTAATATGCATTAATTAACAAAAGCATTGCTTAAAGAAACAAATCACTCTGTTAAATTTCAGTTAAATTTTCAGCATCAAAAGTTGTCAGAGGTCCCATAATGCATCAGAAATGTAAATAAATTGAAAACACCTGTGCTTTATGAGCTATACAGGCATCTATTACAGTAATTAACTGCTCTGTAAACAAACAACCCAAAAAAAAAAAGAAAAATTGTTTTCCTTTCATCGGGATTCCTGCTTAATGGTGGTAAACTTCTGTCAAGTTCATGAGGCTATGATCTTGAATTAACCTACAGGCCTCCAACAATCTTGGTATTCTAATCAGGAAGATAGTGTCACAATTAAAGAGTCAAACTCCTTGTCAGTAATTTAATTAAGACTGGTGCTATGCCATGTTGCATACTAAAAGCTGTTACCCAGGTGATATGACTTTAATAAATCCCTGCCTGCATGACAGCCAATGGAAGCTAAAGTTGTACTCTCTAAAGACCCGTGTGTCTTTGCTCGCTCGACTGTAACCGCCAACAAATACGGTGACAGAACCGGTCCAAACTCCACTTCACACCATCAAACCTGAAATAATTAGGCTGCGCAACAGTGAACGGAACGAAGGGCCGTCAAGAAGTCGTTGCCTTTTGTCACACAATTATTACTAATGTGACATCACATCAAAATAAGGCGACATGCCGCACAATGAGCTCTTGGTTCACTTTAAAAAGTAAGAAGGTTGAGGCAGAGGTGTGAGTGAGGCATTTCAGTACTGGTGATGTTCACTACTAGAGCTGATCTTGGATAGAAATCACATCAGATCTGCACAGAATTACATTCTCATTTAAAATTATCAGCTGTACCACCTTTCAATGTTCACTTTAAAAAGGGATAGCTCAGCCACAGTTGAACATTTGCTGTTAATTTACTCGCCCTCAGGCCATCCAAGATGTCCGTGACTTGTTTTAGTACATTAAAAAGGTTTTCTTTTTTTGCTGAAAAGCTGGCCTTTGGCATATCAGTGCCTTAAGCCCCAGTCAGATCACACGATTTTTATTGTCAGTTACGAAAGTCACTATGTCAGATTATGCAATTTTTCTTGATAAAATCTTATCTTGTCGTGGGTAACAAATGTGCCTTCACGATCAGTCCTGTGATGTCTACGACAAGCTTTATTTCCCAAAGCAGTCACAAAAGTTGCTACTGTATAACAATATTTTGTATCTCAATTTAAATTTTTAAAATCTAGTTTTAGTCTCAATAAACACTAATGCTTGCCGCAAGTGAGGCAGAGAAAATGAAAGCACACAAGGAGCAGCAAGGAAAAATCAGATGCTCAAGATGTAATCTTTAAAATAATGACTTATTATAAAATAGCAAATATATGACAGAGGTTTGTGATACAAGCACAGTGAAGCATTTATTAAATCCTTATTTTCCACAGAGTGAAACAAATCATCCACCCGTATAGTTGAGTAGTGCACAGGCAGAAACAAATATATAATAAGTATATTTTTCTTTCTTTTCTTAGATTTTTTGTCTTAGTCCAAATATCTAAAAATTCTTACATTAAAAAGCATTTCCTAAGCAAGCAAAACATCTGCCAATGGGGTTAGCAAAATAATCTTGTTTTTCCTTTTGACAAAAGTTTATTTTGCTTAACCCATTGGCAGATTATTTTGCTAGTTTTAAGGAAAAACTCGCTTAATATTATCATATTATTTCTTAAAACAAGACAATATGTTTTGCTTGTCTAGAAAATGCTTCTTGATTTAAGATTTTTTAGATATTTGGACTAGAAACAAGACAAAAAAAATCTAAGTAAGAAATACTTTTGCAGTGTATTTGTGGCAGTCTGTCAGATAAAATGGCTTAAAACACTTTACTATTTTACAAAAGATAGATTAAGTTTGCAAAACCAATGATTGACCTTATCCACCCGAGACCCACCCATAAGTAAATATGCAGTATATTTTTTTGATTACCTGCATTAACTCCAGCAACCACTAAGATTATTTGCTCCTATTGCCCAGTGTCACTCACGTTAACAAGAAAAAAAAAAAAAAAACATTCTAGACTTTCTGCAATGGTGTCATTAGGTCTCGCAGGCATGATATTGGTTGTTGTAAACTATGCCACATTACACAAGAAGAAATCTTGTGTCACGACGCTCATTTGTCGTTTACGAATCACCACAATACCCTACATCAAGGAAATCATGCTAAAATCATGACAAATTTGTATGATCTGACCAGGGGTTTACATGCACTTTGAATTAAAAATAAAAAAGCATACAGGTAAAACAAAATTTAAAAGGATACAAAACAGGTCCACATATGCACAAGTGTACCTTTCACAAAACACTACTTTGTTAATTTCAAGGTGTACCATCAATCTTTCGATAAGATACCACCCTAGTGACAGATTTTATACCTTTATTTCTGAAAGTGTACCAATGGTTCATGGCAATACACTGAGCTCTTATAAAGTGAAATGATTTGTCTGTGGAAGACAATGAACGTTGTCACCACTAATACAATTACAACCATTACATTATTACAAAATATATAAATATTTAAAAATAAATAACATATTATTTTTATGTATACATTGTATTCAGATTCAGAAATTCCTTAATAAGTTTCTTAAAATTACAAAGACAAATTGGTTAACAGGCAATTTCATTTATGCTATATAAAATTCTGTAACAAATATAGAGATTTATTTTATTTTAATTTTTAACAAATGTTTTGTATGGTAAATTTTCATAGCACACTATATAAGAGACAATCAATTCAGTGTAAAAATGGTTACATGTAATGTGGTGAATGAAGTCTGGTATCAAGTAAGAGTCACATGAGTTACTGCAGTGCACACATGGCCTACGACATTCTACTGATCTTATTCTTCGCATTTGAGTGGGCGCAGCCTTTTGAATCTCTTTGGCTCGAGACTTCCAGTTTCATACACTTCCTTTCATTTTTAGACGATAAAAACAGCTTGTTACACTGCTTAATGTTGCAAACTGGTATTTTCTTATTATAATCCTCTGCTTTGTCTGTATAGTCATGGACGCATCTGTTCGAGAGTAATTAGTTTGACCATTTTCTGCTCTTTATTATTCCTGGTCATTTCTCCCATAGGCTGAATCGGAAGATCTAAAACAAGCGCAAAAACAAACGCACTTCAGCATTTTAGAATGAGGTCAAAAGACATGATATGTGATCATACGTGCAAGTTGACCCAGACCACAAAACATATTGGACTTATTTGAATTCTAAACAGAATGTTAAATGTTAAACCTACATGGAGAAGGAGAAATAGTAAGGCAGACTCACTGAGTCATAAACTGTCATACAGTATGTGGTTTTACAGAGCTCAATGACTCTGCCCGACTGATGATATAACCAAACTATTTGCTATATGTGACCCTGCACCACAAAACTACAAGTCATAAGTGTATTTTTAAATCACATTACATCTAAATACATGAGTTTTATAGTGATATATTCTCTGTTAGAATAATATATTATTAGGCCTACTTTATACAACTATTAGATCATCTAAAATCTGAGGGTTAAAAAATTCCAAATATTGAGAAATTTGCCGCTAAAACTGTCCAAATTAAATGTTTAGTATTTGAGTTTTGAAATATTTACAGTAAAAAATGTACAAAAATATCTTCATGGAACATAATATTTGAACGCTTTTTAGCATAAAAGAAAATTCTATAAACTTCATACAATGCTGTTGCCAAAAATATACCCATGCAAACATGAGAATGTCTTGGAGGAGTTTTTGTGATACAGGGTCACCTATATAAAAAAAGAACAACAACAAAAGCATGTTCCTTATAATCAGTGTTGAATATGCAAACAATGTACAATGTAGTGTTATTTTGGTTCATTACCTTGATAACCCAAATAAATTGTTGAGAAGATCTATTTGTGAGCACCTTAATGACCAAAAAAACTCAGCACAGAAAGGTAAATGAGAGGATGCACATCGAGAGGTCAGGCTGCATGGCATGAAACATTAAATGAGTGTCTGTGAAAGCCTGGCATGGATGATCTCTGGGGTCTGTGGAGCGTCAGATCTGCTCCATCAGCCTCAGTTCCACAATGCTGGTGAAAACGATCACGACGCAATTGTCAGAGGAACGGCGTCTCCTGAATCTCTGAAGACTGCCTCCATGGTAGATGGGTTTGTTAGGATGTTCTGGAAGCTGCGTCGGGGTATGATTCTCTCTGACTCATGTGATGAAAGATGACAGTTGTTCTTGGGACGCTTCCTTTAGAGCCTCGAAGGACAGACTTCATTCAAGGACATACGTGTCAATTAAAGGTCCCCTGAAGTGCCTTGGAGTGCACAGTTTTGTTCAATGTGTAACATCATTTCAACTGAAGCATGAAGACAAGGCAGGGCATACCGGGTAGCACCTCTCAAAAAATGTAAATAAAATAATCAAATAGCCAATAGCATTTTGCTTATTTTACAGTTCGGCCATTTAGAGTCTATGAGCTGAAGCACATCTGACTCATGACTGCCACAGTCTACTGCTCTGCTATAAAATACAGCACTCAGTGTGGAATTTAAATGGTCTCATATATTTTGTGGCCTGCGTCAACTAGCACATATGATCAAGTCCACAGTGGAAAGAATATCTTTTCTGAATCACTTATCCTTATATTGTGCACTGTGTGCCATTCAACAAATGTGATCCTGGCCAACAAAACCAGTCATAAGTGTCTATTTTTGAAACTTAAATTTATACATAAAATTAAAAAATCCGAATTAATAAGCTTTCCATTGATGAATTTGTTTTAAACATAAAGCATTGCATTAATTTGCATAGATGTTTTATAGTTTATAAAATGAATGCCTCAATTTGCTGTTGAGTTATCATGTCAAAATCAAGTAAATCATTAGAATGGTTTGTAGGCTATTTTAAACATGGATCTTTTATAAGAACTATTATCATAATTTCTTCCAAATGGAAGAGAGTTGGTTTGTTGGTTGTATTCCATAGCCTTCCCCAGCCTTACACACTATTTAATTTGAATTTCGTATGTGTTCTTTTGTTCAGGCTTAAATGCCATTAATTAATTAGTAAAATAATTCTTCGGTTAGTTTTAGAAGGACTAATCGGGGAACAAATCATTTGATTTCTTAATTAATTATTAAAATTTAACATTAATTAAAACAAGGATATGCATTAATAAGATGTGGTCATTTAATCAAATTTGTAATTCAAACATTGTTCAGAGCTCCGTAGTTTAAAATAGGCTTAAGGCTGATTTATACTTCTGCGTCAAGTGCACGCGTAAGCTCCGCGCAGCCTACACGTGGACGCATAGCCCACGCTGTGGCCGTCGGAGTCACTGACACGCACCTCTCAAAAAAATTTACTTACACGTCGCAACAAAGCGTAGCGCCAGCTCTGTGAGTGGTCGGCTTGGTAGCACTGACGGGTGTGGGTGTGACCAAGAGCCACCCGAGTCCGTTGGAGCGACTGTTTACAAGTGTGGAATCTCGTGAAGGAGCTCCAGATTAAAAAAAAAAAAGTGTTTACCTAGGTTAAAGTTGTTGCATGTCCGCCGATTCCTGCCTCAAAATGTGCAAGGTTGAACTACTTGTCCATAAGGAAGCGTTCAGAAAAAACAGTGAAGAAACTCGACACACAAGAACATAAACACCTCACTGCCAACTGGCGTTTCGAAAGTGTTATTGCAGAGCAACAGAAACAGCGTGCAGAAGTATGAATGTACAGCTACGTGCATTGCATGCGCCGTGGGTCACTCCGATCACTTGACGCAGAAGTACAAACCAGGCTTACCAGTCAGTTAAACTATAGTATAAGATGACACACACAGCTGTCTAAATAAATAGGCTATAAAATACACAGTTGATCACCTATGCCAGGGAGGATCAAACTCGGTCCTGGAGGGCCACTGTCCTGCACAGTTTAGTTCCAACTTCCTTCAACACACCTGTCTGGAAGTTTCAAGTATTCATAGAAAGAGTTAGATTAGCTGGTTTAGGTGTGTCCAATTGGAGTTGAAACTAAACTTTGCAGGACCGCTAACCCATTGACCATGCCTAGTGGAGTGTCACACTGCACAGTTCCACTCACATGCTCTAGCTGCTACAGTATATGTGTTTAGTATGTTTACTATGTTACATAACTGCCACCTACTGGTCATGTCTTTCTTGTGTTTTGTGCTGTGCCGTGCAGTACTGCAGCACTGCATGTGGTCACATTCATTCACTGCACAATCTCAGTAGCCACATCTGTATGTTGCACAATAGGACATGGACATGACTATTTGAAAATTTTGAATCTAAGGGATAAAAAAATGTAAATACTGAGAAAATCATGTTTAAAGGTTAAATAAAGTGGAATTCACATTCACAATCAAACATTGAGTTTAGTTTGAGTTTCAAAACATCATGAAAAAAGATCTTTACCTAATATACTAATAATTTTTGACTTAAAATAAAAGTTGATACATGGCAGCAAGGTGGCTCAGTGGTTAGCACTATCACCTCACAGCAAGAAGGTCGCTGGTTCGAGTCTCAGCTGGGCCAGTTGGCATTTCTGTGTGGAGTTTGCATGTTCTCCCCGTGTTTGCATGAGTTTTCTCTAGGTGTTTCAATTTCTTTCACAGTCCAAAGACATGCGCTATAGGTGAATTGAATAAACTCAATTGGCCGTAGTAAATGAGTGTGTGTGTGTGTGTGTGTGTGTGTGAATGTGAGGGTGTTTCCCAGTAATGGATTGCAGCTGGAAGGGCATCCACTGTGTAAAACTTATGCTGGAATAGTTGGCGGTTCATTCCGCTGTGGCAATCTCCAATAAATAAAGGGACTAAGATGAAGAAAAATAAATGAATGAATAAAACTTTATAATTTTGACACATTCAATAGCCAAAAATATACCCATGCATCAGAAAAGTGTTTTGTGGTAAAGGGGCACATATAGACATTTGCAACTGTGTCTAACGGACTTACTTTTGAGTGCTCTAGCTGCTTATGTGCTGGCTGTAAATGTGTGTGTGCAGTGCATTTTCCTATTCAGCACTTTCTATAGATAGGTGAGTGTACATGCACACATTGGCTTTTTCAGGTTTCCTCCCCTCCTCCTCAACAATTAGAGTTCTGCCTTTATTTACTTACCACTCGCTTGTTTAAACCCCATTTGTGTTTCTTTCTTCTGTTGAATACAAAAGAAGATACTTTGAAGAATGCTGGTTGCTGGAACCCATTGACTTCTACATTTTTTTCCTACTTTGAAAGTTGATGAGTGCCAGCATCTTTCAAAATATCTTCTTTTGTGTTCAACAGAAGAAAGAAACTCATAACAGTTTAAAACCACACAATGGAGAGTAAATAATGAAGTCATTTACAATTTAGGTTGTACTAACCCTTTAAGCTTCGAATGTGTATATCTCCTTGTGTTTAGCTTGTGTTAGCTTATAAATAAACTAAACCTAATATACTGATACTGACACAAAAAATTATTACGGGGGACTTCAAAAAGGAACGAAAAGATAGACAGAAATGTGTGCAACTGTGAAAACAAGAAGTGGGCGGTCAGTAGATATGAAGCTAAGCCTATTTATACAGGAAAACATCAAGTGACAATGTGAAAACACACACGCACAGAGGTGATGAGTGAACACCGTTAGCCGGTGACATAGTGCTCTTCAGAGACAGTATCCAATTAAAACTGGATTTACTCTGATGAGCGTGGGAGTTGATTTCTGAATAGGTGGTACAGGTCAGGTTCGGATAATTATGCTAACATATACACAGACACATTCACAAATAATGAGATACACCTACAGTACAATAGTTGTTCATTGATCTATCACACTACCCACAATCTACAACCTATCCTGTAAACATAGTCTGATGGGAACAAGAACATGTGACACAAATTCACGAGTATGCTCTAATTAATACTGTATAAATATGCATATGATGTATGTGTGTATACACATACGCAATTGAAAATGTATTAGTAAGGAATAGAGTAAGTGTTTGACCACATAGAAGAGGTAATTTAAATAAAGATTTTTCTAAACAAGAAACATTTTGGATTCACAAACTTAATTGGCGGACCCCAAATGGCATGAACGAAGAAACAGAATTTTAGCTTTTTCTTTAGTGAACTGTTGATGGAAGTCATCTTTAAAGAGTGCCTACTATGCATTAAAAAGGTAATATTTTGGTTTTCAACAACCGGTCTGATATGAATGCAAGGTCAAAAAACACCATTATCATATAGCATGCATTAATTTTTACCTTATTATCCCAATGACTACCATATGATTAATTCAGTGATTTATTGCATCTGTGTGACTTGATTCAACTGGGATCTGCTACAGTGTTTGTCATCTTCTTTTTACAGTGTTTTTGGGCAGGGCTGGGGTTTCCATTTTGCCGGGTTTGCGTATGCAACAAATGGCTGGAGCCTGAGCTCTGTATCGATGTCATGCCGACACGGCTAAAAATTAGTTATAGCGGCGATTCATTCGAACCACTAAAAGTTGACTCTTTTATAAATAAATCAATAGTTTTAAACAGGGTGCACTTTCAGATTTAAGCCTTAGCTGCATATTTCACCTCACTTAGAGCTGTTACACACTGCATGGAAAGTCATTTTCAAAAACCCATAATAGGGGCTCTTTGATGTAGAAAATATATCAGAATAAATTTACAATGTAAAAACCACCCCAATGATTATATAGACATTTCTGATGTTTATAATTATCAAACGTTGTCTTGTTATGCAATTTAAAGACCAGTGATAGTAATGACAGCTCTATAAATAAACGGCTGGTTATGTGGTGGCGCAGTAGGTAGTGCTGTCGCCTCACAGCAAGAAGGTCGCTGCTTTGAGCCTCGGCTGGGTCAGTTGGCATTTCTGTGTGGAGTTTGCATGTTCTCCCCGTGTTTGTGTGGGTTTCCTCAAGGTGCTCCAGTTTCCCCAAGTCCAAAGACATGGGGTACAGGTGAATTGGGTAAGCTAAATTGTCCATAGTGTATGTGTGTGAATGAGTGTGTATGCGTTTCCTAGTGATGGGTTGCAGCTGGATGAGCATCCGCTGCATAAAAAATATGCTGGATAAGTTGGCGGTTCATTCCACTGTGGCGACTCCGGATAAATAAAGGGACTAAGCCGAAATTAAATGAATGAATGAATGAATAAACGGCGTTACTAACAGCATTATCTTTTTCAGTAACAAGTAATCAATTGAATTACTGTTTCCCCCGTTACAATGCTGTTACCATTACTGAAAATAAAATGCGTGTTATAATTGAGAACACTCAATTGGTTTTTATGCGAGCATCATCTCTCAACCATAGAACCTCTCCTTCTCTGGGGTGTTTGTACGTGTTCGTGGCTGGGGCAGGACCCATAACCAACCAACGATGATGATTAATGTAAGTGAACGTGAATGTGGTGTAACTGAAAATGTGATGGTTGCTGTAGATAGAGTACATTTCCATCGTTTGCCAATCAAAGGCAGAGTAGGGCAGGTGTTCACATAAGCACACACACGTCAGTGGCACACACTAACGACCATGAGTCAGAACCATGGCAAATCCAACAAGTTCAAAGGTAGCATTTGCAAACTGAAAATATAAGCACTACTCTTCCCTCACTGAGGTGAAAGGCAAGAATGTTTATGTATCGTGCAACTTCTGTTGAGAAAAAAAATGTCTCTCTGCATCAGTGACAAACTATTCTAATCTTATGAAGCAACACGTCGTCACATGCTTCCACAAAATTAGTGGCTATGCAGGTGATAACCAGAGCTCTGCTACCGATGGAGAAGATGAAGCCACAATTTCAAAGCAAACAAAGCTGAAATTCTCCACAGCAAACACTAAATGACTCTTAAACAAAATTATATCTAGATACATAATTGAGGACATGCTGCCATTGTCTCTCATTGTCCCACAACAACATTAAATTAGATTAGTGTATGATGTTTTATAGTCATTTGACAAATTAGAATTTTTTTTCTAAAGTTACTAACTCAGGGCTCTATTTTGACAGTCCATGCGCAGAGCGCAAAACGCAGGGCGCAAACACTTTCAGGGCATGTCAGAACGCATTTTTGCTAATTTAAGGACGGGAAAATCCGCTGTGCGCCATGGCGCATGGTCTAAAAGGGTTGAGTTTATTTTCTTGATGAGTTATAGGTGTGTTTTGAGAATAAACCAATTGGAGTCTCATCTCACATTCCCTTTAAGAGCCAGCTGCATCGTGCCATAAGCGCATTCGCTATTTACAGGACGTAAAGTAAGTCTTAGTGAAAAAACGTTCGAGGTTACTAAAGTAACCCTTCGTTCCCCGAGGAGGGGAACGGAAGCACTATAAGTGGATTTGATTGTAAAATCCACGCATTGGGAGGTTCGGTTCAGAAGCTACTCGTCTGAAAGAGTATTGAACGGGCCAATTAAGAATGAATTGGCAGCGCAAGCCTGCGCAGGTGAGCGGCATAAGCAATCAACTGAGTATATAAGCTCACCTGGCGCCAGCAGACGCTATCCTTTTTAAGCTGAAGAGACTTTTAACAGCTAAGGGACAGTCATTATGGCGACGGAGTATAGTGCTTCCGTTCCCCTCCTCGGGGAACGAAGGGTTACTTTAGTAACCTCGAACGTTCCCCTTCGGGGGGAACTCCAGCACTATAAGTGGATTTGATTGTAAAATCCACGCATTGGGAGCCCATTGAAAGCGCCATAATGACTGCACCTTACCAACACCCACCATGAGAGAGCGGTCAGGCAAGCGTGACGCACCCAGATCACGAGAGGCGTGGTCCTCCAACGTGCCCTTGGCCCTAACTTATCCTACTTCAAAAGAAGTTTTACGGAATAGGTATCTTTTTTGGGAGTCGCTAGCGTCTAGATAATTCTAGGAATACACGACAGTACGTTGGGAAGTGTGCCATCCCAGTAGGGAGGACGCTGCGGAGACCATCCGCACCCAATAGGGGGAACAATGGAATTACATATGGACTAACCCTGAAAAGGGGGAGTGCGCATAAGAAGGTGGTTAGCAGATAGGGAAAGCACGGGTCCGCCCAGGGGGGGAACTTAACCGTGGCGGAAAAGCATATGGGGATCACCAGCGGGGATCGGTCATAGCAGGCACCTATACCCAAAACGCGGGCTGACCAGCGGGCAGACCTACTACGTAATGGGCCAGCAAGTGACTCCTCCGCTGAGTCAGTGCTGGGGGCCTCGGAGGAATCTGCAGGGCTCACCGAATGGGGAACTTTACTGACAGACAGGAGGGTGCACATCTCTCCGTGTTAGGGAAAAAAAGGCACCGCAAGCGTGTACAACACCTACCGAGTTGTTTCCTCAATCACCAAAGGTACCTAACACCCTTGAGGAAACCGGCTCCACTCGCAGATTATAAAATCTTGCAAATGTGTTGGGTGTCGCCCAGCCCGCAGCTCTACAAATGTCTGCTAAAGAGGCGCCACGCGCACACGCCCAAGAGGATGCAACGCTCCGAGTGGAGTGCGCATGCACTCCTGGGGGGCGCGGCTGGCCTCTGCTCAAATAAGCACAAGAAATGGCCTCCACAATCCAGTGGGATAAACGTTGTTTAGACACGGCACTTCCCTGCTGCCGTCCGCCATAACAGACAAAGAGCTGCTCAGAAGATCTAAAGTTCTGAGTACGGTCCACATAAATGCGCAGAGCGCGAACTGGACAAAGTAATGACAGGGCTGGGTCTGCCTCCTCCGGGGGCAGCGCTTGCAGGGTTACTACCTGATCTCTAAAAGGAGTGGTAGGAACTTTGGGCACATAACCCGGGCGGGGTCTCAGAATAACGTGAGAAAATCCCGGCCCGAATTCCAGGCACGAGTCACTGACCGAAAATGCCTCCAGGTCCCCGACCCTCTTAATGGAGGCCAACGCGACCAGCAGAGCTGTCTTCAGGGACAGAAATCTTAAAGATACTGTATCGAGTGGCTCGAAGGGATCAAATCGCAGGCTCGTAAGAACGAGGGCGAGATCCCAAGAGGGCGTGAGAGGGGGGCGAGTTGGATTAATTCGCCTAGCGCCTCTGAGGAACCGGATGATGAGGTTATGCTTTCCCACGGTGCTGCCAGCCACCGCGTCATGGTGAGCGGAGATGGCAGCAACGTAAACCTTGAGAGTGGAGGGCGACAGCCTGCTGTCCAGCTTCTCTTGAAGGAAAGAGAGCACAACACTGATCTGGCAAGATCGGGGGTCTTCTCTGCGAGAGACACACCACTCAGTGAATAGACTCCACTTCAGGGCGTAGGCGCGCCTCGTGGAGGGGGCTCTAGCCTGAGTGATGGTATCAACCACCACGGGCGGCAGGTTACCTAAGTCTTCCTCGCGTCTATAGACCACACGTGGAGGTTCCAGAGATCGGGACGAGGGTGCCAGACGGTGCCTTGTCCCTGAGAAAGTAGGTCCTCTCTCAAAGGGATCTGCCAAGGGAGGGCCGTCGCGAGGAGGGAGAGCTCTGATATCCAGGTTCGGTTGGGCCAGAGGGGCGCAACTAACAAAACCTGCTCCTCGTCCTCCCTGACCTTGCACATTAACTGCGCGATCAGGCTCACTGGGGGAAACGCATACTTGCGTATGCCCCGAGGCCAGCTGTGGGCCAGTGCATCCATGCCGAGAGAGCCCTCGGTCAGGGAATAAAACAACTGGCAATGAGCGTTCTCGGGGGAAGCAAACAGATCGATCTGGGCCTCCCCGAATCGCGCCCATATCAGCTGGACAGACTCGGGGTGGAGTCTCCATTCTCCAGAGTGAATCTGCTGCCGTGAGAGCACATCGGCTGCACGGTTGAGCATACCTGGGATGTGAATGGCGCGCAGCGACTTCAGCCGCGGGTGACTCCAGAGGAGCAGACGGCGGGCGAGCTGAGACATGCGGCGAGAGCGCATACCCCCCATGCGGTTGATATACGCCGCCGCCGCCGTACTGTCCGTCCTGACCAGCACGTGTTGCTGCCCCAGCACCGGAGAAAAACGGTGGAGAGCAAGGAACACTGCCAACAGCTCTAGGCGATTGATGTGCCAATGCAGCTGGGCACCTACCCACAGGCCCGCAGCTGCATGCCCGCGACACACGGCTCCCCAGCCTGTGCTGGAAGCATCTGTCGAAACAACAACATGACTGGACGCCTGTCCCAGAGGCACACCGGCCTGCAGGAACGAGGGGTCGTTCCAGGGGCTGAGGGTGCGGCGACACAGCGCAGTAACAGAGACTCGGTGTGTGCCCGCATGCCATGCGCGTCTCGGAACTCGATCTTGAAGCCAGTGCTGAAGTGGTCTCATATGGAGCAATCCGAGCGGTGTGACGGCCGCAGCGGAAGCCATATGCCCCAGGAGCCTCTGAAAATATTTCAGTGGGACCACTAACTTGCTGTCGAGCTCCCTCAGACAGTTCAGCAGCAGGCGAGCGCGCTCTCCGGAGAGGCGCGCTACCATGGTGACCGAGTCCAGCTCCATCCCGAGAAAAGAGATCCTCTGCACCAGGGCGAGTTTGCTCTTTTCCCAGTTGACCTGCAACCCCAATAGGCGGAGATGCCGGAGCACCTCGTCTCTGTGCGCAGTCAATTGCTCCCGAGAGTGGGCTAAAATCAGCCAGTCGTCGAGATAATTGAGTACGCGGATGCCCGCAAGCCGCAGAGGCGCTAGGGCACCCTCCGCGAGTTTGGTGAAGACCCGCGGAGACAGAGAGAGCCCGAAGGGGAGGACCTTGTACTGCCATGCTCGACCTTCGAACGCAAACCGCAGAAACTGACGGTGGCGTGGAAGAATGGAGACATGAAAATACGCGTCCTTCAGGTCTATGGCTGCAAACCAATCCTGAGGACGAACGCATCGGAGGATGCGCCTCTGCGTAAGCATTCTGAACGGCAGCTTGTGAAGGCAGCGATTCAAAACGCGCAGATCTAGGATTGGCCGTGACCCACCGCTCTTTTTGGGTACGATGAAGTACGGGCTGTAAAACCCGCTCTCCATCTCGGCTGGAGGCACCGGCTCGATTGCACCCTTCGCCAGGAGGGCAGCAATCTCCTCTCGCAAGACAGGGGCGGACAGGGGATTGACCCTGGTGAAATACACGCCCGTAAACCTGGGAGGCCGTTTGGAAAACTGTAGTTCGTAGCCGAGTCTGATCGTGCGTATGAGCCACCGCGAGGGGCTGGCCCGCGCTAACCAAGCAGGCAGAGCCCTCGCTAATGACGTCATCGCAGCAATCGTTGACGTACCCGCGGAGGGGCAGCAAGGAGCGGGTGTGCTGATCCGGGGAGCGCGAGGGTCCCACAGAAGAGCTGGAGGAGAGCGTTTCGCTCTGGCTCCGCACCCTGACTCCTGAGAGGGGGCTTGGGGGCTGGGAGAAGGGAGACCGTCCCCCCAGCGCCCGAGAGCCGCTGGCGGAGCATGCAAGCCCTGCGAGCTGAGAGGCAGCGCGTCCCAGACTGGCGGGGCTTGAGCTGTCACATCCGGGGAAGGGAGAAAATGCTCTTTGATCGAAACTTTGGTGGCACTGAAAAGTACCGTTGGATTTTGGGCCCCGCCCTCCAGCGGGGAAAGAGCAAGTCTCCTCTTCTCCGGATGGCCTGTCTCAGGGACGCTTCGCGGTCCGTTTACCGGACTTAGCGGCGCCCTGGGCAGGAGGGGCTACCGGCTTTCGGCGTGCTCGACGCGCTCGCTTCGCCGGAGGCGGAGGCGGGGGCGGGGCATCGGCCGTTGGTGGGCGCCCTCGGCGAGGAACAGCGGAGGTGGATGGCTCGGCCGGGGATGGAGCGGGCTTACGGCCCCGCCGATAGATGACTCTGCCCATCGCATCCGACTGCTCGCTCACCGCCTTGAACTCCTGGGTGAATTCACCGACGGTGTCGCCGAACAGGCCAGCCTGGGATATGGGCGCGTCAAGAAAGCGAACTTTGTCGACATCGCGCATATCTGCCAGGTTTAGCCAGAGGTGGCGTTCCTGGACCACAAGTGTGGACATCGTCCTCCCCAGTGCGCAGGCGGCGGACTTAGTGGTCCGGAGAGCATAGTCGGTCGCCGTACGCAGCTCGTGTAACAAGCCTGGGTTAGACCCACCCTCGTGCAGCTCAGCCAGCGCCTGCGCTTGGTAGCGCTGGTAGGTGGCCATCGCATGCAAGGCGGAAGCTGCCTGGTCCGCAGCCTTGTAAGCTCTAGCTCCGAGGGAGGCAGAAAACTTACAGGCTTTGGACGGGAGACGGGGCGGACCACGCAAAGCGGGGGCGCCACGCGGACAAAGATTGACCGCAATGGCGCGCTCCACCTGCGGGATCGCCTCATACCCCCTGGCAGCTCCACCATCCAGGGTGGTGAGGGCGGAGGCGGACGCAGCGCGGGCAGAGAAAGGTGCCCTCCAGGACTGCGTAAGCCTACTGTGCACTTCCGGGAAGAAGGGGACGAGAGGCTTCGAAGGCTTCGCCTTCTGATCCTCTACGTAACACCCATCTAGTCGGTCCGGCCGCGGGGCTGGGGGATAAACCATCTCCAACCCGACGGCCGAAGCAGCCCGAGAAAGCACGGCCAACATGTCCGCTTCAGGATCCGTTTTGACGGCGCTCGCTTGCCCAGAGGGGGCGAGCGGGTCCGGATCATCGTCGGACAATGAAAGCCCGCCCTCCGATGCCGCGGAGGACATCTGATCTCCGGTGTCAGCGAGCGTGAGAGCTACCATCTGATTAGACGGATCACTCTCAGTACCCGAAGCTTGGATGGAGCGCTTGGAGGAGCGAGAGGTCCGCGAGGCCGTGGGCGGCGGATTGTCTTTCGCTGAAGCCCTCAGATCTGCCCGAGCGCCCGCTGCAGAACAGGAGGCAACTGGGGTGGCTCGCTCTCTTACGAAAGCTAACCGCGATCTCAACTGCGCAACGGTCATGGCATCGCAGTGACGACATGAACCGCCCCCGAGCACCACATTAACATGCTGGACCCCCAAACATGTAATGCAGTGATCGTGTCCATCATCCGGAGCCAGGAAACCCCCGCAACCAGAAACGCACAGTCGGAGCGCCATCCTGAAAAGGACGTGCTGCACGACTGTGTTGCTCTTTTAGGATTTGCAACAATACGCACCGCTCTTGGAGGACCGGACCCAAAGGGACGCCAGGCAAGGGAGATACCCAGCTCGACCGTCTGCCGCTGCGTGGACTCGCTCTGGACCGGGATGAAAATCGTTCTCTCGAATGGCTGTAGATCAGCAGGAGGAACCCTCATAAGCTCGATCAGAAAAGGCTCTGAAGCGAAAAGGATAGCGTCTGCTGGCGCCAGGTGAGCTTATATACTCAGTTGATTGCTTATGCTGCTCACCTGCGCAGGCTTGCGCTGCCAATTCATTCTTAATTGGCCTGTTCAATACTCTTTCAGACGAGTAGCTTCTGAACCGAACCTCCCAATGCGTGGATTTTACAATCAAATCCACTTATAGTGCTGGAGTTCCCCCCGAAGGGGAACTGAGCATTTCACTAGCAAACAGTTAACAGTTAACAGTTTTTTAACAGAAAACTCTTAAACAGCATCTACTGCGTGACAATGAGAGATAATGGAACTACTTTTACATTCGCTCTTGGATAGGGAAACAATTACGCACAGACATCAATTAGTCTATAAATAATTAATTGCGTTTGTTAAGCGCAAATATTCGTTTAAAAACTATTTCTAAATTCAGTTCTAATTTCCAGCAAACGAATAAATGAACAACAATAACGAAGTGTGTTCAAAAACCTGAGTTATATCCTAAAACACATGCTGTGCCCCTTATGGTCTAAAACCTGACAGGTGGGCAAATCTAAGCTTGTTTTTAATAAAAAAAAATATAAATATGGAGATAATAAATAATACTGCTAATAATAATAACATTATACGAAAGCAAATTGTTATGAATGAACTGAAAAAGCCTCCCAAGATGAAGAAGGCATAAAAGCAGTGATCTTTCATATTTATGTAGGCTAGAAAATAATATGTTTTGTAATATTTTAATCCTTTATATTTATATCCTATATCTATTCTTATTATATCCTATATATTTCCTTAATATTTAATTTTTTTCATTTGTAAAGATATTTGCCTATTGCTCTCTTGTGCGTATTAAGCAGTGCGTAAGCAAGGTGCAACTCTGCACCGGAGTTTAGACCGGGTTTGTTTTGGTCTAATGAAAAATCTATTTTAGCTTCTCAAAATAGCAATGCGCCAGCAGTGCGCCTCAGAACACCTTCCTTTTTAGACCAGAACGCCTATGGGCGCACATATGAGCGCTAATGCATTTGCTATTTTAACAGCGTAGCGCAACGCCTCAAAACGACTCTTGCGCCAAGCTGAAACTACCAAACAAGCATTTTGCCGTGCTTTGCGCCACATTGCGCAGGGTGTATGATAGGGCCCTCAGTTACTATTTGTGAGAACTAGTAACTATAACTAAATTACTCTTTTGAAAGATTGTGCCCAACACTGTTAAAGATTGATGAAGTAGATATTGATGACTGTCTGTTTCAGTTGCGTAATGGTGATGTTTGTGTTTTTTTGTATCAATATACGGTATAATTTTTGATTATGCTAATAATGTAGTGGATTTAAATAGAAGCGAACTATGTTTACAATAACTAGCAAATAGTCTAATTATTAATGACATAAATTATTTATAATTTGAAAAGAGGATGTAGGGATGTAATTATACTTTGCACACCTAGCAAGACTTTGAGATAAACCATCTTGACTAATGTACAATAAAACATCCAAACAAGAATATCTTAATGAGGTGCGATCACTTCTGCGGTAAATACAATTCCCAAATACAAATATCTTCCTCTGAGCAGAACTTATAGCAAAAAAGCAAGCATGTTCTCTACAAGAGATCAGACGCAGTCTATAAGCATCCATTTCCACAATGGATTCCTGCTAAAAATGTCTGTAGGAATGGATTTTTGTAGCTTCCGCCAAATCAAAAGGTGGCTTAAAGTTGAGATACCATCTATTTGTCCCAGCATGAATCCAGAGGGTAAGCAGAGCTGAAAATAATCCCATCCAATAAATCTCTATTATAACATGGCCATGCAACAGGCTCCCATGGGAACGGCATTCCAATTAGACGAAAAAGGTATAATGTCTGGTGCTTTTCCATAAAATAAAACCCTTAAAAAAACAGGCATATTGTGCCAGGCCGTGACCTGTCAGGAAGCAAATCAGCAGCATTACCATGAAGCTCACTACAGCATCTGGTGCTAAATACAGCCTAAGATAAACAGCACAGGTCATGTCTAAATCAGAGAGAAGTGGGTTTATGAAGGGCTGAAGGTCTACCAGACCCTCAAATCCAAGTCTGTATGGAGGCATTAAGCAAGCTTCAGGTTGTTTTTTGTTGGATCTGACACAGCAGTAACACAGCAGCATATATGAACGTTTTTAGGACCTCAATACATTACAGATATGCTCATTTAATACACAGCTAACAGATCACTTAGATATTTAGAATCAAATAAACTAGAAATTCCCAGAGTTTGTTCAAAGCAGGATTAATCCGCCTTAGCTACTATGACCCTCGCTGCTGGAATCAGCTTCCAGAAATAATCAGATGTGCTCCAACATTAGACATATTCAAATCAAGAGAGAAAACAGATCTGTTTAGCTGTGCCTTTACTGAATGAGCACTGTGCTACGGCCAACAGATCACACTATTATGTCCTTATTTTATTTTCCAGTTTGTAAAACATTTTTTACAAGACACATTTTAATCTGTTTTAATGATTTTTATTTTTTGCTTTAAATTTTCTAATACTTGTCTCTTTAATTCTTGTTTACGTAAAGCACTTTGAATTATCATTGTGTATGAAATGTGCAACATAACCTCGCCTTTTCTGGCAAATAACTGCAACCTATTTGCTTAATGTCATATTTATGACTTTAAATATCCTAATACTAATATCACAAAATTGAGATGCTTTTCTTGCATTTCTGAAATGTAAACTAGATATGAACATACAATACTGAAAAAAAGAATAAACAAACTAAAGTAGAAAAATGTTTCTGCATGCAATTAATTTTTTTATTGTGTTTTTTTTTTTTTTATCTAAACTTAGAATTCAAAGTAGTGCAAATGAATTGTTTATAACTTGCAGATCTTTTTAAATATTTCTTGGAAGTGTGTGTGTGTGTGTGTGTGTGTGTGTGTGTGTGTGTGTGTGTGTGTGTGTGTGTGTGTGTGTGTGTGTGTGTGCGCGTTGTCAATTCTGTTGACAGCAGTTGCTGCTTTTTGCACCAGTGTCTAGGTTTAAATAAAATATTATAAACCAGTTTATGGCTAGCAATCGTATAAGCTATGAGTCAATGACTATGATGAGTCAAATATTTTCAATTCATATCATTTCCCCTGCAAGTGTGCTTCCTAAAGTTATGCATTTTGTTAACCCTGCAATTGTGATATACACTTACATTGGTAAAAAAAAAAAAAAAAACAAACAAACAAACAAAAAAAACACATAAATACAATTCAAATTTTGAATATTTAAAATGTTAATTTTAAGAGGAGATGTACAGTAAGATCACATTGAGTTAAAGGATGTCAGAACTGTGAGATACAAAGCTAAAATATTATTTTATGTGCAATTATGTGTCTTGTGAGGGAAAAAAAAAAAAAAGATGTAACCTTGTAATAAAAAGGTAGAATTACAAGGTCTCAGTCTTAAAAACAAATGTCAGATAAAAACCCAGAATCATGCAAAGTTCTGACTATTTAATTTATTGTAACTTGTTATTTTAACAGTATTGCTGTATTTCTGCCAGAATGCATGCACACTACATCTGGGCTTTTTCTCCTGGTCGATATGAAATAGTCACGTATGAGCAAGCTATTTTGTCTTTAACAAATTTGGCTAAATATTCAAGTTATTAAAATTAACATGATTTATATAGATTTTTTAAGTCACAATTTTTAATTGATTGCTTTTGATCATAATGTAATAGAAACTCTAATAATAAATAATAATAAAAAGAACTTGCCTGGCTTGCCTGAATATAAGACTACATATTTGGTTGACTAATCAGCATAAAGGTGCGACTCTTTAACGCCTTGGCTCACTCAGGAAGGCAAAAAAATTTCAGGATTTCTGAAAACAATATTTATTTACAAACACTCACTTGGAAGGACATCAAGAATACAAGAGACACAGGAACACCAAGGAGTGACGACAAGAACTGGAAAAAGGGGTCACATTAATAAATAATAAAATAATAAACAAACATGGAGAATGAAAACATGGGGAAAGATCACATGACAAAGACAAGGAACACAGGAAATCTTGTTTTTTAACAAATAAAAAAAATCTTTTTGTTTTTGCCTTTTTATTTTCAGTTTTGATAAAAAAAAGTTTTTGTTCAATATAAAATAAACAAAAACAAAAAAAGTCTCATTTTCCAGATTAAATAGAATAATCAATTGATTGGATGATACATGAATTGGATATCCTTTTTGTGATTTCACATCTCACAATAATGTAAGATTTAAACTCACAATAGTGAGAAATTTTCCAAATTGTAAGATTTTAATTTACAATTGTGAAAAAAACACTCTTGTGACTTGAGCTAAAGTAAGGTTTATCTGTAACAATTTATTTTGATTCTACATCTGAGTATTAGTACACTGTCTGCTTAATATATGTTGATACTGCTCTGTCAACAGACATTTAACCCGCTATAAGAAACCTTGCAGGTACATGTCAACTTACACTAACCCTAACCCCAACCTAACAGTCTACTTATAATTTAATGAGAATTGCATGTAGATGCAATGTAACTTAAATTCAACAAACGGAGCATTAAAATAAAGTGTGACCAGTTGATCCTTTCCATTTAAAAAGAAAGTGTGAAGCTCATACTGTAAGTCTTATAATTCTGACTTTTGTCACTTACTCTACCAGCTTAAATATAGTGTATATAATAATACAAACTCACAACTGTCAAAAAAGTCATAAATGTGAGATAAAATCACACAAGCTTGCATGTCTCATATCATGTACAATAAAACTCCAGCAAGTGTCCATGTAAGCGGCTGCATGCAAAAACCTCCCTCTACCTTTCTTATCACAGCAAGTGCAGTCTTACATTGAGCAGCCAGATTACAAAAGAGAACAGATGCACTAGTCTTCCATTACAACACAAGAAGACAAACTCCCTGTTGCGATAAAAACACAGATTAGTGCTCTAAGTGGTAGACTTTGGTCGGGAATTTGAATGAAACGTCTTTATGGCCATTGATATTTTCAATAAAAATGTTTCCATAGCTGCATGGACACAAAAACTGCACGAGACTGACACAACCACCTGAACAATCACACCACGGACACGACAGAGGAGATTCCAGAAAATCCTACGCAGATAATGCTGGGGAAGGAAAGTGTGAGAGAAAAAGATGAACGCTGCCTCTCATGATGAGTGATCCATCGATACTTGTGGTAGGAGATCTTTGTGTGGGCTTTTTTCTTCTTCTTCGGTTTGCCTTGAATAAACACCAAGACAAAAGGTAGATGACAAACGCTGAGAGCGTGCCAGTAAGAGAGGGATGTGAAGATGTTTAATTCATGATTCCTCCTCTTCAAACAAAGATAAAGCAAAGTTTAAACACTCTCCAGAAGTTCTCTCTGATGTTCAATAAGATTAGCCAGGGAAAACTTCAATATCAACAAAAGGAATTGGCAGCCTGTTCTTAAATGTCTCTTTTAACCCATCAGTAAAGGTCATGTTTCATACTATACTAGTTATTGGCCCCTCACACAATCATAACTGCTTTAAGCCTGATTTTGTACCAAAAAAGACTTTTAGTACAAGAAAATTTACTGTGGGTATGGAAAGTATTCAGAACCAATAAACATGGCTTCACAAAAACCTATGTGGCTGTTTTTGAATGGCCCAGCCACAGCTCTGACTTAAACCCAATTGAGCATCTCTGAAAAGACCTAAAATGGCTGTCCACCAACGTTTACCATACAACCTGACAGAACTGGAGAGGATCTGCATCGAGGAACGGCAGAGGATGTGCTGTCTTTCTCCAACCAGGAGTAATTTACAAACTTACATTTTCCCATTTTGCCGTCTGATTTGCTCTATGGTTTCGCTACATGTGGAGAGCGTCACATCATCTTCCCGGCTTTGTCGCAAATTATGTGACATCACTTCAACGGAGGAGCTTGGCCAGACGTGCCCTGGCCCGAACCAATCATATGGATCGAGCACGCCGTTGTTAATATTAGAAGGAAAATAAATATATTTATTCTTTTTTAGAGTCAAAAACTTTGGACAATGCTTGAACAAAATTTAAGACCTCATAAAAAGAGATTAAGACTTTTTAATACCTTTTAAGGGCCTTAATTTTCTTATAATTGATTTATCAACTTGGCCAAAAGATGAAGGCAAAGGTAATCTAATTATATAAACAAGTACACCAACTTAACTAACGTCTTACTAATATAAGCCCAAGTGTATTCATAAATCCAGGCCAGGGTCGTTATCCATCATCAGTCAATCAACTAATATCAGACCTATTTTATGGTACATATCAAGGATATTGATTTCAGCTAACAGCTTGAAAAAATATAACCAGGACATTCAAGCAAATAAAACAAACTAAGCGAGTATCACAAAAAGTCTTCGAAAAATCTACTTTAAAATCTAACAAAAGCAAGGCCAAACAGAGGATAGATAAAGTTCATTCCTGTACGTGAATGTGTAAAACTCTTTCAGCTTCAGTCTCTTCTGGCTCCGCTCCTCAGTAGTGCTTACAATAGGAAGAAAAGAGGCAATGCTTCAGGGAACTGGTAAGAAATGCCGTATTAAATTTTTACTGCCGTGGTCTATTTAGAGTTCAATCTGTTTTCAGAGACAGCTATAGTGGAAGTAAGGGCCACGGCAAACAAACAAACTTACACCAGTATACAAAACTATCAGCTAGATTTTAAAAACGTTAGGATTTTAAGTATGTGGCATTCTACTACAGCAACAGCTGAATGTTTTCATCAAAAGTTACTTATTTGAAACGGAAATATTGCATACACAATTGTGTTGCTTTGGTCTATTGGATAGTCCAATTATCCAATCAAATTATTTACAGAGTCAAAATTGTTAAGCATCAGGGCATTTACTTAGAATCTTTTTTCCATTCTATTTAGATGTTGTCTGTTCATATGAAAAAATATACTGTATAACTTCAGAAGTTTTGCACATAAATTTGAACATACATTATGGTGCAGTTTGCGGTTTCCATCCAGCATTATATATAAAATTATATGTCAAAATGCTTCTTAACACTTTGGGCCCAACCATACACCCAGCGCAATAAGGTGCAAGATGTGCATGGCTTGATTTGTTGATATTTTGAGACCAGCGCAACTCTAATTTTTCTTTTTTGCACCACATTGTTTAAAAAGCAAATCCATTTGTGCCTTTTTGTGGACTTGCGGGTGTTCCAGTCTGAAAAAAGTGATGCGTTAAAGCACATTGTTGGCGCATTGCTATTTTGAGGAACTGAAATAGACTGTGCCATTGACCAACTAAAAGCTTGACTAAAGTCCAATGCAGAGCACCTTAGATATGCACCTATGTGGGTCCAAATGCTTTAAACACACATGATGTACATCAATAAACAAATATCTTTACATATGAATAAAAAATTGAAGGATTCAAATCGTACAAAAAAGTATTATTTTCTAAATAAATATATAAAAACCACTGCCTGCATGCCTTCTTCACCTCAAGGCTTTTGTTCAGTTTGTTTATGAAAATTTATATTTGCATTATGTTATTATTATTAGTAGTATGATTTATAGTATGAATGTTTATATTTGTTTTGATGAAAACAAGTTTGAAAACCTGTCGGGTTTTGAAGATGTTTGCATCACTGAATGGGGCGTGAGAATAGATAGTGTGTTTGAATATAAATTAGTATTTTGACCACACTATTAGATTAGATTATACACCCAGATTATATTAGATTATATAATCTCTAGATCTCTAGACTAGATTATATAATCTCATCCATTAGATTATTGTAACACTACACCAGCAGAGGAATCTTTTGCCCGAGTACTGACTCAGCTCTTCACTTGCTATTTGGTGAGCATTTTAGCAAGAAGTCGGACACTATTACTTTGCAAAGTATTGCCAGTTTACCTGCCTTACCGAGCACTGAGCATCCATATGATATCCTGCCTGCTTTCTTGTGTATGAGCCAGTCTGTTTATCTCACGTACGTTCCTTGGATTTGCCCTTTTGCTCTGTTTTTGGACTGTTGTTTTTGCCTTGACCCATTGCCTGCCACATCACTCATGCCTTTTAGATTTCACCTGTGTGTGTGTTTGGATTGCTTCTCTTGTTTTGATACTTTGCCATTTTTCTTGTTTCTGTCTCTGTGCAAGCCTTTCATAAAACTTCCGCAAATGAATTCCAACACCGCATCAGCCTCATCATTATAATTAATATATTAAATCAAGAAAATATACATTTTTATTCTAAACGTGACCTTATAAATGGATCAAAAACATCTGCATAAGTTCTACAGTGTTAATGAAACAATCCTCAGCGGCCTAGGAGGAGTAATGACTAGCTGGATCTGGCCTAAATAGTGTGACAACTCAGTGCGTACAGGAGGAAAGGAGAAAGAACAGACGTCAGTCTAAAGGCTCAGCGAATGTGATATCCGAGCCTCTGGGTCTCCATGCCTTTACTTCTAGCTTTAGCTGCGTCCAGTGTAGTTTTCATCTCCTCTGACTGACTAACTGTTATTTGATGTATGATATATGACAGACACGTGCTGTACACGTGAGGCTTGTCATATGTGTCGCTGCACATGAAGTCTGGAATTAAGTGAAACAGGAGGAATCACAAAAATGATTGTGGGTGATCACTGTGATACAAAGATAAACAGGATATTCAGACCTCAAATGGCGTCTTAATCAAGTATTCCACTTGCAAAATGCAAAACAATACTAAATAACATTTGTCAGAGGTGTAATCAGTAGCTCTGGTGCTGTTACCATAATCAAATATGACGTGACAATATGATTGTAATTACAGTAGTTATAGAATTATATTAGTTAGTAAAAATATGTCAACTGAAATATACTGTAGCTATTTATCAGTAATTTGTTCATTTGAAGGTGACGCAGTGGCGCAGTGGGTAGCGCTGTCCCCCCACAGCAAGAAGATCGCTGGTTCGAGCCTCGGCTGGGTCAGGTGGCATTTCTATGTGGAGTTTTAGCAGTTCTCCCATGTTTGCAGGGGTTTCCTCCGGATGCTATGGTTTCCCCCACAGTCCAAAGACATGCGCTATGTGAATTGGGTTAGCTAGATTGTCGGTATTGCATGGGTGTGAAAAAGAGTATATGAATAGACTCAGATATTGGTAGTAAATTTAGCTGAAAGGAATTAGCAAACAACACAATGAGTGAAACACAAAATTCTTTAATCTATTTTCTCATAATACTTATCTGTCTTCTTTTTAATTTACTTAATAATACTATGTTAGGGCAAAGACTATAGAATACACAAGACATGTTACTCGTATGGTTTTGAAATGGAAGAAGTGTAATGGTCAATATGGCAAATGAAGCCCCGCCTACTAGTACAGGAGCCAATCATCGATCGCTATAGACTGACGGAAAAGCTCATAACAGAATGACTTACAACAGTTTGGTGGTCAAAAAATGCACTGGTATCTCAGCGAATACTTGCTTCACACACATAAGAAATATATCCAAATAAAGCTTGAAATCTGTACTTTTAAATGAAATAAGTGCAGTTGAAAACTTGCTGAAAAAATGTTTCTTGGTTCTGTAATCTGTATGAAATGAACGCGAGGTGCAGTCCGTCCAGTCAAACACACATCACATGATGCAACTACTCAAACGCAGACAACTTGTAAAGAGAGTCGCTGTCATTTCTGGAGGAGAGTCACCATTAAGACCAAGTTGCGGATTACTTCAGAAGACCAGCGCGATCACATGATCATTATTCAGAGGAGGATAATGTATAGAACGGCTATGAATGAGGTTGGTGTCGCAATCTCATTCCTTTCGAGTGTGCATGTGCATTAGCTTGGGCAACCTGAAAATATGCAGATTTTGTTTGATTCAGACGTTTAGAAATGAAACTTATGAGACGTTGGTTGTTTAATTTTATTGGTGATTCCAAATATGTATTGTATTCTTAAACTTGGCAAACAGTTTTGGAAAATGTAATGTTTCCCCAATCAGACAGAATGCCTGAGCATACTGCCTGAGAGGCATTTCAAAGATGGTCACCGCGTGAAGTGACATGCCTTAAAGAGACTTTGGGTAGGGGCCAATCACACCGAACATGCTTTTTGCATTGCGAGGCACCTTTTTTAATGATTTAACAACAACCATGAGCATTTTGCTAGATGCTTATGCACCCTGCCCGTCTCACATTTTAATCGCCTGCTGCGACTCTTGTTTTACCCGTTGAACGCTTTGCGCCCGCAATTGAAAAATTAAACTCTGATAAGATCCAATAGACGGCCAATCGCTTTCACTCCAAAATGGTGGAATCGCAAGGCTGTTGATGGGCACTGCTGTTGCAATGGAACATTCCATTAAGTGTTTCTGCTTGGTTATTCTAAACTCTTTGCTCTGAGCGGAAAAGCATGTTAGGTCAGTTGCGTCTTTTTCATTCTCCAATCAAATGAAAGCAGAGGCGGGGTTTCCGTTGAGGTGATTGCAGTATTTGTGTTGTCAAGACAACTACAGAGACTTTGAAGATGGAGGAAATAAGTGTGGCTGCTGTTTCGAGTTATCTGGTGCTGTATGACTCACAAATCTTGAATAACACAAATATAATTAAATAATAGAATTATACCAATATCAACAGCAGCACTCGTGCACAATAATCAGCTGATTCAGTCGATGCCTAGCAGCATAAAAAGCGCACTGCGCGTTTTTTCAAACGAAAAAGTACGTCCGGTGTGATCGACCCCTTATGATGCATTTCTAATTTTTATGTATTCCTTCATTTGCATGTCGTTGTGTACGTTTTTTGCACTTGAGCATCTACTTTTATATTGAACTTGTTTTGTAATTAACATTAATGATATAAATCACACACACACAAACACACAGACACAAACGCACGCACACACGCACGCACACTCACACACACGCACACACACACACACGCACACACACACACACACACACACACACACACACACACACACACACACACACACACACACACACACACACACACACACACACACACACACACACACACACACACACACAGGAATAGCTCACCCAACAATGAAAATTTACTCTCTATTTACACACCCTTAAGTTGTTCAAAACTTTTATGAGTTTCCTTTTTTCTGTAGAACACAAAAGCAGGTATTCTAAACCTGCAACCATTGATTTCCACAAGCAAATACTATGGAAGTGAATGATTCTAACATTCCTCAAAATAACTTATTTTGTGTTTAGCAGAAAAAAAGAAACTCAAACAGGTTTGTGACCATTGAAATGTGAGAAAATTATGACAGAATTTTCATTTTTGGGTGAACTATACCTTTAAATAAGCAGCCTTTTTTGTTTATAGTAGCATATAAACTATACAGGTTGCTTTGGTAAGCATACATTTTCTGTAGTGGCATAGGATCTGTACAGGTGAACAAGGTGAACATGGCAAACAGGTTAGGTTGTGATTCGCATGTTTCCATGTGTTCCCCTCTGGAGCCTTTAGTAATCATTTATGTGCACCACTGTTTACATCTTAGTAATGTGACGGCACTAACGCAAACACAATAAGCCACCTGGTTATCACTCTTCGGTAAATTGCAAACCCATTAAAATTCGTCACACTGCACTGAAGAGGATTTGCAGCGGCAAATGTATGCCTGCATATCAAATATAACCTTTAGTTAGCTTACGGGAAGGGAATACAGTAGCTTCTCCCTATTCAGTCTAATCCTCCTCTAACTATATTTGAACAAGCCCGAGTGTTTCTGCAGGACTGCCTGCATCATGTGCCATGTTATTAATGCATTGGCTCCCACTAGCTATTAAATCCCACATCCTTTGATCGTATTTTGGTGCGGTTTGGCTTCTAAATACCTGTGTGAGGTTTTGCTTGTTTCTGTTTGATGTGCGTTCTCTTGTTTAAATCATCATAGATGTATCTGAGGTCGTTCTTTGTCAGTGTGGGATCTGTCAGGTCAGGACGCTGTCTGCAAACGGGAGTTTTGAGATGTGTGGTACTGACAGCCGTCCATATGGTCCTCTGGCAGCTCGTCCCATCAGAGACGCCACTGTTATTGAGCAAATCCCACAGCACAGGGCAACAAGAGGGGAATGCATCTGTTTCTGTGTAAACAACACTTGAATAATAACTGAATAATGACACATTCACACACACATTCAGACGCATGAAGTCATTAAGCTACTTGTCTACTACTGCACACTTAACATGCAAATAATATGGCCTCATTTAGACAGTAGAGATTCAGTGTTAATGTTAAGATGAAATATGGAATATCTGAAAAGTCATTAAAATATAGTTCATAAGCTGTCACGTACAAATGGTATGTGTAAAAATAAAAGGCTTTTTCACATGACAAGGCCCACACCGAATCTGTGAACATGGAAATGCACAGATTTTATTTTGCGCATTTTCAGTCCATCAGTAGGTCTATTTATGTACTTATGTAAATATGTGTAAATATATGCATTTATTCAGCTTTTATTTTTGTTTTTATTGAATAATATGCAAATATTTAGATGATTTATGTACAGTTTAGTTTATAAAGTAATATTTTCTTGCTTTTAGTATATATATTTTTCTCTTTTAGACTTCCTTTGTTTAGCAAACAAGTGGTTCTAATTGGATTTGCATTGTAAACCTTAAATAAAAAGCTATTATTTATTTTATTTATTTAATTTTCTTAGGTACTCTCAAAATCATTCCACATAAATCTCCAGATTATTTACAAAATTCTGCTGAAATGGCAAAAGAATGACTGCGGATTCTGTCTGGCCCAGCACATGACCATTTTTAATATTGGTCAAAAGCTCTATGACATTAATCATGAATGATCAATCGGTGCCTTTGAAAACACTATCGGTTGGGTTTAGGGAAGGAGAAAAGGTTCTCAGTCGAAAAGTCAGTCAGTTAGTCAACAGTGGGCTCTGGTCTATTTACACGAGAGGAGCAGGCACAAATGGTTCTCGTGGAAGTACTTTGAGATCTTTGGTGGATTCGCGAAAACAAAAACTGCAAAAAACGTACCTCCTAGCATGTATTTGGCACTCTCCAGAAATGTATATAGTGGTACATATTCAGTAGGGGTGTCAAAATTAATTGTTTTTTTTGGTGCACTGCGATGCAGATGGAGACAAGATAGACTGTAACCGCGGCTGTTCTTCCCACGTGACTTAACTTTCATTTCTAAAGCCAAGTGCAACCCTTTCTGTTCAGCGGGTGAAGACTGATGAATCATAGCAGTGTAAGACAGCACTCAAAAAGGAAGCGGGATAATATTTACATTAGTTTATTTGCTATAAATGTGCATGTTGTCTTCTGTGCATGCATTGGAGTTTTGTTTGATACATTCAAAAAGAGTGTTTTCTTAATGCAGGTAAAATTAAAGGTACAGTTCATATATCTTATATGCTGCTTATAATGCTTATAATATATGCTTATAATACTGCTTGTATTAAAGGACAATATTGTATTACAATTAATATATAATTAATAATATATTTATAGATTTTTATTTTTTTTTAATTTTTCTGTTGTGAAGAAAAAATCTAATTATGTATGGAAAGCAGGGTCAATGCACCGTGATGCACTGAGATAGTGAAATAAACCGAATCGATGGCATGATAATCGAAACCGAATCAAACCATGAGACCAGTGTAGGTTCACACCCCAAGTATTCAGAATGAGCCTGGGTTGGATAAACACTATTGCAAATTTAAAGTATGTTTTTGAAAACAAGTAGCTTGACAATTGTTGTGTAGACTATATATCCATCAATTAATAATTCCAAAACGAAAACGTTAACTAAGACAATAAATGATACTTTGTTAGTTCATATTACCTAATCTAGTTAATTAGTACAACTCAAAAAATAGATGTAATTTTGTCTTTATTGTACATTACTGTAGAAAATGCAAAATGAGACAACACAGCAAAACTTATTAGATTTTTGACTTTCTGAATGAAATGTCAGGGGCGATTTTGCTCTTCAGTTCGGAGTGATTTTGCCCTCGAATGTGGTTATTGAGGTGATGAGTGTGAATTAAGGGGTGTCTGGTAGATAGCGTTTTGAGTGTTTTACTCCAAAGTGGAGTCAGGACAGCCTTCTGGCCTGATTCACATGCTAAGTCAATAACCCGCAGGGATAAATGCATTATGGATTAGCTTCGGTTATGTAGCACACAGCTTGCTGAAGTCACATCATATTAGCATTCGTGTGTGTGTGTGTGTGTTTGTGTGTTTGTGTTGGTGCGTGGAAGAAAACAGCGAGAATATGTTGCACAGCATGTGTAACTTGATTGTCACTGCAGAATCCTTCATCCCACAGAGACTTTTGCCCACGTCCGACAGAAGCAGCTCCGCTAGTCTTGCTACCAGCGTCACTGATGTAAATGCCCTTGTGTGACTTCCATAACGGATTTGGCGTCATCGGTGGGATCGTAGTTCTGTGGGTGAAGTAATGAGAGCCACAGGATTTAAGCCACATGGGTTTAAGTGCTAGACGGTGAACACAGTGTAAAACCACAACAACAAGGGCATTGATGAAGAAATACATGTAGCTTACGACCCTCAAACGGACCCACAGAACCGCTGGCTGTCAGCACACATTCCCCGTCATGGAAATATGAGCAGAACAAATCAAAAACGCAAGGTGACTCACTTGTGTATGTGTGCAGCATCATCACAGCAAACATTTGCTTTTCATTTCGAGGCAGGTCAAAAGAACTGATGGAGGAGACCTTTGACGATATTAGAGGCTCCTGGAAAGAGACTGCTGAGCCTCAATCCAGTGACGGGCTCAGGGTTTCGGTAGCGCTCGGCAAATATCCCCACCCGGGTTTACAAATGGATCCTCACGTCCTCCCCCTGAAGAGCCGTGCTTTATTCCTCATCCTTTGGGGGAGATGATGGGCAATTTCAGAAAGCCGTCAAAGATAAATAAAGACTGAGAAAATACGCTTTGCCCTCTTTTATGGCCCAGATGTCAAACAAAAGATCTGGAGATGCACATAGCAGAACTATTCTGGAAAGCAATATAAATTGAAAGACAAGCAAACAAAACGCTGCATGAGTAATTTGCGTTATTTTAATGCAAATGCTGGTTGGGAATGCTGGGTTATGAAGCTGGTCAATGAGCTGAGCAAATTTGACTTGATAATTGTTCATAATTAGTACACTAATTAACTAGTGGTTCCTAATTCCGGTCCTCAGGACTACCTCCATACTATATACATTAAAAACAGCATGTGAGCTATGTCGTATGTTTAAATTCATAATATTCGAAGAACAGTAGGTTTGAAGTACCTGGATGGCCTACTACTTGCAGTGAGATTGTAAAGCTGCTCAACACAAGTAGGTCATGTTATCATGATTAATGACGGATGTAGTATGTCCAAAATCTATTCATACTACTCACATTTATACTATAGAGAATTCTAATTTTCTAACAGTCGTGTAGTAAATTAAAATTCAAATGTAGTACCTACTCGAGTAGTAGGCAATTTTGGATGCAGCATAGTTCTCTCTTTTTTGACACTCAAGCATCAGTTTACGGATCGCTCTGTTAACGAGCTGATAATCTGAATCAGGTGTGTTATGTAAGGAAGACATAGGTTGCATCCAAAATCATATTATTCCATATTATATAATACGCTAAAAACAGTATGCGAGCAGAGTAGTGTGTATGAAATCCTAAAATTCAAAAAGCAGTATGCAAGAAGTACCTGGATGACCTACTACTTCTGGCGAGATTCGTAGTGTGCATCCAATGGACGCTTGATTATTCCTTTTGCCAGCGTGAGAAATCATGAATGGAAGTGAAGCGACGCAGCTGACACGGGTAGGTTTTGTGATCACGACTAATGGCGGATGTAGTATGTCCAAATTCCATTCATAATACTCACATTCACACTATAGAGAATTGTACTTTTCCAACAGTCGTGTAGTAAATTCAAATTGAAATGTAGTACCTACTCAAGCAGTATGCAATTCTGGATGCAGCATAAGTCTCGCTTATTTGCGACTCAAACATATGTTCATGGATCTCTCTGTTAACGAGCTGATGATTTGAATCAGGTGTGTTAAGTAAGGAAGACAAAGGCTGTTTTTTAATTCCAAGAACGCAGAGAATGGACTTGCATTCTGGTAAAGACTGGTCTTGCCAGGTTACCTCATAAGAACAAACTTGGGAGACCATGAAAACAGAGAACGCATCCTTTGAGAAATAAGATGTTGTGTTCTTCCTGATGGTCACATGACTTTCAAGCGCTTTCAATGAAAAATTATTTAAACATTACAGCATTGATACAACAATTTATTGCTTTTCTCTTTTCAAAATATGTACTATGCAAAAAGACTTTACAAAAATACTTTGCACAATATAATTAAAACTGATCTTATTATGCATTTCAGCAAATAAACACCCTTGATGTGTTTATTCCTTTATTACAATTTTCATTACATTGTTTATTTTCACATTTTCATTTTGGGGAGCTCCTGAGGTAAATAAGTTATATCTCTGAACTTTAATAATAAATCTAGGTAAATGTTGTGCTTCCCACCTCCAGTCGCAATGATTTCTGGGACTTCTAGAGTAAGTTCGGTGCTCAAGTCTGCATTCATGCGTCCTCGATTTAAAAAACACATACGGAATAATTTCACGTGTCCTCCGTTCTTGCGGTCTTGAGTTTTGGAACTGAACTTTAGCTGTTAATGATGACACTACACAAGAACACGAGGACGCAGGATCGCTGAAAAACGCATATTGAGAAACAGCCATAGATATGTGCAGAGCTATGGGTCCCGAGGACTGGAATTGGCAACCACTGCTCTAAAGCCTTTTTCACACCAAGCATAATAACTATACTGATAACGATAGAGTTTTAAAAATGCTCTTGAATGTAAAACAACAGCAGAGTTTAGACTATAACAATAAAGATGTAGAAAAATTATATTGTTTGTCACTATCAGAATGATTTTATCTTCAGTTAATACCTGATAAAACACTGAGAGCTAGTCAGAATCAATGACTGTAAAAAATATGGACGACGCGACAGCCCCTTTTCCCATTGAACGCCTTGAGGGCAAAACGCCTGCTTGACGGGCACAAACTGTCGCAAAAGACTGCTGAAATTGGAGCCTTGACATGCGCAGAAGGACTGTCTGATGGAGCCAGAGGAGGAGCCGCGAAAATGAGCGGAGTCGAGCTTCCAACCAAACGCTTTATGTAAAATCAACCACGCCCCCCGAACTTCTCACTCGACCGCCGGTGTCTGCACTATAACAAACGCTCACTGATGTAAATAGAAGCACTTACATTAAAAAACACAATAATAAACGGTTTAAAAACGGTGTGATGTAAGCTGTTAAACTTTAATAAAAGCAATACATGCTGGACTGCAGAAATAAACGATCTTTTATACACTCTAGCCTGAATATGAGCACAAATAATATATTCTCTTATTGTTATATTTGTTGTTGGTATTTGTTATCTTCATAGGGGTAGAAATAACACTTGTAAAATATGAACAATAACATATAAACAACACATACATTTTTAGAAAGGTTTTTATTTTTAATTAGCCATCAACAGAACCCAAAATATAGCCTACACACCATAACGATTTACCATGCGGGAACAATCGTGCGTTTAGAAGATAAATACAGCAAGATTACTAAATATCAACAGGATATTTACACATCCCAACCCTGCAATTTGTCAATTTGTGCAAAAAAACTTTGCACTATTAATACAATGTCCATCTGCTGCAACATCACTAGTATATTGTTTATTCATTTTCGCTTGAATTGTTCATTTATTTAATTTTTTGCTTCCGTTTTCATTTGGTTTATTCGATGCCTTCATTATATCTGGCAACGAGGAATTTACATTCATTTTAATGTTAGCTGGAGCTGTTCAAATAAAACGCCAACAGTAAATGATGTAAATAAATAATATCTAACATTTACAGCTCTATTAGGTTATATTCAATTTCAAGAACCTTATAATGATTTATAACAGCAAATTCAGTAGATTACTTAATAACATGCCAAAACTTAAAATGCAGAGACGTCCTGTAAAGCAAGTTCAAATAACCTTACAGGAGATCAACGTGGAGATTATTATTTAGACACATAAAGCGAATTACTGCTAACGATCTCCTGTATTTTCCCCGTACTTAAATGGGTTTATTTTATTGTGCAATATTATTGTCATTTTCGTATTTCTTAATTCTTGTGCACTACAAAATGTATTCAATTGTATTATTATTTAATACTTGTGCAATCGATACAGGTTTATTGTTATTTATTTGGTCCTTTATTTAAATAATTGCTATGTATGCTGTTTGCATCTTTATACAAAGGTTAAACTCAGTGATACACTTTGCGTTCACATAGTAGCATGCGTTTGTTGTCATATCAACAAAAATGGTTGTAATAACGTTAACAAATGTGAGGGTTTTATATAATGAAGATTCAATCGCGCCAGCTCCGGGCAGCAGCGCACATAACCTACTCGCGGCGTCGCGGGCTGATTCCGGCTCGCATGCGGCAGCGCCTGCTCGCTCGGCCACCGCATCTGTCTCAATTGACTCTGGCTGGAATCGGGCAGTAAGTCCAGGCATCTGGAGTAGGTCCAGCAGAGGTAGTCAGTCTGAGGGGTAAGTCTCCGGCAGGCAAGAACTGGCCCCAGTGTATTTGCTATCTGGGTGGCTAGGCGTGTATTAGCAAACTAATAAAGCCCGAAAAAAGCTCTGACCTTAGCGAATAAACAGTGTTCCACCAGATCATGTATGTCAGAAACTGTAGTTTACTGCTGAACTCATTTTGTCATAGTAAAATATCACAGAAATCGAGTAATAACACTTCAGTCTTCTGCCGAAGCTCAGACGCCCTGCTTTGAGAAACTGTCAATCACCGCTGTCAATCACGATGACACGCCCAGCATTAAATTACTGCTAAAAACAAAGTGTTTACAAAAATGAGGATCTGCACCTATTTCAGCACAATAACCAGTGCCTTAATCGACCAGAACCATCTTTCGGGACATTTTATTGCAAGTGTAATTAATTTTTTTATTTGGGCTCAAGTCTCCTTCATTAACACGGAGGAGGCGGGCTTTTATGACTTGTACTGCAGCCAGCCCCCAGGGGGCGATCTAACGGCCGAGACCTTCACTCAAACGCAGGCTTGCGGCACACTTGGTCAGAATCCACAACAAATAAGATGCTAGCCGAAATTAGAGCTATAGGGGACATTGTGGAGAAGTTCTGTTGAATGTTAAACCCTCTTTTTAAAGATTATTTAAAGATAACGACTATCTAAAAACAATGAGTTATTCCATGGGAAAGAATGATTAAAAAACACATAGAAGTTATGCATGCCAGGTTAGTAAATTGAAGTATTAAAATAATAATTGCTCAGGTATCCTGTTTTGGTTTCAACATCTTGTGTTGCCTCTTTTGAAAATGTTGGGGAAAATAGTTTGCTGTTTTAATTTCAATAAAATGACAGCAAACACTAAATTCCTTTGATTAGATTTTGATTAGATTTTAATATAAACACACTGACTTTATTAGCATACATTAACAATAAACATGTTTATCATTTGTCAGTGTAAACACAAATAAATGTATCCCTATATTTATACGTAAATTTACCATAGGTATAAATAGCCCTTTAGAGTTCCAATGTGGACTTGAAAAAAATCAAACAGAGTTTGTGTAATTCAGGGTTCTACACAACATTTTAGTCGGTTATGATTGTCACTGTGTGTCAATATTTAAATATTTTATTTATATATTGTTTTATACATATTTTAATAACTCAATGTGTGTTTTCACTGATAAGGTGGAATGAGCAAATGACTTCTGAAAACGAGTGTAAACAAATAATGAAAGTGTTTTGTATTAGCTCTATTGCTGTTAGCAAAGATTATACGCACAATAGCTACACACCTCTTGTTAATCAAAGCTGATGATGAGTTATATCTGTGAAAAAAAAATCACAATTCAAAGTATTCTTACATTTTGCAAATGACTCATTCATTTTGTCAGGTACAAATACTGTATATTCCATAAATACCTCAGACAAAGGACATCTACCATATCTTCTAAACTGGAAATACTGTAGGAATCCCTTTTCAATTAAGGAGGTTTGCTAATAGTCATTTTGTTATAATTTATATGCACAGTTGAAGTCCCAGTGTGATACAAAACAGCATTCAGCTTGACAAAACTATTAACCATAAACATGAACAAAAATGAAATATGCTACAATAAATACATAAAGAAAGAAGTTAAAACAACTAGAGTTTAGAGAATGTTAAAAGACCTCCAATAAAAGAGCTAAAGCAATTAAAAAAGACTAAATAGTGAGCATTGGTCGAGATGTATAAGGGTCTTAGGGTCAACCTTGTTCATGCTGACTGCCATTTATAAAACTAATTGGTCTAGAGCACTTTATGTTGTTCGGTATTTGCTGTCTACTCTAGCTTATTAGTTAATAGAATCACAACAGAGCCAAGCAAGCATAACAGCCATCATGTAACATGCATATTTGTGTACAATTAATGGATTTCCGAACAAATGTGTTGGACAGACAAAAAAGAGAGAGAGAGTGAGGACAGATGGAGAAATTTCTGCAACTAGATGTGAGAATCAAACGCTGTCTTTCAAACAGATTAATCATATTAGATGGAGATAAACACCACCACGTGTTCACCGTCCTTTTATTGAGCTCCTTGCAATCAGTACTGATCTGCTCCACGGTTTTCAGGCTCAAGACGCAATCAGCATTCCTATTTTTGTGGGTTACGGCTTTTTGTGCAATTAGAAATATGATGAAAGAACAAAAATAAACAAAATAAGACGCAAATAATTATTTTCAAAATGCTACCAATTGTTTTCCCCCCAACTAAACTACATTTTTCTCAGACAGGCTTTTTTTTTCTTGTTCTGAATGTTTTGGATTCAGTTTTACAGGAATTACTTAAAACACAGTTATACTGACATAAGTTTGACTATGTTGCCCACTAGGAGGCTTTTAAAAGTATATTATTGCTTAATTTCAAAAGAAAACAACAGATGCTTGGCAATTTACATTTATTCTAACACATGCATGAATTGTATATACTTAATTTTCATACATATATACTCTTTATATATATGTAAAGAGTGAGTACTATATACATATATATATATATATATATATATATATATATATATATATATATATATATATATATATATATATATATATATAGTACTTACTCTTTTTATATGGTTTTACATAAATTTTGTTACTTAAAACAAAATAAACATTACCTTGAGTTAGTTTGTATTTTAATTAAAATGTTGATTTGTATTTTATCCTTTATTACTTATATTATCCTTTATTTGCAAAAAGTGTCAATATAACATTTATATTTATAACATTATATTAACATTTACAGATTTTAACTATTAAAAATAATATGACA